>NC_089839.1:280238259-280603259 GCF_035609145.1 Eleutherodactylus coqui
AGCAGAGGGGGGTTATAAATGGTGCATAACCTGACTGAGTCACCGTTACTAGTGGGGTACCACAGGGGGGGGGGGGGTTTGGGCCCTATACTTTTTAATATATTTAGCAATGACCTGGTAGAAGGATTGTGCAGTAAAATAGCAATATTTGCAGATAATACAAAACTATGTAAAGAAATTAACACAAGAGAGGACAGAATAAGGTTGCAAGAGGATCTGGATAAATTAGGGTCTTGGGCAGAAAAGTGGCACATGGGCAGGGAAAATATATGTCACCATTACACACTGAATGGGAAACCACTGCACAAAACGGACATGGAAAAGGACATGGGGATGTTAGTTAACTGTAAACTTAACTGGAGAAACCAGTGTCAGGCAGCTGCTGCCAAGGCAAATAGGATAATGGGGTGAATCAAAAGAGGTCTAGGGGCGCATGATGAGAACATTGTTCTTCCTCTTTACTGGTCAGACCACACATGGATTATTGTGGACAGTTTTGGGCACCGGTGCTCAAGATGGACATATCAGAGCTTGAACGGGTACAAAGACGGGCAACTGAAGTAATAAATGGAATGGGTGGATCAGTGATTATTTCAGAAGGGTTGTGTGGCGGCTTGTCAATCGTGATGGCGTCGTGGCATGTTGGCCATGATGCAGGGACAGACCTGTTACCCTGCCACTATGCAGGACACAGGTTAACACACACAGTGTGGTGGTGGCTGCTGCTGCCTACCTGGATGCTGCATACTGATGTGCTACCTGAGTGTCCTACCTGTGAGAAAGGGTTTGAGGTGTGGTTCCTTATCCATACTACCTACCAGCAGGTGTGGAGGGCTTTATATTCCTACCCCTCCCTTCTCTCTTGCTGTTTATTATGTCACGTCCTATAGCACTAGAGCACCATGCCCAGCACGGACGCAGGGCGGCGCTCACACCGAAATGCAAAAGTACGTACAATACTAAGGGTAAGACAGACTATATCACATCAGGCAATAGAAGAGGGAGAATCCTGTCCCTTACTAAGCAGGGAGATGGGAAACCCCTGCCTAAGCACGGAGTAAACGTCCGGGTAAGAATGGCATAACGGTATTCACCTAGGACCCGACTATCCCTGATAAGGCACCTGCACTAAACACCACAAAGCTACTGTAAAGATGAACATAGTAAAAGAAAAGAAAACCAGCACTTAGCTGAATAGCTTTCACCCAGGGTAGAGGCTCCAACTACCAACTACATGGCATCGTGGCCAACATGCCATGACACCGTCACAACCGACAAGACAGGTTGTTGAACCAGGGATTATTACAATTGCCAGATTGTAGTTGAGAAGGAATTTTTTCCACTGCGTGCGGAAAAAAATCCGTGTGACCACGTCCATTGCCACCCATATGTTCTATCTTAGGTAGGTGCAGAAGAGCGTGAATATCCGCTCGTCTGACCGAGTCCTAATTGGGTTTTTTTTTGTCTTCCTCTGGATCAACATTGGGGGGGGTATTAGGCTGAACTGAATAAACAGCCTTACTATGTTACTTTTTTTAAAGTGGGGGCTAGGCTTGTTGTGAGGTGTGAATAAGTCCTTGTATTGGTGCATTCATGCATGTGAAAAAAAAAACACAGGCCAATAGAAATCAATGTCATACGAAGGTATTTGCAAAGCGTTTCATTTGCGCATTTTATCTGCGCAAAAAATACACATAAAACTGTATTTTCCTGCGGATTTGCGCAGGAAAATAACACCTATTGAACTAATTAACTTAATTCCCCATTTCAATGAATTGGAAGCATGGTTGCATGTTTTTTTGTGCATGCAAAATGTACAGTAAAAAAACGCAATGCCCGTTGAGCAAATGCACTGAGCCAAAGGGCAGAAGTAGCCTGAGTGGATGTACTAATGGTAGTGTGGTCACGGTGGTGGCTACTCCGGCTGTAATGGCTACTCATGCAGTAGGGGGATTGCAATGCACATCGACGCAGTTCGTGTAATAGTCAGATCGTGATGCCTGTACCTTTGGGGGTGGACGTGTGTTTAAAATGATGAAATAATTGAGACAAATTCATGTAGTTTAGGGTAAACCGAAGGTACACAGTTTGCTCAGTACTTGAGAAGATCATGAAGCAGTTCACACTTTGCAGATGTTACAGACAACATACACACTTCAATCGATTTCCTGGTAACACGCATAACAGGCTTTGATTTCTTAACTCTCTCTCTGTCTAAGTTATCTGGGGGTGGGAATGCCTCCGAACGGTTATTGGTAGTGGTTTTGAGGGACTTGTGCAGAGTTGGCTGTACTCTCTCTGTCTGCTAGCTACACAGGGACAAGTTACACTCACGATTGAAAAGTACACCTTCTGCCTAGCTTCCACGGGGTCTGCCCTGACTCTGGTTCCTTCCGACAAGGTGGAAAAAGACTCTGCTCCTACACTGTCGGCTCACTACTCCTCACTGCTCCTTGTTCCCAATGCTCTCCTCCAACTCCTGACCTCCGGAAGCTGTGAAAGGGGAAGCAGCTCCTCAATGTGCTGCCTCTCTCTACTTTCTCAGACGACTAACTCCTTCACTTCTTGACGTTTCCCACACTTTCTCTCCCTCTGCTGACTCACTTCCTTCTCCACCCATCTCACTTTGACTGGGCTTGACTCCTGTCCACCAATCAGGAAATTGATGACAATCAGCCAATCAGGAGAGGGCTGCTGTCGGGCAGACTAGCTTCAGCCCTTCTGCAGAATGCCCCCTATGCCCCCCTAAGGGCTCATAGCAAGGATCCCAGGACTTGTTAACTCCATTGACTACCCTGTAGGACCCTCCGAGTCACTATACAAAAACACAGCGCAAATACGCAAGCAAAAACGTATACGCACATGTAGGCAAAGAAGCTCCAAAATAAAGAGAACCTTCACAGTCTATACATCAAATCACATAACTTCATCTACAGATTATTCCATTTCCAAATATCTCCAGCAGGATGTATAATAATCCGACATGAATTTATGACTCCGCTATCCATGCACCAGCGGAGCTCTCATCTGCTCGTACCCAATGTGCCGCTTGTTCGAGATTAAACATATTTTACTGACAAGTGTCCCGGCATCACCAGGGGACTGTGGCCATTTGCTCTACTGACGTGTGACGATTCTGCTGAGCAGCGTTCATGCAAATCCACTTAGGGGAATACTTCTGTACGTGCGAATTGGAATTGGTGAATACATAAAAATCATATCCCATCCTGCATATTAGGAACATCTGTCTATAACCCGGGAGGTCTCCCAGCTGTCGGAAGCCGGAGTGTCAGAAATGACTAAGGCTTGGCGCTTCCAAACAAATTGTGTCATTTTAATGGAATAAATCTGCAGGACAGTCCATTAGAAGGCGGACTATTAATTATGGGAATGTCAGAACGTCAGTACCAATAGGACCCGCCGAACAAATGAGATCTCACAAGACTGGAAGGGTATTGATTCCTTCCAGCGCTCCCCTACTTAGCGCAAGGAGGGGCTATTAATCCGCAGTGTGTAAAGCCATAAAACAAAGATAAATCCGGTGAAGCTGGAGTGTGAAGGCAGCGCTATCAATCACTCAACTTTTTAACCAGTTTCCTGCCAGAGAGGGAGGCACATGGGTGGCAGTGAGAGATAAGTGTTATTTATAATGATATTTTAATTGAAGTGTCACAGATATGCTCATTACCATAATTAGCGTGCAATCTTCAGGCGGGAACTAGAGTGTAATGAATAGCGAGAATAATATTAGCTTGGGACACAGTCAGGCTGAGCTGTGTGCCAGCAGTAAATTGGGCAATTTGCATAACGAGATGGCAGACTTGTTAGAAGAACCACAGGCCTGTAAGATATGACAACCTTTCCTGAACACGGACCGTGCGAAAGGAAGAGAAAGAGATCCTTCAGCCGGCATTTTACAAGCCAAATATTCTTTCCTATGTACCGGGGAGATTTGCAGAAAAGCACACAGGAGCCGCCATACTGGGAGAAGCCGCACTGTGCTATTCCAATAAAATAAATCACTTTGGTGCTCTTAAAGTCGGCGCTTGGCGCTTTTTTTCCGGGAGTCTTTCTGTTGTCAGGAGATAGAATTTGGCTTACGTAATGTATGTCTACTGATCAGTCAGACGGTAAAAGCCACACATCACTCATAATTCATAAATGTATCATAAACCACAAAAAAATGGTTTTAGGGCTCCTGATGGATATTGGCTGCGGAATCTGCGGCGTCCGCAACACGGATCCGCGGCAAATAGTGCCCGTAGCATGCTATGGGAAATCGTTTTTTCCTCCAAACTTGCGGAAACCAGCTGCGGTTGAGGAAAAAATGCAGCATGCTCCATTTTTTTGGCGGATTCCGCATGGACGGCTTCCGTTGATGTCACTGGAAGCCATCAGATCTGTGGCCCTTCTGCAATCATATTGCGGAGAGTCGCGGATTCCACAACATCGCTTGGCAATGACGTGGCAAAAGCGGATGGTTTTTAAAAAAAATCAGGGTCTGCAGTGTGCAGGGGGCCTTAAGCAGTATATACGGGGTTGTTACAAATGATCTTCCCGATTTGAACCCTTATAGCTCATTTAATGTATTTTTTTTTTTAATCGCTCACACGCTCTCATTGGCTACTTACCCTCAGTCACAAGAATAGCCGTGCTAAAAAAAATCCAACCAAAAAAATCTCACATTGCAAGTAGAAAAATCGCATGACCGAGTGCATGTGCACTCGCATGTCCTATCTTTTGCAGGTGCGATTACTTAGCGCCTCTAAAAAATGGACATGTGACCGCTTTCATTGGACAGCATTGGTTCTCATAGAGCTGCTTTTTAAACGCGCCTATTTATGTGCTAAAAAAATTAATTGCTCGTCTGACCGCTGCCTTAAACACAATTACACACACTACACACAATTACACACACTTAAGTCGAGGTCAGACAAGCATGTTTTTTTGCACACCCATGTGCAAAACAAAAATGTGCTGCTCGCATGGGTGGAAAACGTGTGACAGCCTTAGTTTGATGTGTGCAGCGCATGAAACTTTGCCCGTTCACTGGAGCAGCTGCTCCACGGAGGTTGCCTCATCACTGAACACTGTGACTACACTGTTACAGTGTTCAGTGATGATGAGACGCCGCAAGGGGATGAAAGAATCATCTACCACGGCAGTGGCAAAGGACCACAATGCAATCCCATTGCTTTCAATGGGGCTGGCATTGCTGCCACCCCATTGAAATCAATGGGATGAAGGCAAACCCCGCAACAATGATTTTCAGAGAGGACTTGAAATACAAGCCCTACCCCGAAAATCATCCCTAGCTGCAGAAAAAAAAAATCATAACTCACCTAGAAGCGCTGTCTGGCTCTTCTCCCCAGTCCCCGGCAGTATTCTTCTGTATTTTTTCTGTGCGGGGATGGAAAAATCCCCACCTCCTGAAAGTGCTGCCTCTGATTGGCTGAGTGCTGTGACCAATCAGAGGCAGCGCTCAGCTGTCATTCAGCCGATCACAGGCAGCGCTTTCAGGAGGCGAGGATTTTTCATGCCCCGCATTTTTCAAGCTCCTCCTGCTGCTCTGGTATCTGCTCTCTTTTCCTCTTTCTCCCTCCAGACAGATCCTTCCAGCAGCTCTTTTCCACAGGCTCTCCTGGTCTTCTTGCGGCTCTGGTGCCCCCCGACGCTCCCCTGCTCCATGGACTCTCTGCTCCCGCTGACATCACTTCTTTCTAGTGGTACTATTAGGGAACCTGTCACCTGCCTAAAGCACCATAAACTAAGTTGTAGTGCTGTTAAAGTTATACTCGCCCTCTCCACGAGTCCCGCTGTGCCCAGGGCACAAAAATCTTACTCTTTGCAGATTGCCATGCGGGCACTCGCATATATAAGTCTATGAAAGAGTGAGGGCTTGGAACTTTTAAAAGAGTCAGATTTTCATGCACCACGCGGATTACAGTGACAGGCACCATGGGATCCAGAGAGCTGCGAGTATAGAAAATACATCACCCAGCTTGCCGTCACCTCGTCTAACAGCACGTTAGGTTAGTTAATGGTGCTTTAGGCAAGTGACAGATTCCCTTCAGGTGAGGCACAAGACTTTTGTTGGGTCATATTTGGTAGGATCTGTTGGCAATCTCATGTTTAGTGTGAACCTAACAGTCAAAGTATTTCATTGAAGGAAAGGAGTGAACTGGACTTCATGCTGTCTTATTCTTTGCAGTCCTGGGAGATAAGCAGTGACAGTGCTGCTGCTGCAGGTTGTAGTATCGCAACGCAGGATTCAGCATATGATACAGCAAATGGAGTAACCACAATATGCAATGTTTATTTAAGAACAAAGAATTGAAAGTGAACAATAGAAATATGACAATTAAGCAATTAAACTTGTCCCGTTAAATAACCTGGCGCTACGTAACTGCGGCTCGCTAGATCCTAGGATTATTAAAGGGGTTGTCCCGCGCCGAAACGTTTTTTTTTTTTTTTTTTAACCCCCCCCCCCCCCCCCCCCGTTCGGCGCGAGACAACCCCGATGCAGGGGTTAAAAAAACAAACCGCTCAGCGCTTACCTGAATCCCGGCGGTCCGGCGTCTTCATACTTACCTGCTGAAGATGGCCGCCGGGGTCTGCTCCCTCCGTGGACCGCAGCTCTTCTGTGCGGTCCATTGCCGATTCCAGCCTCCTGATTGGCTGGAATCGGCACACGTGACGGGGCGGAGCTACAAGGAGCCGCTCTCTGGCACGAGCGGCTCCATTGAAGAGAGCAGAAGACCCGGACTGCGCAAGCGCGGCTAATTTGGCCATCGGAGGGCGAAAATTAGTCGGCTCCATGGGAACGAGGACGCTAGCAACGGAGCAGGTAAGCATAAAACTTTTTATAACTTCTGTATGGCTCATAATTAATGCACAATGTACATTACAAAGTGCATTAATATGGCCATACAGAAGTGTATAGACCCACTTGCTGCCGCGGGACAACCCCTTTAACTCTTTGTGCACTGTACAAGACAAAAACACAAGATCAATAACACATACAGTGGTCAGTACCAGCCGTACAGGTAAACTGTAACACAGGTCACACACTCCATCCTTTAAAGGGTTGACCCTCTACCATTAGCAACACAGTCCACTTTAACCCCTTCATGACGCGGCCCTTTTTTTTTTCATTTTCGTTTTTTCCTCCCCTTCTTAAAAAAATCGTAACTCCTTTATTTATCCATCGACGTCGCTGTATGAGGGCTTGTTTTTTGCGGGACGAGTTGTATTTTTCAATGGTGCCATTTATTGTACTATATAATGTACTGAAAAACTTTTTCAAAATTCTAAGTAGAGTAAAATGAAAAAAAAACGACATTCTGTCATTTTTCAGTGGGTCTTGTTTCTATGGTGCACAAACTGCAACAAAACCGACATGATAACTTTATTCTATGGGTCAGTATGATTACTACGATACCAAACTTTGTATAGGTTTTTTTACTGCACTACTCTTTTTTTCATACATATATATTTTTTCAATTATTTTCTGCGGTCATCTTGTGCGCGCAATAACTTTTTTACTTTTTCATCGACGTAGTTGAGCGATGGCTCATTTTTTGCGGAATGTCCTGTAGTTTCTGTTAGTACTAATTCAGAATATGTATGACTTTTTGATCGCTTTTTATTGCGTTTTTTCTGGGAGACAGGGTGACTGAAAGTGCATTTCTGGCGTTCTTTTTTTTTTTTTTTGGGACGACATTCACCATGCAGGAAAAATAATACACTACTTTGATAGATCGGACTTTTACGAACACAGCGATACCAAATATGTATTTTTATTTTAATATTTAGACTTTTTAATTATAGATATGGCAAAAAGGGGGTGATTTAAACTTATGTTACTTTTTTTTCACAATTAAAAAAACTTTATTGCTCTTTCTTTCACTTTA
This sequence comes from Eleutherodactylus coqui, assembly GCF_035609145.1. Classification (NCBI taxonomy): domain Eukaryota; kingdom Metazoa; phylum Chordata; class Amphibia; order Anura; family Eleutherodactylidae; genus Eleutherodactylus; species Eleutherodactylus coqui. The sequence continues at coordinate 280,246,173 of NC_089839.1, forward strand.
CTTTTATGTCCCCCTGGGGGACTACAGTATGCGATACTTTGATCGCTCCTGCAGTATGACTTAATGCTATAGCATTACGTTATACTGCATTCTGGCAGGCTGCCTATCAAGCCACCCCACCAAACGGGGATGGCTTGATAGGCAGTCTCTCAAGGCAGCCCTGGGGCCTTTCAGAAACTTGCACGGCTCCCCCGATCTCACTGTGGGGGGGCCATGCGAGACCCCCCGAACAGCTGACGCCCATACTGTATGCAGAGAGGTCGCCCCGCGACCTCTCTGCATACATACCCCGACGCTCCAGGACGTAAATGTACGTCCTGGAGCGGGAAGGGGTTAAACATAGTGTAACGTCAAACTGGGACATGAACACTCAGCAGAGTCTTACTGGCACGTGAACTGCAGAATGGCGAACTGGACACCAAACTTGCTGGCAGGTGAACTGAGACTGAACCGCAGAACGACGGACTGGACTTGGAAACAGTGGACATAACTGAGCAGCAGACATAAACGCCACGCCACTCACGAACTAGGGAAATCAGACTGAACAGCTGAACTGCGAATACTCGCGGAAAGACATAAACCAATGACAGATTGGAAAACACATAGCCAGGTGGAATAACTATAGAATGTACAAGGTATTCGTTCTTATTTTAGCCAAGATACTTAAGACGGCGAACCCGACTTCAAGGGTCCTCGTTGTCTCGTGGGTACCTACACTAACGAGACAACTAACCCCCGGAAACCTGCCTGCAATGCGGGGCGATCATTCTGATAGGGACGACCTCACGCTGGAATCTAGGGACCTACCTTATTCTAGATAAAGGACCCACCACAAGACAGTTCATACTACACATATCGAGAGCTGCACAGACACGCAGGAGCATGACACTGTTCATACTTAACATCCTGAACGCTGCACAGACACCTCATGTCCAGCACATGCACAGAAGATACAGAAGACTGCAGTGACATATGATTCTATGATAACAAACAGGTTCTCCAAATTCATCACAAAATGACACTTTTAATGATTACTGCACTTTCAAAATTATTCAGTCCCTTCATAAGAAGCATCTTTAGTATTTCAATGAGCACCTTTTGCTGCACACCTGATGAATAGCCAGACAGCAGCTTCTGACATTGTTGCTCAGGAATCTTACCCATTCCTCATGGACAATGGCCTCCAGTTCACTGATATTCTTGGGTTTGTGTGCTGCAATCAACTTCTTTCCATCCCATCAAAGACTTTCTATGCAATTCCTATCAGGTGATTACGATGACATGACTACTCCAGAATCTTCCATGACTTCTTCTAAAACCAAGTCTTGATGGACTTTGAGGTATTCTTGGGATCATTGTCCTGGTGGAAGGTCCAATGATTCCCAAGGTTCAGGTTCTTCACAAAAGGCATGGTGTTTTTTTCCTAGAATTTCCTTATGCTTATCTTGCACTCCACATGCTGCAGGTTTCCAATTGCAGAGGAAGTAAAGTAGCTCCAGAACATCAGCGAGCCACCACCATTCTTCACTGTAGGCAGGATGTACTTTTCAGAGTATGCTTCATTCTTCCTCCTCCAGACATATCACTGGTCCATAGGACTGAAAAGTTCTGTTTTATTTCATTGCTCCATGGAACAGAATCCCAAAACTTGTGTGGCTTATTTATATGCTTTTGAGCATATTGGTGCCAACTTATCTTGTGCTTTGGGGTCAGTAGAGGTTATGTCTTGGAGTTTAGGCATGAAAACCTTCAGTGTTTAGTATGCACCTTACTGTGCATATGGAAACCTCAGGGCCTGCTGCCACCAAATCTTGCTGCAGGTCTTTTGCAGTCACTTGAGGATTTTTGACCACCTGCCTCCTCAGGAATCTGATGACAGCCACGATAGCCTCATCTTTCTCCAACATTCAGATAGTGTAGCCAGGGTTCCTTTAACTTTGAACATTTGAACTATGCTTCCAACTATATCTCAAGGAACATTCTGTGCCTTTTGCATTCTTTTCCTTGTTTATACAAGACAATGATCTTCTCTCTTAAGTTTTTGAACCACTCTCTTGCCATATTTCTAACATTCAATCAAATGTCACAGTGCAGGTATATGATGTATTTTATATCAAGCACACCTGATGTAATAAATAATAAAGCTCTTGATTAGTTGCATCAGGTGAGCTTGAGACAACACATGATTTACAAATATGTGCCCTTATAAACGATTCTATTCAGGGGTTGAATAATTCTGAGACTGTAGTGGTCATTAAAAGTTGCATTTTGTTTTGAATTTGGATAAACCACTTGTTATATTAGTTGTGTTGAGCTGTTTAAATTGTTCTTGTTTGATGTAAAAGGCTGAAACTTTGTAAATTTGGCAAATAAATTTGACTGCAACTGTAGCTCCCAAACTCACTCTCTCTTTCTCTCTCTCTCCCTCCCCTGCATGCCAGACAAAAAAATTGCCAATGACGCGTGCTGCGTCATGGCGGGGAGGGGCCAAAACAGGCACGTCACAGCGGGGAAGAGCCAAAAGCTGGGGTGGGGTCGAACATGATTTGATGCTCGTTCGAGTAACGAGCACCATCGAGTACGCTAATATTCGAACGAGCATCAAGCTTGGCAGAGTATGTTTGCTGAACTCTAGCGAGCACCCATAAGCTCGGGTCCGCGTTATTCGAGTCGCGCTTTTCGTAAAATTCGAGGGCTCTACTCGAGTAACGAACCCCATTGAGTACAATGGGAGACTCGAGCATTTTTGTATGTGGGACGCCGGGTGCCAAGGTTTTTTTTTTCCTAGGTTCGCGCCTCTCTCTCTCTCTCCCCTACCAGACAAAAAATTTGCCAATGACGCGCGCTGCTTTGCGGCGGGGAGGGGCCAAAACAGGCAAGTCACAGCAGGGAGGAGCCAAAACTGGGGCGGGGTCGAACACGGCTTTCTGCTCATTCGGGTAACGAGCACCATCGAGTACGCTAATACTCGAACGAGCATCAAGCCCGGCAGAGTATGTTCGCTCAAATCTATTAGTAAATATTAGCATTTCCCATGAAATAGCAATTAAGGAGCATTTTTTCTCATAACTCAGCATAGTGCTGTTCTTCCTGAATATTTACAAAATAAAATTGACAACTGGGTGTTACCATTCCAATAGGAATAACAGAGGAACAGCACACCACAAAGTTATAAGAAAATGCATTTAAGAATTAGTATAATACAGGGAATACAATTGTTTACTAAAACAGACATGTCAGGAGAGGTGACATGGGTACTGGTGTATCTTGTTGACACCAGAAGCTAGGAGCTGACTGGTCTTAGCTGGAGTTGACACCCCCTGTCACACCCCTAGCTTGAGATTGGTTGATGGACTGTCTGGATATCCTCTACGGATTTAATTCCTCTGCAAGGCAGTGGCGCCACCTGACCTGGCACACAGCGGCTATAGGCAGCAAAATGCAGTGTGATCAGGTACAGAGAGCCGCCGGGGGACAGAGGTGTGAGCCGCCACACTGTGCTGTATTCCTCCTGCAGTGCTGTCACTGACCTCAGCACTCTGCCTTGTCCCATCGGCGCTCCTGTGCTAGCCTTCTCCGCTGAAGACAGAATCAACTCCGCTCCAGTCCCGATAACACTGTGGACATCTCCTCCAGCCAAGGAAGCCGCAAGGCAGCGGTGCAGGGAAGCTCCGGCACCTCTGTGCCCTCCGGCAGAACATCAGCCAATCCACAACTTGGGGGTGTTACCTGTCACTCTGCAGGTCTCCATCCATATTTCTGGTGGAGACAAGATACACCAATACCGGTAACATGTATTCTTTCATAGCACTTATTATCTAGTTTATGGTTGTCTTTCCACAAAATTATCTTTCACCTACGAGAGCTCACACCACTCGCCATAGAGCAACATTGGTCCTAGCTGGTAAAATATGATCATGTTTTCCGAAGCTAAACATGTAGTTTGCAATTAAGTTGAACCATCTGCCTTTAGAACACATAGATTATATTGACAGCATATTCTTGTCAGTATAATTATGCGCTGAATGTAAAAAATACGGTATAATAAGAATTTTCGGTCTATGCAACCTGCATAATACATATTGTTATTGTTACATTGTCAGCGCTGCATAGGTCTTTCTTAGAGATAACAGTTATCGCTTGCAATTTGCTCAGCAGAAATACAGTTTACAACAGTAAGCATAAAATTATCTGTGTTGTAAGAGAGAGTTACTGCAACATAAAGAAAAACAAGCAGGGCCGTTTCATTGACGTATATTTCAATATAACGCTCAGGAATTCTTTCTTGCAAACTCCCAGCAGAGCATTCTAGTTAATTTGCAGGCTGCATATTTCACTAAAAAGTTAATAAAGATTTAAATAGAAAAGCAGACAATTGTGCTCGAGGTGCTGGGGGTAGCATTTATATGTATTGAAGCCACTTCCATTAGTTCTTGCATTGCATCTCCAGAATTAGGAAAACTTTTACAAGTTTCCGTCTAACTATGTATTATTACTATGTTTATGATGCACTTCGGGTTCGCTTTCTTTTAGTCTTTATATTTGATCAGGAAAGTTTTTTTTTTTTACTATTAGAAGTTATTTTGTATGAAAAAAAATAATTGTTTTTGTCTTTTTTACGACTTTTGCAATTCATCAACGTGGCTTTAAGGACATGATTGTTCTGCTACATAATAAGCGCAGACTGCCATCTGTTCTGCTTGTTATTTAATTGTTTTTTATCTCATCGTTTCAAAGAGCTAAATTACACTTTGTTACTGTCTCTTTCACTGTAATTCAAATAGGAAGTTCTGCGTCGAGCGCATTAAAGCGCACTCTCATCTTCAGTGTCCTTGAATAGAGATGCCTTTTAAATGATCAATTATAGTTTTCTTAAGATGCATTCCTTAAAGAGATCTTGGATCCTACAGAGCATGGAAAAGTTTAAGTGAATGCTTCATGTTTGTTCATTATATGAGTGTTGCGGTGCTCCAGATGCAACCAAGAAGCAGAGCCAAGGTGACATCACGACGTCCTTTCCAGACGGCGTGAACGTGCCTTCAGCGCATGCGCCCTGTCATTCGATAAGGGCTAGGGATGAGCGAGTATACTCGCTAAGGCACTACTCGCTCGAGTAATGTGCCTTAGCCGAGTATCTCCCCGCTGGTCCCGAAAGATTCGGGGGCCGGTGCGGGGCGGGGAGCCACGGGGGGAGAGCAGGGAGGAACGGAGGGGAGATCTCTCACTCCCTCTCTCCCGCCCGCTCTCCCCTGCTCCCCGCCGCTACTCACCTGTCAGCTGCGGCGGCCCCCGAATCTTTAGGGACGAGCAAGGAGATACTCGGCTAAGGCATATTACTCGAGCGAGTAGTGTCTTAGCGAGTATACTCGCTCATCCCTAATAAGGGCCTTTATTCCAGATGTATAGCAGCTTTTCGATCCTCTTTTACCACTAGAGATGAGCGAGCATACTCGCTAAGGCAAACTACTCGAGCAAGTAGTGCCTTATGCGAGTACCTGCCCGCTCGTCTCTAAAGATTCAGGTGCTGGTGGGGGGCAGGGGAGAGCGGGGAGGAACGCGGGGGAGATCTCTCTCTCACTCTCTCCCCCCACTCCTCCCTGCTCACTCCCGCAACTCACCGCTCTCCCCCGCCGGCACCCGAATCTTTAGAAATGAGTGGGCAGGTACTCGCATAAGGCACTACTCGCTCGAGTAGTTTGCCTTAGCGAGTACGCTCGCTCATCTCTATTTACCACTTATGATTTGGAGTGAATGTAATAAGCAATGAAATCGGCTATGGATTGCACTTCCCTGTATGGAAGACTCACATGAACGTACAAATGACGGACATTTGTGTTGCCTTCTTCCTGTCACTGCACAGAGGCCCTGAGGTGCCATCTCTCGAAAATCCCTCAGTGGGCTTAGTGTATAATGTTGCCTTATCCACAACCCTGCTACAACATTTCCTGTGGTGTGTAGACTGATTGGCTGAGAGGGAAATGTTTCCCCTAGCTGACCAATCAGCCCTATTGGAAGTGTATTCAATCCAGACACGCCTCTACATGGGTGCCGGTTATTGTCCTGCCTGAGGTGTTTGTATTATATACATTGCTCTTTCTTATGGCATTTAACATCTTTCCTATCTTCCATCTAGGGACAGACTAGGTCACCTAGTTTCCTAATGGGGGATTGCACCTATCAGGGTGATTGCCCTGCTTATAGGCAAGGTCTGCCGTACCAAAGTTGGTTAGTGATAGCATTCCCATCTCTATATTTCTGTTACTTGCCTTATTTTGTGTTCTTTGAGTTTTGTTTTAATATATTTCTATATTTGTCCATGGTGGGCATTAGAGATGAGCGAACGTGCTAGTTTAGGACAATTACTCGATCGAACATCGCTTTTTTCGAGTAACTGCCTACTCGGGCGAAAAGATTCGGGGGGCGCAGGGGATAGCAGGGGGGAACAGGGAGGGACCCCCCGAATCTTTCCACCCGATTAGGCAGTTACTTGAAAAACGCGATGCTTGATCGAGTAATTGCTCTAAATGAGCACGTTCGCTCATCTCTAGTGGGCATCAATTACATCTTGGTCAGACATATTGGTGACGTCTGTGAGGGGAGTCATACTTGTATCCCGCACAAATGTAATAATAAGGTATCAGGATTTAGTTAACTGTTGATTGGAGTAGTCCATCATTAATTATATAATGTTGTCAATTTCTGTGGCACAGGGGATACAATTATATCAGTTTGTGTCCCAGTGAGGAAGGCAAAATCTAATTTTCCTTTCTTAAGAGGGACACAAACTTCAGGGCACAATTCTAGCCACTAAACAAAGCTTGTTTTTGATGATATCTGGAACAAACCTAGACAACCACAAGAAAAGAGGGAAACTTCATGCAAAGGTTGGCTTGGTAAATTCAAGTCTAAGAGTTCTTTTACATGGTCTGGTTTGAGCCAGATGAAGAGCATTTATTGACAATATTGGCAATTTTTTAAATAGCCTTCACTCTTGCCTTTACAGACTGTATGGGGATCCAACGATTATTTTGCTAATAGGGTAGTTCATACCCTTTACATTTTCATTGTAGTTGGCAGCACACCCCCTATTTACACAAGAAGTGGCTCGTTTGTGGACTGATTGCTGATGCCTTCACACTGGACAATGATCAGGTGAACAAAAATGCAAAAGATCCTTTTAATATAGATCAATCAAATCAACATACCACCCCTCTTTTGGACCTACATTCAAATGTACAGGTATCAGCGCCACGCGAGGGGAAGAAAATGCAATGATATCCAAATGGACTTCACTCACCTAGTGCACGGTGGAAATCCACGGCACAGGGAGTCCACCTGGACCTATTCTCCGGGACTGCTCGTCATCCTAAATCCTTAATCCAGATAATTTGGAGTGGCGCATTTGGGAACACAGCTCTCTGGGTGACCAGGGACTTCTAGAGGATCCGTTCAGTGTAAATGAAAAAAATCCCCGCACTCCGGGATTAGGAAGGCAATAGACCGCAGTCTATACAAAGCACTCTTTTATTGCTGCCAGCAATAAAAGAGTACTTTGTATAGACCGCGATCTATTGCCTTCCTAATCCCGGAGTGTGGGGATTTTTTTCATTTACACTGATTGGACCAACATTGGGGGTAATAGACGGAACTGGATGGACATACATCTTTTTTCGGCCTTACATACTATGTTACTTTATTGGCATAACATAACAATATATTATATAGTCCTCAACTACAACAAGACCCACTCTTAACTAAGGCTCAACCTCAGATTCACCGGTTTATACAACTTCACAGTCAACTTTCTTCAGACATCTAAAAAGAAAGTTTAAAAAACTTTGCAAATAAGCTTAATTAAAAAACTATATATATCGTTTTGTGTCAACAGCTCCTATGGAAACCTAGACATCACCATGGTTACAGACTGCAAACAAAACCAATGCCTCTCATTGTGCAATCATGCCCTCTTCCATCTGTCCCCTACGCCTTAGTAATAAGCATAAGGTTACTAAAGAGGGGACAGATTGAGGGCAATATGAGTGCAAGAATAGATTACAAAAAGTTTCTTTAAAGTTTTTAACCATGGAAACATATACATCTCCTTAGGAACAGTAGGCGCAAAGAAACAGAAGATTTTTATTCAGAACTGCTTGTTTTTTTATTTTACATGCAACGGAACACTTGAAAAATGGTTTCATGCTTGGACTTAGTATTCAAGAACAGTCAATGGCCAGTGACAATCTACAGCCATGACATAGTGACGACGTTGTATTCTCCACTTTGGCCTACAATGGGTTTGCATTGATCTCACAGGTATTACAGTCAAAGTTGAAGACATCACTGAGCAGATCCATATGGTGTTATGTAGATGAATAGCATGCTTTTTTGCCTGACTTTGTATCACCAGGAGGAAACTTCAGGCTTTAATCACAGATACATATATGATCTGGGAAATTGGGAAGTTTAATTCATATACAGTCAAAATAAATGTTGACCACCAGTGCTCAAATATGCTGAAGAAATAGATAACTGTTGCACCAAGTAGGTTTTGCATTCAGATGAGCTATGTGTTGACTGAAGTATATCATTTCTGTCTCAAGTTCATCTGGCATGAACCCGCAAAGTTACATCTAGTGAAACAGTGATCACTTTTCAGGGGCCCAACAACCTGTAATGGCCTGTCTAACCAGGTTGACCTTTTTAAAGGGAAACCCCTTAAAACTGGGCAGATTGATTGAGTTTTGTGTGAAAAGGTTCAGTTAAGGTGGGATTTATTGATCTAAATCCTTGATCAGTTCTGGCTTGTGAGTCCAATGGGTGATCTCACTTAGTGATTGACAACCTTCCCTGTATGAGTGTACCTATAGACATAGATATTGTTAGGTATAGCAGACTGGTCTGCTGCTCTGCCCTGTCTGTTATCTGAGTTTGCATTTATTTTGCTCCAGTATCTCCGGAGTCAACACTTCCTGACTCCTCCACCCAGCTGGAGGCTGTTTGGCAATCACTCCACTATATAGCTTCCCCAGTTCTGGTTTCCAGTGCTTCTGGGTTGTTGTTTTCCTATGATACCTCGTGGCTGCTGCTCCTGCAGTTTTCTTTGTGGCAATCTATCTCCAGTCTGCACCTGCTCACATCCTCAGTTCCATTTCCTGCTTGGTGCAACTTGTTCCTGTTGTAGGGCTTTGACAGGGTTATTCAGCACCCAGGTTCCTGCTCAGGGCCATTCTTGTCAGGACGATTGCTCTGTTTATGTTAGGCAGGGACTTTTTATTCCTCACCAGCCCAGGGCTAGCCCAGTCCTAGTTTCTGTCTCTTACCAAGCTACACGCTGAGAAGTGAGCATCTGTCCTCTGGGTCAGCTGTCGCTCCGGCTGGGAGTTTTCCACCTGCCCAGAGGGCCAACACAGTGGTTCCACACTCGCGTATGTAACAGATATGAATCCGTGAGAAGGATGCAGTGATTTAATGCAATAAATGACTAAATGGCCAGTTACACTGAATCCAATAAAACTATGTAGCACTCCGCTCAACTCCTTCAATAATATCAAATGTTTCATTGACTAACAGAATTATCTTAGTTTCACAAACAGGCACAGTGGCAGCCAAAATAACATCAAAACTCTTAATGTTGCCCTGATCCAGTTCTCTAGAATTCACTACCTCTAACAATCAGATGAATTCCCAACACCCACAGTTTTAAGCATGCCCTAAGAACATTACAGAATCATGCCTGTTTTTAATGCGGTGATGCCAGGGGGTCAATAGATCTCGAGCATCTAATATTGACCATCGGCCTTGTCACTTGTGCACATGAATTTCTCCAGATTCTCTGAATCTTTTGATGATATTCAGTACTGTAGATGGTGGAATATTCAAAATCTTTGCAACTTTATGTTGGGGAACATTTTTCTGGAATCAGTTTTTTACAGATTGGTGAACCTTTGACCATCTTTGCTTCTGAGATACTCTGGCTCTCTAACATGCTCTTTTTATATATAGTCATGTGACTTAGTAGAATTGACCCTTCAACTGTTTTTCATCAATACTTATTTACACTGGGAAGAGCCCACTAACTAATTTTAAACATAAAATATAACTTTTATTCACTCTGTTAAAAATTGAGCTCACTGACAAACATACACAGATATATATCAATCTAAATGATCAATTTACGATCAGTAAAGTGTCAACACTGTAGTTCCAATATCAATAGATTCTGTTGGTGGACAAAAAGTATATAAATTATGCACGATCAACTTGTTTTTGTGTATCGTGCAGAAATTAATTTATTCTCCCACAGTCGACGCGTTTCTTCAGTCACCTCCAACCTGTGACTGATTCATCAGGATGGGGAGACAGTATATTACAGAAATAGGTCCACTTTGATGATGGATAGTGAGGATGTATTAATCACTTATCAAAAACTCCCTTTTTTTTCTTGTGGATTTTTATATAGTACGGGAGTTTTCTTTTCCCCAAAATTTGATGATACTTGTGTTGCAAATGGTCTGAATTATGATATTAATTGGTTTCAGCTCAGTATTTGAAGTATCCAGCCCAGATTGATTTAAGTTTAATCGTGGTTAACGGATGCCATCCGAGCTAAATCTCTAACCACATTAATGATATCATTCAGGAATCATGTGGTTACGATAATACACGGACTGGTATCCAACTGATGTATGTATCTTCACTGTGACTCAAATGACGTCTTGTGATAGGTGCAAACAGAGACGAGCCCCCAATGAGAGGGGAGGAGTTTGGTATACTTAAACCCTGGCAAACCAGAGGATACCAGGTCTGTCAGTTTATTGTGGGACATTGATCCCAGCGGTTGCACATGCTGTGCTGTGTGGGAAAGGTTGAAGGGTGCTATCAGATATCACATCCGATTCCAGTACTATGTTACAGCTCTCTTTAGTGATCTGGGCAGCAAACTAAGTCAGCTTTAGTGTTCAGTCACTGCAATTGAGCCAAAGTATCTAGCTCTTTTGACTTAGACTAACCTAAAGCTGCACTAAGGACACTAATGATAACACAGTTTATCAATGGGCTCATAATATTGAGGCCCAACTGTGTTTATGACCGCCTATATAAAAACATTTCAAGTAGCTGTGTAACATCTGTTAGCTACTTACTGATGGTTTATACACAAACATCAGGGACAGCTACACAGAAGTACCCCAGTAAGTTACTAGAATAATTTATGGAATAAGATCACACTGATGACCATTAGTCTAACAGAGTCACAGTGAAGATACATACATCAGTTGGATACCAGTCCGTGTATTATCGTAACCACATGATTCCTGAATGATATCATTAATGTGGTTAGAGATTTAGCTCGGATGGCATCCGTTAACCATGATTAAACCTAAATCAATCTGGGCTGGATACTTCAAGTACTGAGCTGAAACCAATTAATATCATAATTCAGACCATTTGCAACACAAGTATCATTAAATTTTGGGGAAAAGAAAACTCCCGTACTATATAAAAATCCACAAGAAAGAAGGGAGTTTTTGATAAGTGATTAATACATCCTCAATATCCATCATCAAAGTGGACCTATTTCTGTAATATACTGTCTCCCCATCCTGATGAATCAGTCACAGGTTGGAGGTGACTGAAGAAACGCGTCGACTGTGGGAGAATAAATTAATTTCTGCACGATACACAAAAACAAGTTGATCGTGCATAATTTATATACTTTTTGTCCACCAACAGAATCTATTGATATTGGAACTACAGTGTTGACACTTTACTGATCGTAAATTGATCATTTAGATTGATATATATCTGTGTATGTTTGTCAGTGAGCTCAATTTTTAACAGAGTGAATAAAAGTTATATTTTATGTTTAAAATTAGTTAGTGGGCTCTTCCCAGTGTAAATAATTAAGTTTAAAAAGAACCCTACTGTCACAGTGATTAGTTTTTCATCAATACCACTCACTTTTCCAGCATTTTGTTACCCCTGTCCCAACTTTTTTGAGATGTGCTGCTTCCATCAATTTCTAAATGAGTTAACCTTTTAACTGCAAACAAAGAAGATAGAATAATACCTCTGCAGCACCACCTATTGGATGGCAGCATTCTTTCAATGCTATTGAATGAATTGAGGTATTGTTCCATCTTCCTTATTTGCATATATTTCCCAGAGGAGCATGCATGGCCTTAGAAGTCTCCTCATTTACCTCCTAGGTGTCTCCACACACCTTTTGGTGCTCTCCTTAAGGATACCATTCCCGACCGAAAATTTTTAAAACTAAAACAGAAAACTGTTTCACTTTCAACTTCTGATATGTCTTCTATGCTCTAAATAAAAGATAGGTATATGAGATTTCCAAGTCATTGGTAATTTTTTGGAATTAGGGTTGTATATTGACATGGTAAACCGAGCTTTCTCTTTAAGTTGATGATATCTAGAAGTGTCAGACTAAGGAGCCTTGATCTCACCAGAATAACAGTTTTTGAGGGCTCACCCTTCAGTAACAGAATGAATGTCATGTACAAGTTTATACTTCTGCGTATGCAGAAAAAGTCAAGCTGTTGTGACAACTTCGCATAATCACAGAGCTGAAAAAGGGAAACCTGCTGAATATGAAACTTAGCGCCCTGAACTCAGTGTCCCCTCACCTTTGAGCCCCATAACCCTGCAGCAATACATACTTATATGTTCAATAGGGGCACTCACAGTACTGTGGGAGTGAGAGGAGGACACCAAGACAGACCACAAAGGGCAAATGATGTAAAAAAACACAGTATAAGATGTATCCAACTCAATGGACTGAGTCTATGATGCAAGACAATGTGTGTCTACAGACTCTTGAGATGTAAATTCGGTAATTCTTATGAGCCTTGTTGTTGGGCCCTCTTAAAAAAGAGGAACCCAGGCCCACCATATTATCCATCTGTCCTCTAGTACTCCAATTCAATCCTATGTAGAAAAATGGTAAACACTGCAGAGTCACGTTGCGCTCCTAGGACCTTTACTTTTGTGGGTTTTCCAGGAGCACACTTCCACATGTGTGGGATGATTGAGCTGGCTAATGGTGTGAGTTCTACAGCCAGCCAATCACCCCCCGTCTGCTGCATATAAATACCAGTCACTGTTTCTAGAGGACACTGGTCATTTATTCTTTTCACCATTTTACTCATTCCCTCTCCGAACCCTGTTTTTTGGAGTCATGCGTGTTCTGCTATGGTGTTGCTTGCTTGCATGTGTTTCTGGGTAGGATTCCCTGTTTGTTGGTGTGAACAGCGACATGTTCAGGGTCTGTGTAAGTGATCGGACACTTGGTGTGATCAACTCCCTGTTCAGGGTGTGTGTTCCTTGTCTGTTCGTGTGTGTGAAATGTGTCCTGTTCAGTGTATATGTTGTATACCATCTAGAGTGAGCCAGGCCCCTAGGTTCCAACATGGTCCGTCCCTATTGGGATGATCGCCTGCTTGTAGGCAGGACTTTTGGGGTTAAGTTGTTAGAGTAAGGACTCACAAGACAACGAGGACCCTTGTCGTGGGCTCGTGAGCTTAAGTATCTTGGCCAAAATATGAACCAATACCTTGTACGTACTTTAGCTATTCCATCTGCTGATGCATGTTGGTATTATGGGTAAGTGTTTTGGCGTTTGTTGTTTGTTTGCACTCACGTCTGGTTTATTTGTTGTAGCATTACAGTACAGATTGTTGTTGATATCTGTTGCATGTGTTGTTGTGTATGCACATTTTCTCTCCCTGTGTGAACACAACTTTGCATTCATCCTGGGCGTGGTGTGTCCTTGGCTCAGTGAACACAATGGAGTGTCCAGTCCTTGTTTGGGTTGTGTTCCTGTAAGCCATTTCCGTGGCCTGCACAGATAACCAGCCTTCTATTTGCATTTGTCCAGGGTGTGGGGTGTCTTACACTCAGGGAGAATGTGGCATGCAAGTTATACAGGATGTTGAAACAACTTTTTAGATTCTTCAGGCACAACATCTGACTTTGGTGCCTTATATTAGTGCCATCTGAAGGTGTACATTTTAATCCCATATATTTCAGGTCAAATATATACAGTAGCTCCAGAAAACAAACCTAAATGTACTGTAGCTAATGTAGTGATTAAATGTGTCCTGGCTCTGTGGGATAACGGTAATCAGATATCTACTCGAAGCTTTCCAAGCTTATACATGTAAACCTATTACACGTAATCCATTCTCCCTGGCCAGCATGATGTACTGTACAGGAAGTCTCTCCCTGTGGAAGCAGAAGGACTTAGCAGAAGTCCAATTACTTCTGCTAACAGGGACTACCACCCACCAGCTTTAGCATCACAGTTATTCTATATTTAAAAAGTAGTTTTCATTTGGGGACAGATAAAAATAACTCAGGCTTGGGGTATGAAGTAGAAGACAGGACACTAAGTTAGCAGAAATAAAATATTTAGTACAAAACTTTAAAGATAAGTTCAATGACAAAAAAAAAAGTTAAAATATCAAAAGTACAAAAATTGGTGTTTTCCAAAGCAGTTTTTCATTATCAGCAGTAGCCTTGTTGCTTTCTGTAGGAATAGTTATATCTCTAATATTTTTGATATTTGGGGTCTAAACTACTAAAAAGGGTTGCATTAAAATATGGTTTGGTATAGACAGACTTATGTAAGGCAAATAAGCTTGGAAGGGCACAACAATCACATACTGTAAGGGCTCCTGCCCCCTTGCGTTTTTCTTGCGCGTTTTTTTCACGCAATATCACTGTTTTTTTTCACTCAATTGTCAATGGGACTTTCTAATGTTAAAAACGTATCGCACGTTGGTGCTTTGCAATTTTTGTGCGATACAAACAACAGTAATCGTGACCCCCACAGTGGCCCCAGTAGTAATAGTGACCCCCCACAGTGGCCCCAGTAGTAATAGTGACCCCCACAATAGCCTCAGTAGTAATAGTCTCCCTCACAAGGGCCTCAGTAGTAATAGTGGCTCCCACAGTAGCTTCAATAGTAATAGTGACCCCCACAGTGGCCTCAGTAGTAATAGTGATGACCACAGTAGCTCCAGTTGTAATAGTGACCCCACAGTGGCCTCTGTAGTAATAGTGATCCCCACAGTAGCGCCAGTAGTAATAGTGTCCCCTATATCAGCCACAGTAGTGATAGTAACCCCTATAGTAGCTCCAGTAGTAATAGTGACGCCCACAGTGGCCCCAGTAATACTACCATGTTTCTCAGAAAATAAGACCCTGTTTTATATTAGTTTTTGGTCCAAGAGAGACACTAGGTCTTATTTTGGGGGGATCTCTTATTATACTTACCTAGTAGGAGCCGTCCAGGTCTATTCCTGCTGCTGTCCAGAGCTCCGGAGTCCTGCAGTCCTCAGCCGCTCCTGCAGCATCACTTCCTGGTTACAGGATTCATAAATCCCGCCTCCAGGAAGCAATGGCTGTGAATGGTTCTTCAACTGCTGCTCAGCCAATCAATGCAGTGCTCGATGAACCAATCACAGCCATCGCATTGGTTCATTGACCACTGCATTGATTGGCTGAGCAGTGGTCGAAAAACCAATCAACAGCCATCGCATTGTGGAGGCGGGATTTATGAATTAGTTAGCAGCGGCCAGCCAATAAATAAATCCCACCTCCACAACATGATAGATGTTGATTGGTTCTTCGACCTTTACTCAGCTAATCAATACAGTGGTCGAAGAACCAATCACAGCCATCGCATTGTGGAGGTGGGATTTATGAATTGGCTGAGCCGTGGCCAGCCCATTCATAAATACCACCTCCATAATGCGATGGCTGTTGATTCGTTCTTCAACCGCTGCTCAGCCAATCAATTCAATGCTCGATGAAACAGTCACAGCCATCACTTCCTGGAGATGGGATTTATGAATCCCATAACCAGGAAGTGATGTTGTATGAATGACCCAGTTCTCTGGTCTGGTCAGACTAGTGTCTGAAGACTCCCAGTCTGAAGAGGTTTCTGGTCTCGTTGGCAGCACCTGGTTCAGCCCTGCAACTTGCTTAAGATAAGTTTATCTGGTGGCTTTACTTGTGTCCATATTTGACGCTATTAACACGTCCTGCACGAACGTAAGAGATTGGGGCATGACTGGAACATGACTACCTTCAGCAGCAAGTTCAGAACATGAGAACGTGAGAGGGAAACTTGGACAGAACTAAGACGGAACCATAGAGGATCAATATGTGAGAAGACGTTTTTCTATCCAGCTTTAAAGACTAACAGGGATGGAAACCTTGTAACACGAAGACCAATCTCACATATTGAGCAGGACAGCCAGCCGGAAACCCAACAGATCCCCATCATAGTCAATGGGCTCTGTTCTGTGCCATTTGGTACCATCATATAATGGTTCCATTCAGCCAGTAGGTTCCATTTTCCATAATGGAGCAGGAAAATGGAACCCATAGTACTAGTATGAGCGAGCACTAATTTACTGTAGTTTCAACACTAGAACCATTTGTACAGAGATCTTACAGCAGTAGGATAACGTGCACAGTGATGTCACAACATAGTTATTATATGCACAGCTATATCACAGTGCAAAGATACACTGCTACGAAATTAAAACGCAAGAATCATATAACCAGTGATGTCACAATGCAAGAATCATGCATACAGTAATGTTGCAATACTTGGATAATGCAATATACAACAGGGGTGCAACAAGTAACGAGAGGGCTCCACTTCTCATTCTTCTATTACCCACAGCCATCGCTAACCTCTCCTGACCTGTATGTGGATATGGGCCTCATTAAGGCCGGCTTCCCACGGCCGTGATGGGCTCCGCCGCGGCGACCCCCAGACACCCCAATACTTACCTCCGGGTCCGGTGTCTTCCGTCCCGCATGACGCTTCGGCGCGCATGCGCAATAGAGCGCGTGACGCGCCGCAGCATCATGTGACACGGCTGGCAGTGGGCGAGGAAGCGGTTTCACGCTATCTTCCGCTGTGCTACAGCGGAAGATAGCGTGACGGACGGCTTCCATTGACTGCAATGGAAGCCGTCCGCGCGTACACCTGCGGGTTCACTATTATTGCTAAGGCCACTGTAGGGGGGCCACTATTATTGCTGGGGCCGTTGTGGGGGGTCACTATTATCACTGGGGCCGCTGCGGTGGGGTCACTATGACCACTGGGGCCACTGTAAAGGGGTCACTATTATAACTGGTGCCGCTGGAGGGGGTCATTATTATAGCTGAGCTGTTGGGAGGGGTCACTATTATCGCTGGCAGATTCACTATTATTGCTGGGGCCGCTGGGGGGGTTCACTATTATCACTGGGGCCGCTGGGGGGGTTTCACTATTATCGCTGGGGCCGCTGGGGGGGTTTCCCTATTTCGCCACATGTTGTACTTCATTTAGGCGGAAAAAATAGACCGAGAGAATTTGTGTTTATTTATTAAAAGCGCCAAAATTGGGAAAATTTTGAAAAAATCGTCATTTTTTCACATTTCCAACTGCAATATCTTAAATATGTGCAAACATAATATAGAAATTTTTGCTAAGATTTATATTTCCATCCGTTTACTTCATTTTGGGCGCACATTGGAAAAACGTTTGTTTTTTTTAACCATTTAGGAGACGTACAAATTTAACATTACTTTTTAGCATTTTGAGGAACACTTTGTTTTAATATACCAAGCCAAGATTGGAAAGGCTCATGAGTGTCAGAATAATAGATACCCCCCCAAATGACCAGATTTTAAAAACTACACCCCTTAGTGTATTCACTGAGGGGTGTCATGAGTATTTTGACCCCACAGTTTTTTTTCAGGAATTAATTCAATTTAGAGGAGAAAAGGTAAAATTTCATATTTTTGCAAATCTGTCATTTTAAAGACATATTTTTTTCCTATAGTTTACATGAAAATCAGGATTTACACCCCAAAATGGATACCCCTATTTCTCCCGTGTTCAGAAATATACCCATTGTGGCCCTATTGTTATATCTGAGTCCACAACGGGGCCCAAAATGAAAGGAGTAGTCAGTGTCTTTCAAAACAGAAATTTTGCTTGAAGTCCTTTTAGGTCCCATAGCACACATGTAGAGTTCTTGAGCCCCCAAAACCATAGAAACCCCCCACAAATGACCCCATTTTAAAAACTAGACCCCTTAAGGAATTTATCTAGGGGTGTACTGCATATTTTGACCCCACAGTTTTTGAATTAATTCAAACCAAGCAAAAGGAAAAAATTGTGATTATTGTTTTTTGGCAATTCTGTCATTTTAAAAACAGTTTTTTTTGTACAGCACACATATGAATGAAGACTTGCACCCAAAAATGGATACCCCTGTTTGTCCCATGTTCAGAGACATACCCATTGTGGCCCTAATCTTATGTCTGGATACACAACGGAGCCCAAAATGAAAGGAGCGACGGGTGGCTTTCGGAACACAAATTTTGCTTGAAGTCCTTTTAGGCCCCATTGCCCACTTGTAGAGTTCTTGAGCGCCCAAAACCATAGAGAACCCTCACAAATGACCCCATTTTGAAAACTAGACTCCTTAACAAATTTATCTAGGGGTTTACTGTGTATTTTGACCCCACAGTTTTTGAATGAATTCAAGCAAAGCAAAAGGAAAAAAATTGGATTTTTGTTTTTTTGGCAATTCTGTCATTTTAAAAACAGCTTTTTTTGTACAGCACACATATGAAGGAAGACTTGCACCCCAAAATGGATACCCCTGTTGGTGCTGTTTTCAGAAATATACCCATTGTGGCCCTAATCTTATGTCCGCATGCACAACGGGGCCCAAAATGAAAGGAGTAATCGGTGGCTTTCAGAACATAGATTTTGCTTGAAGTCCTTTTAGGCCCCATTGCCCACTTGTAGAGTTCTTAAGCGCCCAAAACCATAGAGAACCCTCACAAATGACCCCATTTTGAAAACTAGACTCCTTAAGGAATTTATCTAGGGGTGTACTGCATATTTTGACCCCACAGTTTTTGAATAAATTCAAGCAAAGCAAAAGGGAAAAAAAAGGATTTTTGTTTTTTTGGCAATTCTGTCATTTTAAAAACAGCTTTTTTTGTACAGCACACACATGAATGAAGACTTACACCCCAAAATGGATACCCCTGTTTGTACTGTTTTCAGAAACATACCCATTGTGGCCCTAATATTATGTCCGCATGCACAACGGGGCCCAAAATGAAAGAAGTAATCGGTGGCTTTCAGAACATAGATTTTGCTTGAAGTCCTTTTAGGCGCCATTGCCCACTTGTAGAGTTCTTGAGCGGCCAAAACCATAGAGAACCCTCACAAATGACCCCATTTTGAAAACTAGACCCCTTAACGCGTTCATCTAGGGGTGTACTGTGTATTTTAACCCTACAATTTTTGAATAGATCTAAGCAAAGCAGTAGGAAAAAATTACGATTTTCATTTTTTGGGCTATTGCGTCAATTTAAAAACTGTTTTTTTTGTACAGCACACATATAAATAAAGGCTTTCACCCCAAAACGGATACCCCTGTTTGTCCCGTGTTCAGAAACATACCCATTGTGGCCCTAATCTACTTACAGGACACATGGCTAGGCCTACAATTAGAGATGAGCGAACGTACTCGGATAAGCACTACTCGTCCGAGTAATGTGCTTTATCCGAGTATCTCGCCGCTCGTCCTGAAAGATTCGGGGCGCTCCGCTGCTGACAGGTGAGTCGCAGCAGGGAGCGGGGCAGAGCGGACGGGAGAGAAGGAGAGAAAGATCTCCCCACCGTTCCTCCCCGCTCTCCCCTGCAGCTCCCCGCTCCGCAGCGCGTCCCGAATCTTTCAGGACGAGCGGGGAGGTACTCGGATAAGGCACATTACTCGGACGAGTAGTGCTTATCTGAGTACGTTCGCTCATCTCTACCTACAATGAAAGGAATACCCGTTGGATTTCAGGGTACCACTGAATACATTTCAGGCCCCATTGCCCACTTATAGAGCCATTGAGCGGCCAAAACTATAAAGAACCCCCTCAAATGACCCCATTTTGAAAACTAGATCCCTTAACGAATTCATCTAGGGGTGTACTGCTTATTTTGACCCCACAGTATTTGAATGAATCTAAGCAAAGCAGAAGGAAAAAGTTACGATTTTCAATTTTTTTGGCAATTTTTTCAATTTAAAAACAGTTTTTTTGTACAGTGTACATAGGAATGAAGACATTCACCCCCAAATGGATACCCCCGTTTGTCCCAAGTTCAGAAACATACCCATTGTGGCCCTAATCTACTTACAGGACGCATGACAAGGCCTATAAAGGACGGAACACCCGTTGGATTTTAGGGCACAACTGAATAAATTCCAGGCCCCATTGCTTATTTGTACGGAATAAAAATTGACTCCCTATAAATATCCCCCCCCCACACACACACACACACACACTCACACACACTCCGTGCCCTTTTTGGCGTTCGCAAATCTTAGATAAAAGTAATAATGTGAACTGTGTAGTATTTCCGAAGACAGGGGTAATTACGGAGGCTGGTTGGAATGGGCCCATGGGGCAATAAAACCGGTATCCCCCCTCCTCTCATGTATTTTGAGGGGCTTTTCTTGACCTCAGTGGTGGGTATGGGGTGTAAAAAGTGGCGTTCCGTGAGTCTTCGTAAGCTTGCTGAGGTGCGCCGGTCTCACACAGAAGGCGCTCAACAAGGTGCTCCTGGAACTGCAGGAAGGCGAGCGTTCCCGGGGCTTCTTGTAAATTACGTATTACAGGTAGCGGTCTGAATAACGCCGGGCTCACGCGGGTGCAGGCGGAATCCGCTTGCGGAGGCCCGCAGCGGATCCCAGCTGTGAGCTGGCTGTGACCCTGCGTACGGCCACGTGATGTACTGCGCATAACTGCGTACTCACACAGGCGGTCATGCGCAGTACACCTTTTTTGTTGTTTGCATTTCCCGCACCGTCACTTAGCCCATACGCAACGTAGTTGCGTATGGGCTGCGGGTATATCCGCGACCATGGAGCACAATAGGCTCTATGTTGCGGATATCCGCGGTAAAATAGAACCTGCTGCGTTCTCTTTTCTGTGAGTGGATTACACAATTCCAACCCGCTAATGTAATCCAATGCGATTGATCTGCGTAATACAGCGGATCAGACGCATGCGGAATCCGTAATTCCCAGCCGGTCATGTGAGACCGGCCTAAGTTAGATCGCTACCTTTTTATCACGTGACCGGGGACCGCTCAACGAGGCCCCTACCAGTCACTGCTCCAGACTCTCGGCGACTGTTGGTCGCTGGGAGCAAGGAGATTTTAAATTTCCTGGGCTCCCCGACTCCTGCGCATGTGTCCGGCTTTTTGCCGGCAATCGCATGTGCAGAATTCGGGAAGGTCCATGGTGGAGGATTGCGTCGGGGTTCAAATACGCAGGCCTCCGGTAAAAAGTTTCATGAAACTTCAAATTTTTTTTTTACTTTTACGTGATCGCCATTATTGGATAATGGCGAACACGTGACCAGGAACCGCTCACCGCGGCCCCCTTTGAAATCTCCATGCTCTTGGCTACGTTTTGTAGCCAGGAGCAGGGAGAATTTAAATTATCCTGGCAATCCACAGCTTTTGCACATGCGTCCGCCACTTTGGCGACGGGCGCGTGCGCAGAAGCTGTGGTAAGGTCCGCGGATAAATCCGGGGGCCTTAGGTAGGTACTTTCATACTCCCTTATGGATATGATCCGTGAGGGGAGATGAAACGTACGCTTTTTAAACTTTTTTTTAACTTTTTTTTACTTTTTTTTACTTTTTTTTTTTTTTTTACTTTTTTACACTTCTTTTTTACTTTACATGATCACTGTCATCCATTGGATGACAGTGATCATGTCATCGGTATAATCTCTCTGCTCCTGGCTACACATGGCAGCCAGGAGCAGAGGGATTTTAAATTTCCCGGGGCTCGAGCCCCTCTGTGCACGCGCCCGATGTCAATCATCGGGCGCGCATGCGCAGACGGGGATTCGGGTCCCGGGACATCGGGACACTGCTGAGGACTGGGGGTGAGTATTTTCACCTCCCCTCATGGATCCGATCTATGAGGGGAGGTGAAACTGACTTTTTTTAAACTTTTTTTCTTTACTTTTTCGCAATCGCCACTATCCAATGGATAGCGGCGATCGCGTGCCCGGGGACCGCTCACCGCGGTCCCCGCTGACATCTCCTGCCTCCCGGCTACCTACAGGAGCCGGGAGCCAGGAGATTTTAAATCTCCCGCGCCGGGCCTTCTGCGTATGCGGCTGACGTAATGCCGCCTGGCGCGCATGCGCAGAAGACCGGCTTCGGGGCCTGGAGCAGCAGGAGAGCGGGGAGCAGCATGCCGGACCCGGGTGAGTAACTTCAGCTGCTCCGATGGATCCGATCCATCAGAGCAGCTGAAACTTTAACTTTTTTTGTACTTTTATTTACTTTTTTGCGATCGGCGCTATCCATTGGATAGCCCGGGATGACAGCTCCATGCTGTCGGCAACCTGCGGACACCGACAGCATGGAGCTGTCACGTCCACAGCCCGAGGGGCTTTATTCTCTGCAGGATACGTGTTTTTACGTCCTCAGAGAATAAAGCCCACTTCGGGAGGACGTAAAAACACTATGGGCTGGTCGTTAACGGGTTAAGAGCACATGAATCAATGTCCTGCAGGTGGGGCATGAAGCTAAAAGGGGTGGTCCACATTTCATGGTACCCCCCCCAAGACATGCGGGACATTAATTCGCGTCTGTCTCCTCTTCTCCCCCCTGCTCCTTCATCTCTTCATACCACCTTCTAACACCCTTCACATCAGCACAGAGATCCATATGAGACAAATTCTGGCCTCCATACAGCAATGCACGTGGTAAAAGCCAACATGATGTTCTAAAACTCATATATCTAGGGAAATGCAGTCACACTGCCGAAGAACTATTGATGGCTCTGCAGGCTCAGGCTGATATAATGATAATAATAACCTTTATTTGTATAGCGCCAACATATTCCGCAGCGCTTACATAGACTGAGGGAATACAGAAAGACAAAAAAAAACCACACAATCTGAAGCCAGGTGTAGTGTCCCGGAGTGGGTACTACATAATATTTCATAAAAGTCTGTTTTTATGCATTTATGATACAACATTTTGTTGGTTGGAGAAGAAAGGGTTAATCACAATTTTGCATGACAACCCCTCTGTTCCCCCATTGGCTGTCTGTCACCCAGCTCCCCAGTGGCCATTCTGCTGTATGGCAACAGCTTAGAGATTGGCCGTCAGACATTGGGGTGATTGTGAGAGTAAGCCTGTGATTGGTAGAAAACAAGGAAAGCCCCGCATGGGAGGACGATTGAAAGTCCGTTAGTAAAAATAATCAGTTAGTGAGGAGTGAGAGAGGAAAGAGCGAATATCAAGTAAGAGCAGGAGGGAGAAAGAGGAGTAAATAGTGCTGTGAGAAGGAAAGGTGGAGTTTAATACAGAAGATTATAATAGAAAGATATAGAAAAGCCGTATAAAGAAGAAGGATACAGAAAGAAGAATGGTAAGAAGAAAAGAAAGATATAAGAAAATGTGTATATATATATATATATATATATATATATATATATATATATATATATATATATACATATACAGGAGGCTAGAGACAGAAGATTCTAGACGAAAGAGAGAAAGAGTTGTGAATAGAGAAGATAATTATTTATTTAACGAAAGCAAATATTGCTCCAATCCTCAAACTCCAGAAAGGACCTCTGTTACCTGTCAACTGCCTAAAGTCAATGAACATTAAGAATAAACATGAGTTGTATTGTTTTACCCATTAACCCGATTCTTGGAGCTTACTTCTCACCCAAGACCACCTGTATAATACTGAATACTACACCTCCCTCCAAGGGAAGAGACTACAACCCCCAATATCACCAAATCCCCTTACAAGCACTTTGGTCGTAACAGGCTCAGGCCTGGCTATGAACTGGCATCACAACAACAGTAACCATTGTTGCCTACTTGAGCATGAATAGCAATAATTTAAAGTCTTATGCCAAATAGTCTGTCAGCCGCTGCCTGCTTGGGGGACAACAAAACGTCCGCCACCACTACTGCCCTGACCCCCGTTCCGAATGGGGCACCATGCAGGCAAGAACATGTGTGACAATAGGGCCAACCTACTGGCAGCCCAATCTCACACATGTACCTTGTTTGGCCCATGTGATGAACTTGGCAATGCAGCATTTTCAGTGCTGGAAAAGACCAGGAAACTGTGTTCAAACTTTCAGCATTCACACCTCACCACCTCTCGCCTGGTGGAGGTGCAGCAACAGTTTAGGCTACCATCCAATCGCCTCAATTGTAATGTGCCTACATAGTGGATCAGAGCAGGGATGTAACTATAGGGGATGAAGAGGATGCGGTGGCACCCGGGCCCAGAAGCCTTAGAGGACCCATAAGGCCTCTCTTCTCCATATAGGGAGCCCAGTACTATAAATAAAGCATTATAGTTGGGGGCCCTGTTACAGGTTTTGCATTGGGGCCCAGAAGCTTCAAGTTACACTTCTGGATCAGAGAGTACCTTTTTAGCCTGCTTTGAGGAAGCAACCAAAATAGTCAGTCGTGACGACACACTGATCAGTATGACCATCATTTTTGTTTGTCTACAGGGCCTCAGTGACAATGACATGGTGTTGTCACAGGAGGAGGGGTTACCAATCTCCCAACTGTCTGGCCAGTCCACCATTACTCAATACCACAGGGAATGTGGTTTTGGGCAACAAAGGGGACATCTTCTCCAATATGTTTCTCCACCCATGGAAGGATAGAGGAGTAAGAACAGGAGGAGGAAGAAAAGGAGGAAGAGGAGCAGGATAGCATAGGTCCAGGAGCATGAGAGGGGGCTATGTAACGTTCCTTCCATCCATTACTAACCTCAACTGTTCTACAGATGGTGGGACCAACCGGAGAACACGCTTAGGCCCAGCCCCCGAGGAATGTGGTATTGTATCTATGTACTGATGTTGGTTCATGCTGTATGTATATCATGAGTTTGGTTCTGGTGCTGTATCTATATTATGTTGGTTCTGGTACCATTGAGCTGTTCTGATATGTGTATGCTGCTATCTTGCTGCTTTCTGCACAGCAGAATTCCCTGATATAACTTCATTTGATCATCCTGTATCTCAGCATAGAAGTCATATATTAACAAGTGGTTGTCACATTCAATGTCTTTTGTTACATTTCTATTAGGTCTATTTTAAGCAAATGTGCTATTTAGGTGTCAATGAAAGCTGGATGACATCTTCTAGAGATGCTGTAATGGAAGCTATATTGGTTGCCAGTCAGCTTTCCCAGAAGCAGACTTAACCAAGAAGAGGGGGGGGGGGGAGTAACTTGGTGAAATCAGATGCTCTTTTGACAAGTGTCTGGAATTTAATTAGAATTGAACTTTTTGTGTCCACAGCAGCAGCAGCACAATACATACAATGTATTCAGTCACATCTGTCCCTGCGCCCACTGGGACTTCCAATGTCATTTCCTTGTCTGAGGCACACACATATACAATATGGCCAAGTTGATAGAAAGCCAATTAACTTTAGGAGTGTAGAAGGAGATGGTGCTGACCGTGGAGCCCAAGAGCTGTAGTGTGTGTCCTATACTATCCCTTCATCATTGGGATGACCTTCAGGTACACGTGCATGTTTTTCTCATATATACCCCTCCTTCTCCGTATCTTCCACACTTCGGCACAACACATTAATCTGTGAATTCCGATTTAATTATCAAGTGCCATTTTTTATGCATTTTCCATTTTTTTGGAACTATCATCTTTTGTGTTAATCTATGCCGGGTCCGTTGTGCCTCATTATCATGCATTCTAAATGACATGACTTTTAAGCACCGTTATTTTTCCAGAAAATCACTAGCAGCTAAATTCAGAACATGACTTACAGCTAAATCAATTTTCCTGTAAGTCATTTTTTGCAGAAAAGCTTAATTGTGCCTGTGGTTACCTCTGATTACATCCTGTTTTTTGTTGTATATTCTTGACTTTGCAAAGTCCTCATCCAGGAAGATTTGAGGCCAAATAGTATAAGCTCCATACTTAAAAGAAAACTTTCGTTTCAATTGTTGCTCGAAGCAGTACACAGTTTAAAACATACCTTTTGTTACACTATTATAACTTTTTTTTGCAGAGAGCAGTAGAACACTGAAATGAAACTTATTATATTAACCCCCTAAGAACCAAGCACAATTATTTTATGGCAATAGGAAAAATACAGGGCAGGATTAAAGCTCCTGCTTCTGTGTTTCAGCAGGAGCAGGTGGGGTTTTTGGCTGTAATTGACAGCCAAGGACCCAGAGGAGAAGTCAGAAGCTGTTTTTAACCACAAAGATAAGCTCTTTTTTAGCCTTCAACTGGGGCTCCTATGGATGTTCCAGCTACAGTGGAAAATAAAAAAATAAAAAAGACAATGTGAATGACCCCCACAGGTCTTATATGATGTCATGGGGGAAATACACTATATGGACAAAAGTATTTGGACACTACAGAAAATCAGCAAATATGCAAATACTGAGTTTGTCGAACGGTATGCTGGGAAGGGCATGGGTAAAATAAAAAGCTGCTCAGATTGTAATAGCTAATTATTCATCCAATCGAGCACTTGTGAAACGACTGGAGTGACTGGTACGACACTGCCACCAATGCCCATCTTCACAACAATCTCTTCTCACAGCCTTGCACGAGGAATGGCGAGCTATTCCTGCCCAGACTTACAGAGAACTTGTGGAAAGTATGCCTCAACGTGCTGCCGCTGTAATATAAGCAAAAGAAGGGCCGACACGTTACTAAATAGAAGAATAAAGCACTTTCTCTGAAAAACCTGCAGTGTCCAAATACTTTTGTCCATATGGTGTAAATGTTTAAAAAGGTCCCAAATTTACCTGAGAGAAGAGAAGGGTGGAGTGACTTCTATTATGGACGTGATCCTAATATTCAGAATAGTTTTTGTAGAATAGTTAGTAGCAAGCTGCCAGTCCAATTACTGTCACCATAAAAATGTTTAATTGTAAAAAGGAGAAAATGATGGACTGTGGGCGCAACCCTTGTAATGTAAAGCAGGACACCTGTATGGGTATGTCTGGATGAGCCAAAACCTGCAGACACATTCAGTTCCCTCCTAAAATCCAGAGAGAGAGGCTGCAGTATCAGCATCTGGAACTGGAAGCCTGAGGTCTGGCATGGACCAGACTGGGCCCATCACATGTCTGACAGGGGAGGAAGACCCCTTGACACCCCGGGTGGGGGATAGTGACGGGGACCCTGAGGGTTGCAAACCCTGAAGCTGTTATATGTTCCAGAGTGTTAATGCTATACCTTTTGCTGTTTTTAATAAAGCTGGCAGAGTCTTTATGGTTGAGAAAGCTGAAGTATATGAAGCTCAAATCCAGGAGCTTAAACAGAATCATGCTGAAGTTAAGGAGAAACTGTCCAAACAGTTGGAGCAAACTAAACAGGCTCTGGAAAGGGAGATAATGAGTTGAACAGTAAGATGAAGGTACTTCTGCAAGGCAAGAGGGACTCTGAACACAAGAGAAACACGGTAGAGATGCAGCTTTAAAGGGGTTGTCCCACGCCGAAACGTTTTTGTTTTTTTTCAATAGCCCCCCCCCGTTCGGCGCGAGACAAACCCGATGCAGGGGTTTAAAAAAAAAAACGGATAGTACTTACCCGAATCCCCGCGCTCCAGTGACTTCTTACTTACCTTGCGAAGATGGCCGCCGGGATCTTCACCCTCGGTGGACCGCAGGTCTTCTGTGCGGTCCATTGCCGATTCCAGCCTCCTGATTGGCTGGAATCGGCACACGTGACGGGGTGGAGCTACGAGGAGCAGCTCTCTGGCACGAGCGGCCCCATTCAGAAGGGAGAAGACCGGACTGCGCAAGCGCGTCTAATCGGGCGATTAGACGCTGAAAATTAGACGGCACCATGGAGACGAGGACGCCAGCAACGGAACAGGTAAGTGAATAACTTCTGTATGGCTCATAATTAATGCACAATGTACATTACAAAGTGCATTAATATGGCCATACAGAAGTGTATACCCCAACTTTGTTTCGCGGGACAACCCCTTTAAGAGCTACAAGTAAAAAAAAAAAATCGCTGAAGGCGACAGGTTACAGACAGAGCTGTCTGAGAAGGCAAGTAGACTGCAGATGGAAATATAATCACAGATCCAAGAGTCTCAGAAATTGTTGCAAGAAGAAATTAGTCAGAAGCTTGACCTTAGTGCACACCTGAAGAGAATGGAAGATGAGAGAAATGTGTTCCTCAAGCAGTTAGAGGTAGATGCAGAAACAAAGAGAAACCCGTTAAAGCAGATTTCAATTAGAGATGAGCGAGCATACTCGGTAAGGCAAACTATTTGAGTACCTGACCAGGCCAATACACACAACAATACATGGATACACATACACACACACACAGACACTTCACATGAGGTTGCCATGACAGTGCTGCCGGACCCCATCTCTGGGACACCACAGTTGCGAACCCTGAAGCTGTTATATGTTCCAGAGTGTTGATGCTATACCCTTTTTTGTTGTGTGGAATAAAGCTGGCAGAAGTCAGAGTGTTCAAGTAAATCCAGTCTTCTGAGCCTCTATGGATTGGTGCCAACCACCTTGCATGGAGAAGATGACGATCTCGTAAGCGAGTAATCTCCAGGTTGCCACACTCTCTATAATAAACTTTTATAGGTGTTATCTCATCGGGATCAACTCCTATTTAGAAAGTGGTGCCCGTAGCGCAGAGCTGATTTTTCCAAGGTAAGCCAGGCCAGTCAGATGTATTACATGTGTAATACGCACCAATATAGGCAATGGGGAAATAACATGCACAGCAAATATACATGTTAGATGCGTATTTGCTGTGTACTGTGTATTACGCACGTGAAAGATGCACAGGCCACATACCCCCTTTTAATGAGCCCTAAACTTTCTTTTTTCACTAGATCGCTTAACCCTGTACATGCTGCATGAGAGGCAGAAACACTAACCATGGGCCAGAGACTGCACTGATATCTATGTGAAGATTTTCACTGACTAAAAACCACAATAGCATTCTTCTTCTTATGAGGAAAAAATGTGCTAGTACTGTGTTTCACCGAAAGTTAGACCTAACTTGATAATAAACCCTACCCTCAGCCAATTACAGCCATCGTTTGTGGGGGAGGAATTTTTGAATTGGTTGAGTGGCGGCCATCGCTCAAGGCCGCTCAGCCAATTTATTGGGTGAAGCGATGGCTGTGATTCGCTGAGTGCTGCCGCTCAGCCAATCACAACCATTGCTGTGGGGGGGGGGGGTTGAAATGGCTGAGCCATGGCCATCGCTCACTGCCACTTAATCAATTCAAAATAAGAAATCCCCTGGAAATAAGCAGTAATGCATATTTTGGGGCTAAAATAAGACACTGTCTTATTTTCGGGAAAACAGGGTATGTACAGATTTATCTCTGGATGCCATTACGTTTGAATGAAAAGTTAAAGTTTTATCTCTGTAGTGACTAAAAATAATGACGCAAAACACCAGGGTGTTTTGATCCAAAAGAACAAGAAACATTTTAGGGAATGTATCCAAGTGGTGGTTTTACAGCCCTATTTTATTTTTTCCCAACTACGAAGAATATTTTTGCTTTTATTTTTGGTCATGTAATTCCAGGTCGAATAGCGGAAGCTGCACTTTTGCTTTCTTTATTCACTACATAGTGCTCTTTGAGCGTTATGTAGCCTGCAAGGGAGAAGTCAGAAGTAGTTAAAAACTACTTACCGTATATACCGGCGTATAAGGCGACGGGGCGTATAAGACGACCCCCCAACTTTCACCTTATACGCCGGTATTACAGTGGAGAAAAAAAAAATCAGTACTCACCTCCCCCGGCGTTCTGTCACGCTCCGGCAGGATGTCGCTCGCTCCTCGTCCCCGGCGCAGCATTGCTTTCTGAATGCGGGGCTTGAAATCCCCGCCTCCAGAAAGCTAATACACACGCCGTCAGCCAGTTACAGCCATTCAATGACATCATTGAATGGCTGTGATTGGCTAAAACACACGTGGCTTCAGCCAATCACACTATTCAATGACATCATTGAATGGGTGTGATTACTAACACACGTGCGCCTTCAGCCAATCACAGCCATTCAATGATGTCATTGAATGGCTGTAACTGGCTGACGGCGTGTGTATTAGCTTTCTGGAAGCGGGGATTTCAAGCCCCGCATTCAGAAAGCAATGCTGCGCCGGGGACGAGGAGCGAGCGACATCCTGCCGGAGCGCGACAGAACGCCGGGGGAGGTGAGTAATGATTTTTTTTTTTTACACTTTTTTTTTTGTATTACCGGCGCATAAGACGACCCCCGACTTCAGAGCAGATTTTTCGGGGTTCAAAAGTCGTCTTATACGCCGGTATATATGGTATACCTTCTCCTCTGGGTCCTTGGCTGTGACTAACAGCTAAGCACCCAACCTGCTCCTACTACATTGCAGAAGCAAAAGCTTTAATTCCATGCCATATTTTTACCAGCAGCTGGGGTTAAAGCCAAGGGACAAGTGCAGTAAATTCACTGTACTTGATCCTTAAAGGGGTTGTCCCGCGCCGAAACGGGTTTTTTTTTTATTCAATAGGCCCCACGTTCGTCGCGAGACAAACCCAATGCATGTGTTAAAAAAAAAAACGTTTAGTACTTACCCGAATCCCCGCGCTGCGGCGACTTCTTCCTTACCTTAGCAAGATGGCCGCCGGGATCTTCACCCACGATGCACCGAGGGTCTTCTCCCATGGTGCACCGTGGGCTCTGTGCGGTCCATTGCCGATTCCAGCCTCCTGATTGGCTGGAATCGGCACACGTGACGGGGCGGAGCTACGCGATGACGCGTAGAAGGGGCGGAGCCAGAACTCCGCTCGTGCCGAGACCCAAGAGAGGGGAGAAGACCCTTCTGCGCAAGCGCGTCTAATCGGGCGATTAGACGCTGAAATTAGACGGCACCATGGAGACGGGGACGCCAGCAACGGAACAGGTAAGTGAATAACTTCTGTATGGCTCATATTTAATGCACGATGTATATTACAAAGTGCATTAATATGGCCATACAGAAGTGTATACCCCACTTGCTTTCTCGGGACAACCCCTTTAAGTGGTTAAATAAACATAAAAAAACAGTAAACATAGACATACTTGGCAGCTTGGTGGTTAGTCCACAGCAAAATCTGCCGATTACACATGAGGATATCTGCCCAGTGAGTATGTCCTAGGTTGTTTTGTTTTTTTCGTGCCCTCAGACCCTTTTTTTAGTTTCCGAAAACCCCTTTAGCACTTTGCAAATCTATTGCTCTTCTCAGATTGTGTTTTCATTTCCATTCATGTCAAAAGCTAAAATCAGAGTTTCCTGTAATGACAGAACAATGCATTGTGGGAGCTCTGATAATACTTACCAAGAGATAAGCTGCTAATTCACCTTACTGACAACAGGAATGAATGTTAAACCTTCCTCCTTGGCGGTTTTCAAGGGCAATTGAAGCATTTTGATAGCAGCAATGTAAATGGAGAAAACAATATGAAACTAATTTGCACCAAAAAAAGTTAAGAGCTTGCAAATGTTTTTCACATTTTCAGGAAAATATGTGAAATGTTATCAATAATAATAAAAATGAGCTGTCCTTATTCTGTTAGTGAGTTTGAAGCCAAAGGTAAATCCATTTTCCAAATTTGAGATGGATGAACCCAGGGTTGTAACTATAGGGGATGCTGGGGATGCAGTTGCACCCAGGCCCAGGAGCCTTAGGAGGCCCATAAGGCCTTTCTTCTCCATACAGTAAGCCTAGTAGTATGAGTAAAGCATTATAGTTGGGGGCCCTTTTACAGATTTTGCATTGGGGCCCAGAAGCTTCTAGTTATGCCTCTGGATGCACCCCCTTTGTATTGTGTCCCATGGGAACATTCTCTATAATCACCTGTAGTCTATGATAAGTAGCTCTTATCTGAATACCAGTTAATGGCTCTTTATGCAGACAGAATACATGTGGCAATGCTTCATTATAATGTGTTTCTTCATTACACTTACACAATGCTTTTGGCATGGTTTCCATCTGAAAAAATGTTGCTTAGTGGCATATGGCACAATGCATGCTTTATGATAGTTTGGTAATTGTTATTGTCCTAATCACCATTGTTACCAGGAATTAACAAACTAACACATTAAAGAAGTAACTTCATGAATCGGGCTAATATGCCAAGGAAGTAATAAGTTTGTTGGTGAGTTCTTACTAATTTCAACTACAAAGTAAAGCTGGAATGCAACAGTATACACCAATATGCAAAGAAAATACAGACCAGCTAATGTTAATGGGGTTGACCAGTTGTAAAGTATTGATGGCCTAGCCTCAGCTTAGGTCATCAATAGTAGATCTGTGGAATTCCGTAGCCCATGAGCCCCACGGATTAGCAATTCACTGGACCACTATGCTAGTGCACTGAGCTGATTTCTCCAGTAAGTAGATAGCTCCGTTTGCACTGCAGTGGCCCGGCTTGGTATTGCAGGCCAAGTTCCCATTCCTTTAAGTGCCTGCAATACCAAGCCTCACCACTGCAATGGGAATGTATGTTTCCTGCAGAATTCTACTCAGAGCCTAGAGAACAGCTGATTGGTGGAGGTCTCTGGTGATAGATGCTCAGTGAGTAATCTATTATTGATGACCTAACCTGAGGCCAAAGCTATAGAAAGAAAAGACTGGTGGATAGGTGCGACTCTTCAGATAAGATATCTGTATATTAAAAACCAGCATAGGAAATGCGTTTTGGGGTGAACCCCTTCTCAGTCAACTGGGCGGGACATAACTTCTAAGACTTCAGGGAAATGGATCCCCAAAATGCTGGTGTAACCAGTGATGGGGCTGAGAACTTGGCAGTAGAAGTGGAAGATAGGGTGACTGAAGAAGGTGTTCACCCCGAAACACATTTCCTGTGATGTTTTTTAATATACTCGATAAAAGAGAAGTTGGATAATACATCCTACTGTCCCACTATCTTTTCTGGAGGGTTGAGCCTATCCACCAGTCGTTTCTTTCTATAGCTTTGAAAACAACTGTCGGCCCACCATTGGTGGGCTCTCCTGGTTGGCAGCACCTCCACAGTTCATTCAATTTTCACAGCCCATTCTAAGGCTTTTTGGTTTATAGATAATCATATGGTACCAAAACCACAGATACTATCAGGTTTGCTCCATCCCTCTCATTTTCTACTAACCCAAGAACAGGCCAACAATACTTTACACCTGGACAGCCCCTTTAAAAGATCTTTATTGAATATATAAAAACACTAAAATTAAAAAATGAGTATTGCAGCAATAAGGAACACTATCTCCTTCATATGTGAAGTAATAATCCAAGATGCACATAACAAGACTGCATACAAGGTATGACCAGTGGTAGGTAGGACTTGAAACAATCAAAGTACACTGTTAGGTTGTGCTGCTGGAGTTTGTTGTTCTACAGGGTTCCAGGAGCACACCTGCACAGGTGAGGGTTAATTGAGCTGGCTGGGTGTGGTTGTTCAGGTCAGCCAATCCCCTTGGTCTGGGTGTAGATATATACCCCAGCCCCTCTGCAATGAGGAAGCTGTATTTCCTCAGTCTTGTCTGCTGTGTGAGTAGTGTCTGGTCAGCTTGCAGCTTGCTGTGTGAGTAGTGTCTGGTCAGCTTTTAGCTTGCTGTGTGTGTAGTGTCCGGTGCGGCCTGTTTAGTGTCTTGCTAGAGTAGGGACTGCAAGACACGAGGAGCCTTGTGGGGGCCCTACAGCTTAAGTTTATTGGCCAATGTAGAAACTAATCCCTCGCTTTTATATTCAGCTTTACCATCTGCTTTGGCATGCGAGGTTGTGTAGTAAGTGAGTTTGGCCATTTAATGTGTCAGTTCCGCCTGGTTGCGAGTATCACCCTTTCAGGGAGAGCAGGGCCAAGGTTTCAGCGTGGGGCGGCCTTTATTGAGGCGATTGCCCTGCTTTGTAGGTAGGGCCTTGTCATCTTCCCTGCAGCACAGGGTCAGTTTCCCCTAACCCGTGTTTTTAAAACATGTACGTGTGGGCCTGGTACTTGTTTGCTCCCACAAACGTAACATATAAAAAATTGAAAATAAAGTGTATTAGTGCACGAAAAACATATCACAAATAAATAAGTTATAATTATAAATGTGGATCATATGCAGAGGTGACAAGAGAAAATGGCACACGTTTCAGTATTACCTTTGTCAGGTAGTGGCACCATAGTGCTTGCAACACTATTAAAGCACACTAGAGCCAATTATACTTCGCTATATCCATTTGCATACTCTGTTCAAATCATTAAACTCACTGCCCCTTTTTACATGGCCCAGAAATATGTGTCTTCACAATGCATGATGGGTGTCATAGACATCACGTCGTACCGAGCACATGCATTAATGCGTGTGTATATGCCTGCACATGCGTGTAAATGCCTTTTTCTATGCAAGAATAGTACTAAGCAGCTGCCCCACCTCAATATGACAAAGGGGTGTGATTTGTTGTTCGTCAGTACCTTGCACCTGTGCAATAGCTCCCCCATTTAGCAGTTTGGCTGTCTGCATGTTTAGTATTGGGGTGTTTTTACCTGCCCTCTTGTATTAGTATATCAGTAAGTATGCGGCCACTTTCTGTGATTTTTTTTTTTTTTTTTATTTCCCTTTTCTGTGATTTTGATTGATGTTAGTGTAGGCTCATAAGTATATAAGGAGGACCCTTGACGCGGGTTGTGAGCTCACTTATTTTCCCAAAATATCAACCAATACCTCGTATTTATCAGTATGTATGAGCAACATGCAATTCAGCTTTTATTGCTGGGGGAGCCCAGGGTGCTAGGGTGGTTTACTATTGGGGTGCAGCTGCGCCCGCTGGATTTAAATATGGCGTTATTAATAGCCTGTAAGCCTGCATGGTGCACTACATGTACTATATGGCCTAACACCCTGTATATGCCTTTTTGTGCAAGAATAGTACTAAGCAGCCGCCCCCTCAATATAAGAAAGGGGTAAGAGTTGTTGTTCATCAGACCTTGCACCTGTGCAGTCGCTCCTCCATTTAGCAGTTTGGCCTTTCTGCATGTTGAGGGATGTGGTGTTTTTACCTGCCCTCTTGCATTAGTACATTGGTGAGTATATGGCCGCTTTCTGTGATTTTTTTAGGGATACCAGAGCATGCGCACATGGCGTAAAAACTGACCTGGGCATACAGAAGTTCACACTGAATCAGAGGTGTAACTTGAACTTTCTGGACCCCAATGCAAAGTCTGTAACGGGGACCCCAACTATAATACTTTAGGAAAAGAGAAGCCTTACGGGCCCCCTAAGGCTCGTGGGCCCGGGTGCAACCATATCCTCTGCATCCCCTATAGTTATGCCCCAGCACTGAATGTATGATGCGTGTAAATTGAATTGGTAGCGACTGGCATAAAAAACCTTATTGAATAAAGCTTGGAAAAAATTGGAATATATATCAACCGTGAATACAGTGAAATCAGAATAAAGGGAATCATATAAAGTGAGGTAAAACAATACATAGTGTTGCAAGTGAGCACAAACACAATATACAAGTATGTAATAAACAACGTAAAATAAATTTGTTTGTTGTGACAAAAACAAGTGTATGAAGTGAATATCAAGTGAAGAGGAAAAAAAAGTCCAATCTGCATAACTGTAGCGCACCGCATCGAGTTTTCCCAAGAACGATAGACGCCAAGTGCATAAACATCCTGAAAATAACCAGCTGGTTGGTGTGAATCTAAAAACATAGAAGAAGAATGGAATTAATATAAACCAATACTACAATGCAAGACCACAAAGGTGCAGTAATCAACTTTGGCAACTGGCCATTCAGGCCTTTAGGTTAAAGCATCTTCAAATGCCAAATCCATCTGAATTTGTGTTGCATTAGTTTCTGGATGAGATTGCCACTATGAACGCTGCTTGGGATGCGGTCACACCCCGTACATGAACAAGCTACAAATCAGAATGATGAAATAACCAAAAATATATAGGCATGGTCTAATTGTCCCATTACACATTCTCCCTTCCTAGCCTCAATGTGCCGTATGTGTACCTTGACGTCTGTTTTTCATTCTCAAGTAGTCAGACCCATCTATATTTTAGAACATGGGCATACAACATATTATTGCATGGCACCTTTTTGTATTCGTGCCAAGTAATGCAATAATTCTCTTGTCCATCTGATTCCACAAAAGTATCAGTTACATCAATGTTTAAACAGGAGATACATCTTGCACACAGGCTACATCCCATTTGGGTTCCATGTGCCCAAATCTACGGCTCGGTGGAATCATCGCCAAATGGCTCTGGACAAGTAAATCTTTCATGTGTTTGGCCATCCTTGATGTTATTAAGGGGGTTGTCCAGTTGCAAACTATTGATAGTCTATCCTCAGGATAAGTCATTAATAGTAGATTTGTGGGAAACTGGGACTCCCACTGATCAGCTGTTCAACAGGGCGATGCACTTGTGTGCTGATTTGATTTCTGCAGGAAGCAAGCAGCTCTGTTCTAACTGCAGCGGCCTGGTTTGGTATTGCAGGTCAAACTCCTGTTGAAATGTCTGGGAACTTTGCCTGTAATTCCAAGCCTGGCCACTGCAGTAAGAACGGAGCTGTCTGAGTCTGCAGAAATCAGCTCAGTGCACAAGCATGGCGATCTGGTAAGCAGGTAATTAATTGGTGGGGGTGACAGACTCCTGCTGTTCAACTATTGATGGCCTAACCTGAGTATATGCCATCAATAGTTTACAACTGGACAACCACTTTGAAGGAAATGGTAACAACATCTGTTTCAAAACAGGATTGGTCAATAATATGGGGAAATGTTTGCGCAAACAGGTTTTCAAGTAGTTTATTCTGGAATGATTGGTTGCAATAAATCTCACCTGCTCATCTTTCCATGTATTCCCATTGGGTTGAAGTAATCTGGATCTGTCAGAGGATGCAGCCTTTAAGTATGCTTTGTTGATAGATCTATTACTGTAACCCCCCCCCCCCCCCCCCAAACAGAAACCAGAGAACGGCCATATACCTACTGATATACAGATACAAGAGGGCAGGCATATACACCACTTAACCCCCAACATGCCGACAGCCAGACTGCTAAATGGAGGAGCAAGTAACACATGTGAAGAACACTGATGAGACAGCCACTCATAAACCCTCCTTATACTGAGGGGGTGAAGGAGGGCTGCTTAGTGTTTATTCTTACACAAAAAAAGTAGATACCCTCAGTATAAGGCCTCCTTCCCACGAGCGTGACGGGCTCCGCCGCATAATATTCCGCAGTGAAGCCCATCACGGCGCCCCCCCAGAGACCCCATACTTACCAGCGGAAGATAGCGTGAAGACGCTTCCCCGCCCACCGCCGTCGCGTCATGTGACACGCCCACCGCGTCACATGACGCGCGGTGGTAGGCGGGGAAGCGTTTTTTCACGCTATCTTCCGCTGGTTGCAGCGGGAGATAGCGTGAACGGACGGCTTCCATTGACTGCAATGGAAGCCGTCAGCGCGTACACCCGCAGCAAATAGAACATGCTGCGGGTGAGAACGGGAGATTTCACAGTGCGTAATTCCGCGGTGGAATTACGCATCGTGTGCATTGTGCTATTAGGTTCAATAGAACCTAATAGCAGGGGGCAATGCAGCGGATTTTTGCCGCGGATTTACGCGGCGTAAATCCGTTCGTGGGAAGGAGGCCTAAGGCCTCATGTCCACTAGGAAATTCAGGCCTGCGCGGATTCTCCATGCAGAATCCCGCAGCGGGACCCTCCTTTCCCGGGAACATGAGGCCTGAAAAATGATTTTCCTTACCTGTCCGGACGCTGCGGGTTCCCGTCCGTCGCGACCGGATCTTCTTTCCCTCTGCCCGGCGGATGCGCTCGGCACGCCCGCAGCGTGCCGCGCGCATGCGCCGTGCACTCTTTTTTTCTTTCTTTTTGAACTCCTGCTCTCCCGCGCCGGAGAGCAGAAATTCAGCTGCGGGTGTACCATGGGAACGGACGGCTTCCATAGTCTTCTATGGAAGCCTGTGGGAGCCGTCCGCGCAGGAGACTCGCAGAAAAAGGAGCATGCTGCGTTTTTTCTCCCGCACGTGAGAAAACGCAAATCCATTAAAATGCCATCCGCGGGTGCAAATTTCAATTTAATTGACCGCGGATGGCCAATGGATCCCTATGGGCAAAATTGAATGCGGATTCCACAGCGGAATCCGCAATTCAATTTTGCAAGTGGACATGAGGCCTAAGGAGGGTTTATGAGTGGCTGTCTCATCTGTGTTCTTCGCATGTGTTACTTGTTCCTCCATTTAGCATTTTGGCTTTCGGCATGTTGGGGGTTAAATGGTGTCCATGCCTGCCCTCTTGTATCGGTATATCAGTAAGTATATGGCCATTCTCTGATTTTTTTTGTCTGTTTGATATTTCCCTTTTTGTGATTTTATTACTGTAACCACAATCAAAAAACTATTGTTTCAATACTCTATATCGCCTGTTGCAGTCAGCATTAGTAGAACATATTCTTCTCACATGGAGAACCTGGCCCATTGGGATAGCTTGTATGGTCGGTATGGGATGAGAAGATGTGGCGTGTAAGAGGGGATTCACAGAAGTCTCTTTTCTTAAAAGATCTGTCTGAAATAAACCATCATGCTTAATGAGTATATCAAGAAAATCAATCTTGACTCTATCCCATTTTGCTATTAGGCGAATGTTGTGAGAATGTTGATTTAAAGTTGTAATGACCTTCTGCAACTCATCCTCAATTCCCTGCTAGATCATAAGAATATCATTGATGATCCATGCCCAAATGGATATAGTCCATTGGCACCCCATGATCTGAGAAGAAAAGGTTCCTTTCCCGCAGCCCCAGCGAAAGATTGGCATATGATGGTACGCAAGCAGTCCCTATTGCAGGAAGGGAATTTATTTATTCCGGTCTGTGAAGTATACACGCAGCAGACCGGCCGTCTGAATTGGCATCAAAATGGGAGATGCAGCCGTGACTTGGTCGCGGTTGCCTCTCGTTCATTTAATTTTTGGTTGCAATGTGGCCATGGCGTGGGCTGACGAGAATCGCAGCGCCAATGTGAAGGAGCCCTGAATGTGAAAAGCTATGAGTGAACAGAAATTGAAATGATTATTGCAAGAATTCAGAAAAATCTTTGCCCAAATTGCTTATGCACAAAAAAAATAGGTAATGTCTGCTGAGCCATCACCATGACTAATGTGGGTATATAATGGTTCAGCATCACATTACTAGTCATGTACGCTATCCTGCCAAAAGCAATTGAACACCTGCACAAGAATCAAAAGTAACATTTATTTCTATATGTTAATACTTAGTGGGACTCCTTTGGCCATAATGACATTGGATCCTCTCCGTGGTATATTTTCCACTAATGGCTGATACACTTCAGCTGGTATTTCCCTCCATTCATCCTACAATGTTTTCTCTGAAATGCCGCAACGCCTTAGTAAAACATATGAGTACTTAACATTGCAATTAGTCTTCAGCAAACTGAACCAGTAGATGTTAGAGTACTCGTAGTCTGCACAGGTACGCACGGCGCGGGACGCCCTGACCCTCACCCACGCCAATGTCCCTTCGTGGAGGTAGCCCCAATGGTGGACAGGTCCAGGCCGCCAACACTGACCCTAGGCTGCCTAGTGGCAGTATAGGAAGGAACCGCCGTACCTGTGCAGATGGCAACTTATTAGTACTAACAGGCTAGGCCGATAGAATAAACCAACATGACAGGAAAACCACAGAACACAGGCAGAGCTGGATCGAGACAAGGAAACTTCCACCGGCGCAGGACCGAAGTCAGACACACAGGGAACGGAACCAATAACTGGCAACTGCTATCAGCAGCTGCCAGACTATATTTAGGAGTCTCGGCCCGGCCCCATGGGCGAAGACCAATCAAGCTGGCTGTCCGGAGCTCCCAGCCAACCACTATAACTCACAGAGGTAGAGCGTGCGCGCCCCTCATAGCAGGCACACGCGCGTGCCACACGCCGCACCCACACACCAAAGCACGCTGCCGCCGCCCACCGTCCAGAATGCCGCGGTGAACCGTGCCACCACCACCCGCGGTCCCTGCTCAGTAACAGTAGAACCCTAAACCCTTTGTTAAAAGTTTGGTTTGGTACAAAGCTGAACCTTGGGAAGTTTCTTTCGGTCAAACCCACCAAAGAAGGTGCTGGGGGTCCTACAGCTCAGCCGTTAGCACTGTTGCGTTGCAGCACTGGGGTCCTAGGTTCTTACCAATGACAGCATCTGCATGGAGTTTGTATGAATGTTTGTAGTAACCCACAAAAACATTCATGCAGATTTTGTCCTTGATCAGATTTTAACCTAGGACCCCAATGCTACAAGGCAACAATGTTAAGGAGGAGGAGATGGAGATCTATGGTTCTTAGGTCTCCTTCACCTAGGCGGATTTGCATTGCGAAATTCGGAGTGAGATTCCGCCTCCGGATTCGTCCACAAATGCAGCCCATAGTATGCTGTGGCAAAACGCGATTTCCTGCCCATAGGCGGAAATAGATTGCGATTTTCCACTTGCAAATGAGATACGCACATCCGGCTTCCATTGAAGTCAATGAAAGTCGTCCATCCCACGGCACTTCCACAGTGAGCACTGCGGAAGTATTGCGGGATCTGCACTATCGCAGAGCACCAACGGCTACTGCTCATGCACAACAGAGTGCCGCCCCGCACATCTGCAGCGCTGAACAGAAGCCACAGGACTGGTAAGCTGGGGTCACCTGCCGGGCTCGGGGTCGAATTCCGATGCGGGAATCCATACGTGGGAAGGAGGCCTTAGGCGTATTGGTGACGTTCTGGCTCAGTTTGAACTAATTTGGACTGATTTATACATTTTATGCCTAAATTCATCAAAACAGAAAAAGTAAACTTTTCCAAACCTCGCTCAGCACTAATTGCTATGCATTTGAGGTTAGCTGAGATTAACTGCACTTTCTGATAGATCTTTCCAAAACACTTCCATTTAATTATGTTGCAATCACCACAGATTTTTCCTATATTTTCAGTCAGACCGTGGGTTGTCACCCAGGACAAGAAGAGAAGGAGAGAAGGTCCCCAGGTAAGTGCTAAGTGCCTTGTATTCTAACTAAAGTTAATACAATTTTAACAGCAGTGATGAGAACGTAACAAGTGTTAATGAATGTGACATTGGGAGTGTGAGCGAAACACATATCACACAGACTATAGAGAGATATCTGCTAATGGGAAACAGAATCAGAGAGACACAACTGGGAACAATACAGTATACACAGGAGTCACTTCTACTAAATAACCACTAGTGTGTGCCTGGAAACTGGAGGAAGGACATTCCCTTGTAGACTTGATGCATAATGGAAACGTTGAGCTAAAGCAAAAATATGTGATTCAGACAACAAGGCAGGTAGATATGAGATAGATAGATAGATAGATAGATAGATAGATAGATAGATAGATAGATAGATATGAGATAGATAGATAGATAGATAGATAGATATGAGATAGATAGATAGATGATAGATAAATAGATAGATATGAGATAGATATATAGATAGATAGATAGATAGATAGATTTAGAGAGATAGATAGATAGATAGATAGATGATAGATAAATAGATAGATATGAGGTAGATAGATAGATATGAGAGAGATAATAGCTAGCTAGATAGCTAGATATGAGATAGATAGATAGATAGATAGATAGATAGATAGATATGAGATAGATAGAAATGAGAGAGAGATAATAGATAGATAGATAGATAGATAGATAGATAGATATGAGATAGATAGATGATAGATAAATAGATAGATAGATATGAAATAGATAAATAGATAGATATGAGATAGATAGATAGATATGAGATATATAGATAAATAGATAGATAGGAGATAGATAGATATGAGAAAGAGATAATAGATAGATAGATAGATAGATAGATAGATAGATAGATAGATAGATAGATATGAGATACATAGATAGATATGAGATAGATGGATCGATAGATATGAGATAGATAGATAGATAGATAGATAGATAGATAGATAGATAGATAGATAGATAAGAGCCATATTCAATGATTTAGTCTTCGCAGGTCCTCCTCCCAGCTGGATATACTCTGCTTCGTCTTACTGCCCTGGTGGAGAAGTATGAACCTGTCTGAATGCATTTTATATGGTGGAGGGCAGGCTTATCCACAAAAGTATTATGGAACAAAGATAATCTGGAACATACATGACCAAACATGCTTCTTCTTGTCCGTAAATTCCATTCATTGCTAATAATGATCCTAATCATGCATATCCGTGAAGTATTACTTTCTTGTATTACATCTTGTGACACTTGTGCCATCCATTAGCTGGTGAGATCTGACACTGCCCAGTTGTAATGGATGATCTGTGTTCTTCTGCTGCGTGACACAATCGTATTTATTATTACAGGTCACTTATAAGCATAAGATATGAGATAGAAACAGGTGTCATGTGACAGATGCTTCGGAGGAGTCATTGCTCAGCCACTTGACCTCTTAACAGTTTACATAGATGTAGACCCAGTCATAAACCTCAGCGGCAGTTTAAGACGGGACTTGAGCGTTACAATGTTACATGTTACAGTCACTGATTACTCAGAAGGGTCGGTGATCCGGGGATTATTACCAGATTGAAGTCGGGAAATAATTTTTGTTTCCCTTAAATGAGGAAAATTGGCTTCTACCTCACTGGGATTTTTTGCCTTTCTCCAGATCAGCATTGGAGGGTAATAGGCTGAACTGGAATGACTTATGTCTTTTTTCAGCCTCACATACTATGTTACTGTGAAGCAGAGGAATTGAGAAGCCACCTGTTCCTAGATCACTTCCTTTTTCTGCTTGCACTCACACCTGGGACTCCTCACCCATATTAACACGAGACTGAAACCGCTCACCTCTCACACCCCTCAGTACTCACTTCTGCTTGCTACACTTCTCCTTTCTATTTTAAAACTTTTTTA
Organism: Eleutherodactylus coqui; assembly: GCF_035609145.1. Classification (NCBI taxonomy): domain Eukaryota; kingdom Metazoa; phylum Chordata; class Amphibia; order Anura; family Eleutherodactylidae; genus Eleutherodactylus; species Eleutherodactylus coqui. The sequence continues at coordinate 280,289,242 of NC_089839.1, forward strand.
AAACTTTAGTTTCTCAACTTACAGGTGTAGCAGAAGTTGACATTTAAAACCCTTTCCAATCCACTGTCTGACGTCTGAAGACATTCTGATTGAAGGCTGTACAGCTCCGATGTCAGAAGATGTCCAGCAGGGTATTCTTACTGTATATTGCCGGCTGCTCTGTTGTCAGGAGCCTCTCCAGCATGCCCCATACCGCAGTACTGGCTCTAGCCAGCAGATGGCGCCATTGTATAATGGCAGAAAGAGAAAGCCCCCTAGGAAACCCTGAATCCGAAATTGGATTGCAAAGGGCTAAAGCATTACATACACTGTTGTAGATACATAAGAGAGATACATGAGGCAAATTCTGCTCAAAAGCATTGTGCCAACATGGCTCAAAGGTATTGGTAAAGGACCCATGACCATTATTGTCTAGGTGCCCAGACCATCAGCCCCCTTGTCAGCCTCATTCTACCTTTGGCCTAACATACTCAATAGAGGAAAGTTTCTGTAAAATCAAAGAGGTGTTTTCCGGTTTTATATAAATAAAACTTAAAGAGACCCTCTCGTAACAAGGCAAAATTTGTTCAAGGAGCAGAGGGGGGACTTATATTACCTGGTGCCATCTTTTCTTCCCTTCTCAGCCATCAGTCCACTTCATACTTACAAGATAACTGCATTGATTCTTAAACTTCCAGTTGCTCACTTAGCACTGGTGTGCCTCGGTAGTCTAAGACACATGCCGCTCTGATTGGCCAGCGCTGCTCTTGTAAGCTACACCAGCCAATCAGAAAGCAGCATGCAGTGTCTGATTACTCATACATAGTGTGCATTCAGTAGTGATGGCCATGTTGGAGGAATGAAGAGGGACCTCAAGAAGGTGCAGATCGGCGACTGAACTGGGAGCAAGAACAGCACCAGGTAAGATAACTCCACCCTCTACTCTCTGGATGACTTTTCTGCCTAGAACTGGAGGATAACTTTTCTCTTGTATGATGTAAAGTTCTGCTACAACCTAAGTAATGTTTTTCAATTCCTCCCCATTTGCAAGAACCCTGCTTGATGTCAGTGAGTGGAAACATTCAATGTTTATATTAAGAGGCTGAAAACCCATCCTGACCTAATAATCCCAGCTGAGGGTTTGCTACAATTGTATTCCATCTAGGCAATTCTGTTTGAGCTAAACTGATACATTGTAACAAATGATCAGGACAAGAAATAGATATTGCTGTCTTAGTTCACAGAGGATTGTCTAGACAGGGTACAATTGTACCAAACCCTCAGCCATAAGAACTATGAGTTCTATTATGCAGAGAATAGATCGGATGCCCATTCGGCACCTAAAGAGCCCCCCCTGGTGGTCACAACCAAGGCAAACCTAAGACTACTTGCGTTGGAAGGGATTCCATTATATAAAGGATGATAGTCTCTGTATGAAATAATCCGATCTTAAGACAAAGATCCGAAACACAGAACTTCAAACACTTCTGTGATAGCGGAGAGGCATCGATGGCAGAGACCGGAATAGATGAATCCAGAGGTCTTACCTCCAACCCCAAACATTTTACCGTCTCCTGATGAATTAATTAGATTGACACTAGCTCCACAGTCCAAAAAGACATGCTCTATTTTTGTGTGCATTCGCCCACCAAGTTTCCCCATAGAAACCTATGGGAGGTGCGCAAATGTGCACTCAATGCACATGCAAATGCATAATACTCTGCGCTATTCTGTGAAGAAAAGAACATATCTGGACCTCATTAGGCTAAATCACGACAGGGGGTGTCATGCGCCAATGTGAACATGCCCTGCTTGTACAAAAAGCACAGTAAAATGCGCCGATACATACATATTCATAGTGCAAATACATTGCGCTGAAGTGCGCACAATTGCACATATGTCTGTCTAAGGGCTCATTCACATGACCTTATTACGTGCGAAATGTGCAGTGAATAGAACCCATTGATTTCAATGATTTTGTTGACCAGAGCGTATTTTTCATGTGATGTCCGATCATGTGAAAAAATACATGGCATGTCCTATCTTGGTGCACTGAAATCAATGGGCGTGCATAAATACGCATAAAACAAAGCAGTACTTACCTGTCCTCTCACCTGGTGATCCAGCGCTGCAGCCCTGTAGTTCTTCCAGTCTTTGTTTAGGAGCGGGTACCCCCTGACCACTGCAGCCAATCAGAAACCGCAGCCACCAGGTGTCGTCTCCCTGGCATCATCATTTAGAATCGGTGAGCCGTGATGCCAGCAGAATGGCACCTGACCGCTGTGGCCTTAGACTGACTTCAGCAATTGGGTGGTATTTGTTCCCAAACTAAGACCAGGGGATCTGGAGTCTGCAGCGCTGCATCACTGGGGTAAGAGGACAAGTAAGAACCGCTGATTTTGTACTTTACCGCTTTTATGTATTTGAACACTTTTGCAGCCATACTTTAAAGAAAATAGTCCGGTAACCAGAAAACTATAGCAGAAAATACAAGAAATCCGAAACTTGCCCGTAGCCTTTTGAATCAGCAGCTGCAACAGCGGCCGCTCTTGATATTCATCTAAGCCTTTGAATCTAATTTATAATATTCACTAGCTTTTCCGGGTCACTGACTTATGAAATCTAGTGCTGTTTCCTCGATCGCAAATATTATAATTTTGCAAGCGGTTTTACAAGCTGCAGGCTGTGCATATTGATTGTGAGTAGAGGCGCAGTTCTGGAAGTCGTGGATCCGGTCCAAGAGTTTCATCAGAGTTCCAAATAATTATACTGATGCGATTCCATAGAACTCACTGAACATTCTTACATGAAAGATAAAAGGAGAAGTAGAGGGAGAAGTTCAGTAAAGTCTACAGCCTGTCTAATTAATCAGACACTTTGGAATGATGAAGATACTTAAAGGGATTATCTGTCTCCGTACTAAATGTCTACAGGAGTTCCCAATTCCTCAAATCAGAAAAATTAGGCAGGTTATAGATGGTCATAGAAGTATAAACAGCAATTATCAGCATATTTAGGCAGCCTTCACTTTTGCGTTTGGGGTTCCGTTTTCTTGTTTCATTCAGGGAGTAAGAAAGGGAAAGCCCCTGTCCAAAGGGCCGCAGGACTTTTGCCGCCCTATTGAAAGCAATGGGATGAAGGCGTCCCCTGCAGCGATGATTTTTGAGGGTCTGGGGAGGCTTGAAATATAAGCCCTACCACGAAAATGATCCCTAAGTGTAAAAAAAAGTTTTAAAAAATAATTAACTCACCTAGAAGAGTAGTGTGACTCTTCTCTCCGTCAGTCTTCATCTGTCTTCTGGTGGCCAGGTATTGAAAATACTGCCTCTGATTGGCTGAGCGCTGTGACCAATAACAGGCAGCACTCAGCTGTCATTTAATGAAGGCTGAGCGCTGCCTCTGATTGGCTGAGCACTGTGACCAATGACAGTTAGCACTCAGCTGTCATTCAATGACGGCTTACCGCTGCCTCTGATTGGTCACAGCACTCAGCCAATCAGAGGCAGAGCTTTCCAGAGGTGGGGATTTTTCAATCCCCGGCCACCAGAAGACAGATAAAGACTGATGGAGAGAAGAGCCAGACTGCTCTTCTAGGTGAGTTAAGTATTTTTTTAGGTTTTTTTTTTTAAGGCTAGGGATGATTTTTGGGGTTATGTTTCAAGCCCCCACCCCCGAAAAAATAATCGCTGCAGGGTATGCCTTCATTCCATTGCTTTCAATGGGGTGAAAGCAGCGGGATAGCATCGCCTTAGGCCCAATGTCCATGGCACCCACGGATTCTGAGTGTGGAATCCCGCACAGAATCTAGGTGTGCCTGCTGCCATGGGACTTTTTCTTACCTCTCTACATCCAGCACGGGTCTCCTCCGTTGCGGCTGGATACTCTTTCTTCTGCACGGCAGATGCATCCGGGTGCACCGGTCGACGCGCCCAGCGCATGCACAGTGAATTTTTTTCTTCAAAGTCTCCTGCCTTACCGCAGATCTATGGCACATCCACAGGGAATCCACAGAAAATGGAACACGCTGCGATTTTCTCCGGCATGTGCGATCTGCACGCGGGAAAAAAATTGCCATCCACATGCTTTCATTCATTTTGCGGACACTAATGCATCCCTATTGGCGGCTTTTTTGGGGGGATCTCCCATGCGGGTGCCCCACACTGGTTCCACAAATCAAATCCGCCCGTGGACAGTGGGCCTAAATCTACCAGCCTGTGGAGCTCCACAGCTGTGATCCTAGCCACTAATAGTGATGAGATGACTGATGCCTTCACGTTAAACTGGACAAGCTGTAGAATGGCAGGAAGTGTCAGTCTTTTGTAAGGGCATAGTAAAAAAACTGATATTTCAGGGTTTTTTTTATATAAGCATAACATAGAAAAAACACCACAGAATTAAAAAATATATGTTTAACATAAAAATATGATTCAAAGGGATTTTCTACCAAAGCATTTATGACATATCTATAAGATATGCCATAAACATGTGATTGGTGTAAGGCCCATCTCTGGAAAACCAAGATCGCCAGACCTAGACTAAAAAGGTATGTGACATTAAGGAACGGGTTGACTGTAATCAAATCTGTTTCCAGATCACCACAATCACTAACATACTTTTAGTTCTGAGAACTTTCATGAACATTTATATTCATATGTGTGAGTACCAAGCACCACCGCAAGGAGAGAGGTAAAACCTGAAGGCCAGGCACTACTGGTGGGCAGAGTGGAGGGATGGAGCATCCACAGAGCTGTTACCAGGAGCCACAGGACTCACATCTCAACAGTCTCAGCATCTCTTCAGTACAACGCCAAGGGTAGAACTACCGCCCGGGAAATCGCTCCACTGCTTTATCCTCACGAGATCGGAGGTTCCCCTTCTACATGTGTGTAAACTGCTGTTGTGGCCCAGAGTTAGCAGGGCCTCTCCATAAGTATGAACGTGTTTGTCCTGTGCAATTGTATTGTCAGTGTCTTCTATGTGTGTGAATTTGATGTGTATTGTACCTCTGCAGCACTGAATGGGTTAACGTCTGGGTTATGTCTGGGAAATGTATCTTGTTGTAGGTTAGGCTTGATAAAGACATCTGTGTCGAAATGTTGCCTTTATACAATATGGAGCGATAAAGAGAAATTGATTTTATTACACCTTTGATGCTGCCACTACCTCATACATTGTTGGACTGCGCTTGGGGATTGGGAGGTCCATAATCCTCGTTTGGTGGCTCTGCATAGTAAGGTACCTCACCCCTGTATGGGACTTACTACAGGGTGCTGCCGGACACTTGAAACTTTGATTGTATCTTGTTGTATGTCACATGATCATCTTTTATATATGTGTATGCGAGGTGTAGTGCAAGGATCTTCTTGTAAAAGTTAGTCTGCAAGTCAGTCTATGCAAGTCTGCAAAAGTACAAGCAGTGGAGCCTGTCTTCAGGTAAAAGAACTTTTGTTGAGTAGGAGAAACTGTGCCTCGTCCTACGAGAATCCCCAAGATGGAAGAGGCTGAGAGATGGCCTAATGCCTGCCCTGGGAGCAAATCACCCAGATGTCCTCAGTGCTAAAATGGAATGTGAGAGAGAGTGAGAGGAACCACCAGGCAGCACTGAGTGTGACTTCTAAACATGAGTGTGTACCGGTAGAGAGCTGGAGTGAGAGTAAAAGAGAGTCGCACAGATAACTGGGACTGTGGACTCGTCTGCCATCCTGTGAATCCTACCTGTCACACCCCTATTCTGTCTACACCGGTGTCCTGCTGGCTGATGTAAAGTTTGTGGACTGTAAATAGTTTTATTCAAGTAAACAAGCTCTACCAACTGTTCTTGGTTTTGCTGAGAATGTTATCCCTGTGTGTGGACTATTTATTTACAGTTTCTGGGTTCACCACAGAGGATGGAACGGTGGCATCACTCCATTTACATTCACTCTCCAAACGCTATGGGATATCGCTCCTCCACTTCCATCTTCACCTACATGGAAGCTGAAGGTGCTTCAATGTGGCTCTGTGTTAGCACTCTCTTGGGTCCCTGAACAAGATGGCACTCACAGATTGAAGATAGAACTCCTTTCCCGCTCTCAATCACTCCTATTTATACCTTCACTTGCACCACATGACATGACAAACTGATACATCCACATGCAGGCAATGATTTTATTACTGTTAACTTCTCAGACATCGCAGCTGTGCATCACACACACTGGATATGACAGGACAAGCTTTGGACAGTGCATCCACATAGGACAAAACATGTATGACATTTATGGAGAGGACCAGGATGGTGTTCTGGGCGACGACACAAGTGCAGCACCACACCTGCCCATGGGTGGTGTGGGGTAGTGCAATTCAGCCCCATGCACTTCAATGGAGCAACTGCAGTACCGGATATGACACATGGACAGGGGTGGAGCTGTTTATGGGAGAAAGCAGCCCTGTCTGGTAGGTTGTGGGCCCCATCGGGTGCACGGACCGACGGAAGTGATAATCTGAGCACAGCGCTGTGGAATAGGTAGGACTTTAAAAAGCAAGAGGAAGTAAATACTTACAATAATAAATACTTGAATGGGAATATTTGTGTAACAGAATTTGACTCAAGAACATCTGGTAACGTCTTCTCAATGGACTTAATGGGAACGATTGAAGAGTCCTATTTCCACGGATATGGAATAACCACATTGATTTGTTCAGTTCTCCATCTTTAGTCGTCTTAAGGCTTATAACAACATACACCACAAACGAGGAAGACAGATCTGAGAATAAGACCATGGAAATACATCTAGAAGATTAGTACTTCACATCTGTGGAGATCTAATCTATGGTGACTTCACATATTGACGTCACGTCATCTGTATTAAATAACGTTTGAGAAATGTGCAATAAACCTTCTAGCATAGCCATAGTTTAGATGATAAAGAAACACTTAGGGCTTATGTCCACTTGCATCCCGCAGCGGTATCCATGCGTGCCCGCAGACATGGAGAGGGAAAGACAGTTTCTTACCTCTCCGGATCCAGTGCAGGTCTCCTCCGTCATGGCCGGATCTTCCTTCTTCAGCACCCGGCGCATGCGCAGTGGTTTTTTTTATTTTTCTAATCTCCTGCTTTCCCGTGTGTCCGCGGCACGTCCACAGTGACAGCAGCAGGCGGTCTGCGGATCAGACTGCTTCCGTTTGACTTGAGTGGAAGCCGTCCATGCAGGATCCGCAGGAAAATGGAGCATGCTGCAATTTCTTCCTGCGCGTGCGATCTGCACGCCGGGAAAAAACTCACATCCGCATGCTTTGCGGGTGCCCATTCATCCCTATGGGTGGCTTAATTTGCGGGTGCCCATTCATCCCTATGGGTGGCTTAATTTGCGGGTGCTCCGCGCCGGTTCCGCAATTCAAATCCGCCTGTGGGGCCATGACTTCAGTGAGTTCCTTCAAATATGGTTTTTTTCCACGCACATTTCAAGCGTAGGGAAAACAACATGATATGTTCTATTTCCAGGCGCTATTGCGCACCAGAGAGCCCCGTCTATACAAAATCACACACGGAGCTGTGCAACTTTGCGGGGTTAAATAATACCACCTGGGCCGACTAGGTCAGCTAACCCCCCCAACTAAGTAGGCTGCCCTGCGTACTCAAATATGGCGCTGCTGGGGCTGCGACGATGCAAGTGGCTCCTGCAGTACAATCAGGTACAGTAAAATACGCCAATATGGGTGCAGTAGCCGCGATGTGCACCCTGCACAGCGTATATCTGTCTCCTGATCCTGATAGCAAGCGGATATGGGCTTACACCCATGTGATGCCACCCTTAGTGACTCAGCCTATTTTCGCCATAAGGACGCAACGATTTTTTTGTGATTTCCCAAATTTTTGTTTTTCCACTTTTACACAATAAAACCTCTTTCTTTCTGGAAAATACGTACATTTTTTTCCTTGCATCACTGCATTCTAAGTCCCAATTTTTTTTATTTCTCAGTCGACAGTGCTCCGTGGGGACCTGTTTTTTTGAATGAGTTTTAGTTTCATTGGTAGCATCTTTAGGAACATATGGCTTTTTTGACGTCAGGAGAGGGCACTAAGAGGAAAATGTATATATAAGCGTAATAAACACAAGGCAGGCGTTTTATTATACTGTGCTATGAAAGCTTCTATGCCTGCACTGAGATAACAGCGCAGGCACAGCTGGAACTCCCTGTCCAGCTATGTACTCAGATACAGAGGCGTAACGTGAAGCTCTTGGGCCCCAATGCAAAACCTGGAACGGGGCCCCCAACTATAATGCTTTATTCATAGTACTGGGCTCCCTATATGGAGAAGAGAGGCCTTATGGGCCCCCAAAGGCTCCTGGGCCTGGGTGCAACTGCACCCCCTGCATCCTCTATAGTTACGCCCCTACTCAGATACATGAAAATGGATTTCTCAGCATCGTCTTCACCTAGCTGTATAGAATGCTTAGAATCACTCATACAGAGACAATGGAGCTCTTTGCCTGAGGATGAGGTGATGGCGAACTGGATAAAAGAGTTTAAGAGGGGCCTGGAGCGATACAATATTACATGTTAGCCCTTATTCACACGAGTGCTTTTATGCAGGTAATTTAGCCACAATATTAAAAAAAAACGTAACCATGTGAAGCATTGGATTCCAATGCATTAATTCACATGGAAGATTATCTGCGTAAAAACGTCCGGCCGGCGAATATAGGACATCAGTGGACAAATACGCCAGCTGATGTTTTGACACAACCAGAAAATAAAGGTCTAAGCCCTATTTTTCGGCCGCGTTCAGCTGGTGGTTCCAATAGGCTTCTATGGGAGCTGTCAGCAAAGAGAGGGAGTTTAGCAGCGGCTAGTGCTGCTAAACCATGTCAGCTGGCTCTATTAAGCCATTAGAAGTCTTTTAGAAGATCTTTCCCAACCGAAGGAATACCGGGCTGTGGCGTATATACGCTGCACCCGGTCATGTGAATGGGCGAGGGAAAGGAACATTTAGCCGCGACTCTGTGGCAGTTTTTTTTTTCATTCATGCGATTTTCAACTGCGACGCAGGCAGATGCAAATTGCAACGCTCGTGTGAAAGGGGCTCTTAGTCACTAATTACTTCAGAAGGATTGGTGATTCTATTACCAGATTGGGGTCGGGAAGGAATTTTTTTCCCTTAAATGAGGAAAATTGGCTTCTACCTCATTGGGTTTTTTTTCCTTCCTCTGGATCAACATTGGGGTAATCGGCTGAACTGGATGGACGTGTCTTTTTTCTTTGTCCTAACATTCTATGTTGCCATGTACATTTTCAAGAAAATATGCATGTAGGTACTTAATTATGTGATAATGAGAGGTCAATTCTGTTCATAGCTGACAATCGTGACGAATGGTTCCAGCCGTACGACTGCAATAATCTTACGCTGGCCTCCTATGTAAGACATTAATACTCATTTGCAACATTTCTTGATAACTTCTGATTATCCTGATTTTTTTTTACTGATCCCATCAAGAAAAAGGCATCAACTATACTTTTCAAAAGCATAAAATATACATTAGGCCTCCTTCACATGGGCGACACCGCAGCATAGATATGAGCGAGCACCAAAATGCTCGGGTGCTCGTTACTCGAGACGAATTTTTCGCGATGCTCGAGGGTTCGTTTCGAGTAACGAACCCCATTGAAGTCAATGGGCGACCCGAGCATTTTTGTATATCGCCGATGCTCGCTAAGGTTTTCATTTGTGAAAATCGGGGCAATTCAAGAAAGTGATGGGAACGACACAGCAACGGATAGGGCAGGCGAGGGGCTACATGTTGGGCTGCATCTCAAGTTCCCAGGTCCCACTATTAAGCCACAATACCGGCAAGAGTGCCCCTCCCCCAACAACTTTTACATCTGAAAAGCCCTCATTAGCAATGCATACCTTAGCTAAGCACCACACTACCTCCAACAAAGCACAATCACTGCCTGCATGACACTTCGCTGCCACTTCTCCTGGGTTACATGCTGCCCACCCCCACCCCCACCCCCACCCCCCGCACGACGCAGTGTCCACAGCGCACACCAAACTGTCCCTGCCCAGCCTTCAGCTGCCCTCATGCCACGCCACCCTCATGTCTATTTATAAGTGCGTCTGCCACAGCAAAAAGCAGGCACACACTGCAGAGGGTTGGCACGGCTAGGCAGCGACCCTCTTTAAAAGGGGCGGGGCGATAGCCCACAATGCTGTACAGAAGCAATGAGAAATCCAATCCTGTGCCACCTCCATCTGGAGCTGCACACGTGGGCATAGCAATGGGGAACCTATGTGCCACACACTATTCATTCTGTCAAGGTGTCTGCATGCCCCAGTCAGACCGCGTTTTTTTATATATAGTCACAGGCAGGTACAACTCCGCAATGGGAATTCCGTGTGCACCCACAGCATGGGTGGCTCCCTGGAACCCACCGGCGGTACATAAATATATCCCATTGCAGTGCCCATCGCAGCTGATGTAATGTCGTGCTTAATGCAGGTGGGCTTCGGCCCACACTGCATGCCCCAGTCAGACTGGGGTTCTTTAGAAGTGGAAACAGATGCATTTACAACTCCCTGTGGACCCACAGCATGGGTGGCTCCCTGGAACCCACCGGCGGTACATAAATATATCCCATTGCATTGCCCTTCACAGCTGATGTTATGTCAGCTGTAATGCAGGTGGGCCAAAAATTTATTGGATTACACTGTAAGCGAGGGCCCACAAAAATTGGTGTACCAACAGTACTAATGTACCTGAGAAAAATTGCCCATGCCCAACCGAGAGGGCAGATGAAACCCATTAATGGCTTTGGTTAATGTGGCTTAATTGGTAACTAGGCCTGGAGGCAGCCCAGTTAAAATAAAAATTGGTTCAGGTGCAAGTTTCAACGCTTTAATGAGCATTGAAACGTATAAAAATTGTTTAGAAAAATTATATGACTGAGCCTTGTGGGCCTAAGAAAAATTGCCCGTTCGGCGTCATTACGTCAGGTTTCAGGAGGAGGAGCAGGAGGAGGAGGAGGAATATTATGCACAGATTGATGAAGCAAAAAGGTCCCCGTTCTGGATGGTGATAGAGAACGATGCTTCCATCCGCGGGTGCAGCCTACGTATTGCTTAGGTATCGCTGCTGTCTGCTGGTGGAGAAGAGAAGTCTGGGGAAATCCAGGCTTTGTTCATCTTGATGAGTGTTAGCCTGTCGGCACTGTCGGTTGACAGGCGGGTACACTTATCTGTGATGATTCCCCCAGCCACACTAAACACACTCTCTGACAAGACGCTAGCCGCAGGACAAGCAAGCAGCTCCAGGGCATACAGCGCGAGTTCAGGCCACGTGTCCAGCTTCGACACCCAGTAGTTGTAGGGGGCAGAGGCGTCACCGAGGACGGTCGTGCGATCGGCTACGTACTCCCTCACCATCCTTTTACAGTGCTCCCGCCAACTCAGCCTTGACTGGGGACCGGTGACACAGTCTTGGTGGGGAGCCATAAAGCTGTCAAAGGCCTTAGAGAGTGTTCCCCTGCCTGCGCTGTACATGCTGCCTGATCTCTGCGCCTCCCCTGCTACCTGGGCCGCGGAAATGCGCCTTCGGCCACTAGCGCTGTCGGATGGGAAGTTTACCATCAGTTTGTCCACCAGCGCCATGTGGTATAGCATCATTCTCGAACCCCTTTCCTCTTCGGAAATGAGAGTGCAAAGGCTCTCCTTATACCGTGGATCGAGCAGTGTGTACACCCAGTAATCCGTAGTGGCCAGAATGCGTGTAACGCGAGGGTCACGATAAAAGCATCCTAACATGAAGTCAGCCATGTGTGCCAGGGTACCTGTACGCAACACATGGCTGTCCTCACTCGAAAGATCACTTTCAGGATCCTCCTCCTCCTCCTCCTCCTCCTCCTCCTCTGGCCATACACGCTGAAAGGATGACAGGCAAGCTGCATCTGTACCCTCAGCAGTGAGCCAAGCTGTCTCTTCCCCCTCCTCCTCATGCTCCTCCCCCTCCTCCTCAACGCGCTGAGATATAGACATGAGGTTGCTCTGACTATCCAGCGACATACTGTCTTCCCCCGCCTCCGTTTCTGATTCCAAAGCGTCTGCCTTTATGCTTTGCAGGGAACTTCTCAAGAGGCATAGCAGAGGAATGGTGACGCTAATGATTGCAGCATCCCCGCTCACCATCTGGGTAGACTCCTCAAATTTTCCAAGGACCTGGCAGATGGCTGCCAACCAGGCCCACTCTTCTGTAAATAATTGAGGAGGCTGACTCCCACTGCGCCGCGCAAGTTGGAGTTGGTATTCCACTATAGCTCTACGCTGCTCATAGAGTCTGGCCAACATGTGGAGCGTAGAGTTCCACTGTGTGGGCACGTCGCACAGCATTCGGTGCACTGGCAGATTAAACCGATGTTGCAGGGTCCGCAGGGTGGCAGCGTGCGTGTGGGATTTGCGGAAATGTGCGCAGAGCTGGCGCACCTTTCCGAGCAGGTATGACAAGTGGGGGTAGCTTTTCAGAAAGCGCTGAACCACCAAATTAAAGACATGGGCCAGGCATGGCACGTGCGTGAGGCTGCCGAGCTGCAGAGCCGCCACCAGGTTACGGCCGTTGTCACACATGACCATGCCCGGTTGGAGGCTCAGCGGCGCAAGCCAGCGGTCGGTCTGCTCTGTCAGACCCTGCAGCAGTTCGTGGGCCGTGTGCCTCTTCTTTCCTAAGCTGAGTAGTTTCAGCACGGCCTGCTGACGCTTGCCCACCGCTGTGCTGCCACGCCGCGTGACACCGACTGCTGGCGACGTGCTGCTGCTGACACATCTTGATTGCGAGACAGAGGTTGCGTAGGAGGAGGGTGGTTTAGTGGAGGAAGCATACACCCCCGCAGATACCACCACCGAGCTGGGGCACGCAATTCGGGGGGTGGGTAGGACGTGAGCGGTCCCAGGCTCTGACTCTGTCCCAGCCTCCACTAAATTCACCCAATGTGCCGTCAGGGAGATATAGTGGCCCTGCCCGCCTGTGCTTGTCCACGTGTCTGTTGTTAAGTGGACCTTGGCAGTAACCGCGTTGGTGAGGGCGCGTACAATGTTGCGGGAGACGTGGTCGTGCAGGCCTGGGACGGCACATCGGGAAAAGTAGTGGCGACTGGGAACCGAGTAGCGCGGGGCCGCCGCCGCCATCATGCTTTTGAAAGCCTCCGTTTCCACAAGCCTATACGGCAGCATCTCTAGGCTGATCAATTTTGCAATGTGCACGTTTAACGCTTGAGCGTGCGGGTGCGTGGCGGCGTACTTGCGCTTGCGCTCAAACTGTGGCGCTAGCGACGTCTGGACGCTACGCTGAGAGACATTGCTGGATGGGGCCGAGGACAGCGGACTTGAGGGTGTGGGTGCAGGCCAGGAGACGGTACTGCCTGTGTCCTCAGAGGGGGGTTGGATCTCAGTGGCAGGTTGGGGCACAGGGGGAGAGGCAGTGGTGCAAACCGGAGGCGGTGAACGGGCATCGTCCCACCTTGTGGGTTGCTTGGCCATCATATGCCTGCGCATGCTGGTGGTGGTGCCTCCCCAGCTGATCTTGGCGCGACAAAGGTTGCACACCACTGTTCGTCGGTCGTCAGGCGTCTCTGTGAAAAACTGCCACACCGTAGAGCACCTTGACCTCTGCAGGGTGGCATGGCGCGAGGGGGCGCTTTGGGAACCAGTTGGTGGATTATTCGGTCTGGCCCTGCCTCTACCCCTGGCCACCGCACTGGCTCGGCCTGTGCCCACACCCTGACTTGGGCCTCCGCGTCCTCGCCCGCGTCCACGTCCTATAGGCCTACCCCTACCCCTCAGCATGGTGTATTAGCAGTAGTGCAGAAACAGAACGCTGTAATTAAATCTGCCGCTTATTGGCCTGTGGTTGGAGGCTGACTTCTTTTATGGAACCCCAGGAAATAATTTGGCGCACGCCTGCTGTAACACTTAGCTGGCTGCGTATTTATTTGGAGAACTACTACCCCCAGCAGACACAGACCCAGAACACTGAGCACAGTGACAGGCAGGCCAAATAGATTTTTTCCAAATATTTTTTTCTAAAGGACCACCCTGCGTATATTCAATCTATAAGATGTCTTCTGGCCCTGCCTACACAATTCTGTCCCTGATGTGTGTGTCACGGAACTGCAGAGTGTTGCACTGTTATTAACTGCAACAGACCGGTGATTTTAGAGCCAGGAAATAATTTGGCGCAAGCCTGCTGTAACACTTAGCTGGCTGCGTATTTATTTGGAGAACTACTACCCCCAGCAGACACAGACCCAGAACACTGAGCAGAGTGACAGGCAGGCCAAATAGATTTTTTTCAAATATTTTTTTCTAAAGGACCACTGCGTATATTCAATCGATAATATATGTCTTCTGGCCCTGCCTACACAATTCTCTCCCTGGAGTATTACTGCAGGGCGCAATGCTCTGCACGGCCGATATACCAAAAAAAAAAAAAGTGCAACACTGCTAAAAGCAGCCTCCACACTACTGCACACGGTTAGATGTGGCCCTAAGAAGGACCGTTGGGGTTCTTGAAGCCTACAATAACTCCTAACGCTCTCCCTGCCTCCACACTTCTGTCCCTGGACTATTACTGCAGGGCGCAATGCTCTGCACGGCCGATATACCAAAAAAAAAAAAAATGTGCAACACTGCTAAAAGCAGCCTCCACAGTACTGCACACGGTTAGATGTGGCCCTAAGAAGGACCGTTGGGGTTCTTGAAGCCTACACTAACTCCTAACGCTCTCCCTATAGCAGCTCCAGCACGATAGCACTTTCCCTCAGCTATCTCACAACGCATCTGAGGCGAGCCGCGGGAGGGGCCGATTTATATATTCGGGTGACACCTGATCTCCCCAGCCACTCACTGCAGGGGGGTGGTATAGGGCTTGAACGTCGCAGGGGGAAGTTGTAATGCCTTCCCTGTCTTTCAATCGGCCAGAAAAGCGCGCTAACGTCTCAGAGATGAAAGTGAAAGTAACCCGAACATCGCGTGGTGCTCGCCTCTAGTAATGAGCATCTCGAACACGCTAATACTCGAACGAGTATCAAGCTCGGACAAGTACGTTCGCTCATCTCTACCGCAGCACCGCGAGAAAATCGCAGCGATATCACATAGCTGTACAGTGCGATATCACTGCGATTTTCTCACAGCAATACTGCGATTTTGTAGCGCTACAAATTCGCATGTAACGCTACAAAATCGCGCACTTTGTAGCATCACGTGCAAGGATTTTCGGGGGGAGCTTGAAATATAAGCCCTACCCTGAAAATAAGCTGTAGCTAAAGGAGAGAAAAAAAACTATACACCATCTCTCCCCATGTCCTGGCACTGATCTTCTTCTTCATCTTCTGGCCGGGGATTGAAAAACCACAACTGCCGGGGGAAAAAAAAACACACATACATCACCTCTCCCCTGCTGTCAGCCCAGCCGCAGCTTCTTCCCAGGTCCTGGCACTGATCATCTTCTTCTCTTTTGGCCGGGGATTGAAAAATCCGCTGCTCCTGGAAGCACTGGCTGTGATTGGCTGACACTTAGCCAATCACAGCCAGTGCTCGGAGAATAGCTGTGAATGGTTCAATCACTGCTATTCATCGAGCACTTGCTGTGATTGGCTAAGTGTCAGCCAATCACAGGCAGTGCTTCCAGGAGCCGTGGATTTTTCAATCCCCGGCCAAAAGAGAAGAAGATGATCAGTGCCAGGACCTGGGGAGAAGCTGCGGCCGGGCTGACAGCAGGGGAGAGGTGATGTATGTGTGGTTTTTTTTCCCCTGGCAGTTAGGGCTTAGATTGTAGCTTTGACAGTAGCATTTGCTACTGTCAAAGTTGCATTGCATCGCATTGCATGCAAACCGCGTTTTCATGCGATGCGATGCAATAGAGAGGAAAGCTCCATAGGGAAACATGGGCTACAAAACCTTGCGTGTCGCGGGCATATCGCCGCACCTGCGAGGTTTGTGTGTCGTTTCGTAGCATGCAACAAAACATCGCATGTCTGAAGGAACCCATAGGAAACCATGGGCTTCTCATACATGCGATTTGTAGCATTGTAGCAACGCTACAAAATCGCCCGACTTTGTCGCCCGTGTGAAGGAGGCCTTAAAGATACAAAATACCCCATGCAAGAAACAGATAAGATACCGAAAGGACGAGTTAATATTTTTGGGCTCGCAAACATTAATTGTGTATTACGGCGTTCACGATGTGAAGTTTCAGCTACGGAGATGTTTAAATATCACTGACCCCATCTACACCTGCTCTGCCTGTAGACTGCTTGAATATGCTGCTCATGACCCCGTTCTTCCACCTTGCCCGGCCTTGCAGAACCCCTTCATATATCTGTAATATCCCCGGTAATGAACCCTCCTCCTCACAGCTGTGTTACTGCATCTTAATCCTGCCCCGAAGACCTACTTCTGATTCATTTCACTCTCTCTCTTTTTATCCACTTCAGTTTTATCCTTTAAAAGAAAAAAGAAGGAATGAGACAAGTTCTATTCTTAGCTTTTCTTACAAATTTAAAAAAAAAGCCCTCTCCTGGCTCCCACCATTGGGGAATGTAAAAGCGTCTGAATGGAGCAGACTTTCCATGACTCAAGATCCCACAGCTGGAGAAACAGAGAAATTTGTGTCTGGACGGAATCTTGTGTCTTGTACACCCCGCTCATTGAGAACCTGTTATGTACATAAGCGCACAGGCGTCTCGGTTTCCTTGACTATAACATGATACAATTACTCCAATGTTTCATAATAAAAGAAAGTTGTAATAAAAAGTGTGTGAATGCAATAAAACAAATAACAAAAACAAATAATCAGACTTCTTCAAATATTTAGACTGTAAGTGAAAAGTTACGTTCCAACAGGTGACGGGTTCATATTAATGCAGATTCCTTGGGTAGATATTTACTCGAAGCTTAAAAGGGTGTTCCGTTTTTTTAAAGGGTGTCCAATAGAGATGAGCGAGCATACTCGCTAAGGGCAATTGCTCGAGCGAGCATTACCCTTAGCGAGTACCTGCCCGCTCGAGAGAAAAGGTTCGGCTGCCGGTGCGGGTGACAAGTGAGTTGCGGCAGTGAGCAGGGGGAGCGGGAGCGCTCTCCCCCACCGCTCCCTGCCCGCTGCCGGCAGCCGAACCTTTGCTCTCGAGTGGGCAGAGAAATTGCCCGAAATTGCTCGAGCAATTGCCCTTAGCGAGTATGCTCGCTCATCACTAGTGTCCAATCATGAGTTACATGGGTTGTTTAAGAGTGCTTTTAGATGGAACAATTAGCGTTCAAATGAGCGACAGTGAACGATAATCGCTCGGTCTGAACGCGAGCCAATGACTGAAAAGGAATGAGAATCGTTCGTTATTCATTGTTCATTTTAGGGCTCCTTCAAATGACCCCAATCACAATTGCGCGCACTGTAACGTATTTGCGCTGTGAAGGAGGTTTGATGAGGTAGAATTGCGCGCGTATCGGAGCATAGTAATAAAAGGCTATTTAGGCTAATAAGGTCTAGATGTGTTGTTTTTTTACATAGAATTGCGCATTTCCGCCATATTCAGTGCATATTTACACACCTCCCATAGATTTCTATTGGGCCATTGGTGAACAAAAATCCAAAAAAGAGCAGGTTTGTTTATTTTTTCGTGCATGCGAATTGTGCAAGCAAAACACATTCATGAGAACGAACCCATTGACATCAATGGGTTCTATTCTCTGCACACGTATATTTTGCGTGAAACGGAAAAGCACACAGATACAGATGTCTGAAGGAGCCATTTTTCAGGCATGAAAATCATCGTAGGCTCATTCGGTTTTAACAGCGTTCATTCAGTCCCTCTCATTCACTTATAGAGCGAATGTGAAGGACTGAACGATTCTCGTTTGAACAAGCCAAAAATGGTTTGGCCCATCTAAACAGGCTGTGCAAGAGCACCTGAGTTAGCAGTGACGTCACTCGCTTGTTCTTACGAGAATTGGCTCATCTAAAACTACCCTTAGGAAACATCACTGCTCTTATGGATAGACTGGTTGTGGCATCAGATTTCATACCCATTAACCCTTTGCAATCCAATTTTGGATTCAGGGTTTCCTAGGGGGCTTTTTCTTTCTGCCATTATACAATGGTGCCATCTGCTGGCTAGAGCCAGTACTGTTGATAAATGTAAAGGTTATGACATGCTGGAGAGGCCCACGAAAACACAGCAGCCAGTAATATACAGTAAGAATACCTTGCCGGACGTCTTCCGACATCGGAGATGTACAGCCTTCAATCAGAATGTCTTCAGACGTCAGACAGTGGATTGGAAAGGGTTAAGGTGAATGGAGCTCAGCTGCAATGCCAGGCTTTGCTACAAACAATAGGCTATGGGGAAAGAGAGCTTCCTGCGTATGCAAAAAAGTTGCTACCTTTGCAAGGCAATGCTCTGTTTATAGGATGTGAGTATGTGCAGAAACCAGTGTGAAAAGAGTCGAATTTTCTGACCCTGCACAGGAGCAGAAATGCAGTCCTAAACTCTCGCTCACTGCCTGAAGGTTGCAAGTTCAATCCCCGCGTGGTTCAGGTAGCCGACAGGTTGACTCAGCCTTCCATACTTCCGAGGTCGGTAAAATGAGTACCAGCTTAGTGGGAGGTAAAAAATAAATTACTTGAAAGCACTGCGGAATAAGTTTTAACTTAGTTTACGGTGTTGTTTGGAGGCGAATAGTTCCTCTTAAAGGAAGTCTGTCGATGCGAAACTGCTGACGGCGCTAGGTAGAGGTAGGAAAGAGGAGAATATACATTATTGTAGCCTCCAACCCCTGCAGCTGTCAGTCAGAGCCGCGGAGTACTTCAATGAGAAGGCGCTCCTCAAGACCACTTGTGGCTGCGATGCCCTGGCGATTCCAACTTTATATTCTCAGGGTAGCTGATACTAAAACCCTGGACAAAAGTATGTATAATCCGCTCTCCCCTGCCCTATCTAGCGCTGTCAGCAGTTTTACATCAGCAAGAACTGCTGACAGACTCCTTGTAAATGTTCTTCTTTGTCACCTGGGAAATAGAATTGCATTCATAAATTTATTACATTGCACGAGAAACTGTCTGCTTCCTCTCTATATAGTAGAGCCCACATTGTAGAATAGTTCATGATTTGGTACAATTTATATCTTGGAAATTCTATATCCAGATGATTTATGGGTTAACATGTAAATTAAAGTATTAAAAGTTATTCTTTTTTGCACTATTGACATTTTGTCAAAATCTACCTGTTATGTGTGCTGCTGGTAACTTTAGTTCTAAGCTTCCTAGCAGCACAGCCCGCTCAGGTAGGGCCATGCCAACCTCCCGGTAGCACAGGGTCAGTTTGCCTGAAAATCATGTGACCTTGGTGAAATCCGTGTGCGTACCCCGTCCCCTTTGGTCACGATCATGTGAGTCCCATGCTTAGTTTGCTAACCCTGACCACCATACAGAGACTGACCAGGAGCTGGGTTTATATGTGAGCACAGACCCAGGAGATTGTCTAGCAGGAAGTACCACACCCAGCCAGCTCAATCAATTAACCCTGAGAGGGCTGTGCTGCTAGGAAGCTTAGAACTACAGATCCCAGCAGCACAAGTAACACTACCTCTATTATCACTTGTCTTTTTGTTGGTTTCTTAATCCTTTTATGTTGATTCTATAATAGAATTTTAATTAAATCTACAATAAAAGTTATATTTTAAGGGGTCCCACCCAGGGATTATGGTAAATTAAAAGTAAGTGTATTGACAGGCGAGGAAATGGGGATCATTCACACCATAAACTATTGACTGTCCAAAACGTTGTGAAGTATGGCTATATACATTGGGGACAGGATTAGCATTCATCACATTATAATCACAGGTGATATTTCCATTTATGATGTTGTAGACCGATAACATAGGATCCATCCTTGACAGTAGGTGATGGTCACAACTCACTCATAGGTCACAGAGCATGCCCACAACACCATAGAAGTCAATGAGCCATGTCTAGACTTCAGGAAGTTATGGCTACTGGAAAGCATATCTCTGAATTGCTAGTGATTATTGGGAATCCCAGTGGGCAGCCCCAATTGAATTTTACATTTAGCTCCTACCCTATAGATAGGTGAAGCATTTTGGAGAAAACTCTTCTATGAATGATAACAAATCCGATGTTTTATAATACCGCTTGTCTTACATGCAGGGGCCCCATGTCCACTATAGGCTATACAGAAAGTGTTTAATAATAATAATGGCTTTTCTACAGTCTATAATAACAGCTGTTTGCAGCCCTTTTATGTTTAACAAGAATTAGCTATTTTTCCAAGATTTCCACCATAATTGTATGTAGCAGGAGTTCTCTGTTCTAACAGGTTATATTCTTCACTACGGTATCCTCTGGTGTTATTATAGTGTTCTTATCAAAAGATTTATACCAGGATATAGCAGCGTATAATTACTTTATTAGAACGTAATTCCCTCCCGCTCCCGGCTCAGCCACATAATAACCTGTGACATGATTACTTGAGATATAATGCAGAAAGTTAAAAAAATAAAATATTCAAAAAGCGCTGAAGCTAAAAGACAAGTGATTATATAAGAACACCATTCAGTATTATATCTCTGCACCCAACGTACCGGTGACCTTCTCATCAGTAAACACTTAGAAACGGACTTTGTTACAATTGAATATTAGGCAAAGATAAGAAAGTTCTAAGGACTTCATAATGAAAGTAATCTTACTCCGAAGAGATATAGCTTCAACTACACTGGAACCGCCATGGGAAGTAAAATGTCACCGCAATACGCTAAGCTTTTCATGGCAAAACTGGAGAGTGACGTCTTGACATCCTTCTCTCCATCAAACTTTTAGCTGAATTAACTTGTAGATATCTTGGTGGCTCTGGTGATTACATGGTCAATTGAATAGGGATGGTATCCCTCATTTAATTCTTTTTATGTTGGTTTTACAAGTACTTAAAAGTTTTACATTAAATGGTACCATAAAAAATACAACTAGACCTGCAAAAAATAAGCCCTCATAGAGCTATGTCAATGGAAAACTTAAAAAAAAGAAGTTATGGTTCTTGGAAGGAGGGCAGGAAAAAAGAAAGAAGAAAAGAAAAAGAAAAATCTCTGGTTTTGAAGGCGTTAAGGGTCACTTTCCATAATGCTGGCTTTGTCTGCTTACCTCCCCACTGGTATTGCTCAACACTCTTCCATGGTAATACACAGTTTCAAGCCTTCAATCACTACTCAGCGCGGGAACCCAACTGCTATAGCACATCCTACATGCAATCCACGCCTCCACTCACACAGACAGTCCTGCCAAGAATGCTGTTTACGCATCAACATATATCTGCAATATCATACCTTTATTAATCTGATAGGGACCAAGCATCATAAATTTACAGCGCTTGGTCCTGGGATTTAATCCCAACCAATAGTAAAAATGCAGTGCAGGATTAAAGCCTCTGCTCCTGCAATGTAGCAGGAACAGGTCGGGTATTCAGCTGATAGTCACAGTTGAGGACCCAGAGGAGAAGGCAAAAGCAGCATTTAACTACTTCAGCCATGCAGGCTACATAGGGCTCATTAAGTGCTATGTAGAGAATAGAGAAAGAGGAAGTGCCACTTCCACTATTCGACCCAGGGATCATGTGACCGCCGGGAGCCTCCTGGCACGGCAGAGCTGCAGAGTGTTAGCAAACCCAGATCAGCTCTGTTAGTGATTACTGTCACTACAGGGGGATGTTTTACCCTATAGCTGGGGCTCCCCAGCTACAGTAGAAAAGTGTGAAATAAAAAAACAAATAATAATGTGACTAACCCCCAGAGATCATATATGACATCATGGGGAACAATGATGTTAAAAAAAATAGTTATACAAATAAGTATTAAAAAAAAAAAAATCACTGCTGACCATTGCCATGTGCTCTGTGTAATCTGAGACAATACAACTTATATATCAATGTGTCCAAAACAAAGGGCTCCTTCCCACGGACGGATTTCCGCCGCCTAATACGCAGCGGAAATCCGCTGCGTTGCCCGCAGCTATTAGGTTCTATAGAACCTAATAGGACAATGCTTACGGTGCGGAATTCCACCGCAGAATTCTGCACCGTAAAATCACCCGGACTCACCCGCAGCATGCTCTATTTGCGTGGGTGTACGCGCGGACGGCTTCCATTGCAGTCAATGGAAGTCGTCCATCACGGTATCTTCCGCTGTAGCACAGCGGAAGATAGCGTGAAACCGCTTCCCCGCCTACCGCAGCCGCGTCATGTGACGCTGTGGGCGTGTCATATGACGCGGCTGGCGCGTCACGCGCTCTATTGCGCATGCACGCTGAAGCGTCATGCGGGACCTGGGACGCCGGATCCGCAGGTAAGTATTGGGGTCTCTGGGGGGGCACTGTGACAGGCTCCGCCACGGAATTCCGTGTGAAGCCGGCCAAAATGAGGAGCCCATTCCTGTACCTTATTTTAGCAAAAATATACTAATCCTTAAAAACAACTAAAATTGTTTAGATAAGGTTTAATAATATAAAACAACTTTGACAACTGTTGAGGGTTTCAACACTTGTCCACCTGGTTGACCTGCTTGTGTTAACCGTGACATCCATAATTGGTTTTGACCTAGAGATGGCTAAACTATAACATCTAGCATGCCAAGAATCAGGAAGTTGTGGGACCCTAGGCAAAGTTGTAAAGTTTAGAAAATGGGCCCTACCTCAGGCGAAACTAACTTTTTAACTTTTTTTTTCCAAGAGTTTTACTTTAAATTATCTGAATTTAAGCAAGAGACATTCTTGGGCTAAAAGTTATCATGGAACAGGAATATGATCAATCTCAAATTGTAGAACAGTAAATGAGAAATTCTGCCCTTTTAACTTGTAATATACTGTTTGTGCCGAGGCAGTATTGATTATTTCAATAGGAAGCCCGAAACTAACTGCACAGACTTGCTGATGCAGAGTTGGAAGTGACCCTGGAGACACCCAAAACGGCAAGAAGAACTGACAAAAGAGAACAGAAGTGCAAATGTCCAGTATAAACCAGAGGAGAGGATTTTTCCCCCCCTTAAATTGCTTCAATTCCACTTAGCTTATAAAACAGCAAAGTATTATATTCCCGGGAGAATATTCTCTGCACTCCGGACTCCACTCTGGTTGATATAAGGTAAGATTAGCTGCCAGGTAAATGTGTCTCATGGCTGATTGTATGCAGAATGAATTGTGATATTTTTCAGGATTTCTACCATTCATTTTAATATATTTTGCTCTTTGCTTGTTGAAAGGGGTGTGAATAAATAATTGGATGCAATGCAACATACTTATCAAATTCTGATGTCATACAACCATGAGGGAGGCAAGGGGTGAGCGTAATAGGCAGTCCCCTAAGGTATCATTATGGGGGAAATCAATTTATGGCACAGAAGCGAACAATCAGCTGTTAAATTTCTTCGTGCAGCCAATTGGACATTATATCCAAGTGATATTGATAGTACTGTATGTACTGGAGGCTGGTTTGCCAATTAAACTTTCCCTGCACTAACGTGCTTATTGGTGTAGGAATTGCAAATGCTACACAAGAATAGACTTTTTCTCTGTTACAACCAGTACAAACAATTAGGCTTCTCCATAGAAAAGCAATTAGCTCATAGTTAAGAATAAGCATTGGCAATAAAGGAGGGACATATTGTAAATCCAATGAGGCAGAGCCTTTGGAAGTAGAAACTCTAGGAATAGGAAACGGGGAAAGAGGATACTCAATGTCCGGCAGAACATGGACCGTAGTAGGCTCTGAATCACTCCTAGCAGGTCTCACCTTGAATGGTCCTCACCTCCACGAATGACAATGCCTCCATCTTTTCGACTATGGTGGCCAAGTCCCATTGTCAACAGATCACCTCACCTGATAACACTTATAGAAGCACATGCAAGTCTGACATGGCATTTGGCGGAACACTGGCATAAACTCACGCAGACACCACATAATTGCTTGTTGACAAGGAACTCCTTTATTAAAACTGGTACACAGTTTTTAATGGAAATTAGAGGAAGAAAGGAAGAGGGTGGATTGAATCCAAAGGAATATCAGGCTTGAGACCCAAGTATATATATCCAGGACTCAAAGAGCCTTGAGGAGGGTTGTAGAAAGTAGGTGAAGGTGTTGCCAACTACGTGAAACCACAAATGGTGGACAGACCAGATATGTGGAAAACAAAAGCTGGTGTTTTGGAGCAACACTCCAATAGAAGGGCAATGATAGCAGTCACAGGTATAGAATTTACTCAATAGGGAAGAGTTTGCACCAGTAATAAGAATTGGAATCTCAGTCGGTTAGGCAACTTTTCGCCAGGCTCCGTACTTCAATATCTCATCTCTCTGATTTCTGTTCTCCCCTTCCTTCAACTTCAAATGCATGGGAGCGCTCTTTCCTCATGTCTGTCCATGTCTCACTTTAGGATGTATTCTTCAAGATGGAACTGGATGCACTTTCTTTACAATGTACACCCCTCCCTTCCGGTTGGAGCATGACATACACTCCCATAGTCGCTTCAATAAAACAGTTTTAACATCAACGCCAAGATATCTAGTGAAACCCTGTATACAACCAACGGGTTAAACCGGCTTACTCTACAAATCTTGTGGCATGAGGCACAGATACATACAGTGTACATACAAGGCAAAATGGGGAGGCTGAGCGCTGCAATATTAATGCACCAAACCGAAAGTCCATGTAAATTGTCCAAACTAAACCTGGATTCGTCTCTGAAAACAACTCGGTCCAATTTCTTTGTTCACGACACCACTGCAAACAGAGGCGACAGTGGGTGGGTGTCAAAGGCATGTAAAGGGCGTCGGGAGACCAAACATCCTTCGGCCAAGCACTTGGAAATGGTTCTGACAGACACTGGGGTGTAACAATGGCACCACCTGCCTCTGGATGACGGACAACAAAACAGTAGGAAGCAGAAACCAAAGAGTGGCAACAAAACAGTTGGAGCTGCTTGTACTTATCCGACGATCAAACAATTCTCTCTACTGGTAGTCTGGCCTCACACATCCACTGGTCCCAAGACCTCTTAACAGTCTGGTCAGAACGGTCCAGGTGGGGAATAATTCATCAATTCGACCATCCAAGCTTCTTACATTCCAATAACTGAGTGAAATCTCTTCTCTGCGTCGTAGAGGCGTCTAGTGGTCAACAAGCTCCACACAAGCCGAAGAAGAGGTCACTACACACAAGGAGCCTCCGAGAGCCTCTTATAGGCCAAAGGGGGGAACCACTTTTAGGGTCTCAGGTGACAAGACCGTTCATCTAATCACCACAACTCTCATCATTTGTATCTCTGCCTGAGATGGAACTGCATGCCAAGTTTTGCAGCAAAACAACAACTCCTTCGAGGTGCTTGAGTATTTTTACAAAGAGTGTATTTGCCTGGAAGACACCTTTAATGTGATGTCAAAAAGGATTATGATTACTACTCATATCCAATTCTTCGTACTTACTGACAAGTGCAATTTTATCCTTTTCTGTTAGTAAATTAGTAAATGACTCAAGTAACCGATTAAAGAGAAGCGATGCTTTTTGACACCTACAAAAAGCATGATGAGAAGTAATCGTTCCATTACGTAGCCTACAAAGACGAGCTTTGTGACTTGAAGTTATCTACAGCCTGGAACTATGCAAATATCTTCCTGTTCCGGCAAAGATGTGTTAGAGATATAAGCAGCAGTCTTGTGTGTATAGATTAACCGCTTTAGGACCAGACTATTTTTTTTTCATTGCGACATTCTTTATTCTGATGTAAGGAGAAAGAAAATACTAGCTTGTGTAGTGGGTTAATGCTATAACTGTTGTATTTTATGTAGTTGTTTAATCTGATTGTGGTGGCCCCCACAGACAATGGGGCATAGCTATTCATTTTTGCACACCACTTTTCTGATGTACACAAGTAGCAATTTGTGCACACATTCTAATATTGCAGCTTTTGCCTTTGTATGAAGGCCTCCACCACTTAGCATCTCATTTTTGAATTAAATTTACTTTATGAGTATGACAATCACCAACGACGTAATGATGCGCTAGTTCCTCAGCTCCTCAGTGTGCTATGACATAAAGTTGAGGGAAAGACTCAAAAGTAGTTTGAAATATTTAGTATGTTCTGATGTGTCAGTCATGGTGCAGTATACAGTACAGTCATACCTCTACTTCCGTCACCTTCTTCTTTCGCCGGTTCTTCAATGCAGGATTCCGCTTCTTCTTTTGTCACCTGCTTCTAGTTTCGCCAGCAGCTGCCAGCCCATGTGACCTCGCTGTCCAATCACAGCCATTCATTGACTGGCTCAGCCAATCAGAGCCGGCAAGTCAATGAATGGCTGTGATTGGGCATCGAACCAGCGCCGAGAACCAATCACTGCAATTTATTGCTGGAGGTGGGGCTCTCAAACCTCACTTACAGCAATAGATGATCTGTCAGTGCAGGGGAGTAACAAAGATTTAAAAAAAGGAGGGTGGAGCAAGACCCAATGAGAGTGGTGAAATAGTTCTGGAATAAAAGGTGTTTCAAATAATGGAGGTGCAGGGGAAGCCTGCAGCAGAGCCACAGACCAGGACCTGGACGGCACCAGCTAAGTGAGTTTTGCTTTCTTTTTCCATCTAGTGTAGGTAGGGCTGATTTTCGGGGGAAGAGCTTATATTTTAAGCCTTCCCCCTGAAAATCGGTGTGCGGTTAACGCTGCTAAAAACGCGGCACCAAGCTGTGCTGCATTTTCAGCAGTGCTGAAAGCGCTGCCCATTCATTTCAATGGGCGACGTAGGGCCGAAAACTCTTGTTTTAACAGCCCCACTGAAATGAATGGGAGCGTTGTACAGCATTGAGCACTGTGCTGGAAAAGCAGTGCTAATTGCTGTATAAAAATGTCGTTTGGTGTGTTTTTTGGAATGCCTAGAACAAATTTATTGGATTTATATTGATTCCTATGGAAATAATTGCCTTGAGTTTCATTGGTTTCAAGTTTAGCTGATTGCTTTTGAACGGATTACCAATGAAACTAGAGGTTTGACTGTACATGCTGTAGGCAGTTAAAGGGTGAAGTTGTGGATGGAGTGTATCTCCCTCCCAGGCTTTTAGTCTGGGCAGGGTGGCGCTCCAGTCCACAACTTCACCCTAGCTCACAGGTAGTGCAGCTGCAGGCACTGGTCCCGTTAAGGGAGCATAAAAGACAGCAGCTTCAGGAAGTCAGGGCCTGACCAGCACAGGAGAGGAACATCCTGCAGCCTAAACCTGAGTACCCTGCGTGGTGCACCTTTACTTTGAATTAGACTGTTTCTGTTTTGTTTCTTTGAATAAACTGAGGCAAGTTTATCCCCGTTGACTCCCCAAGTGTCTGTGCCGCCGCACCCCCTGGAGGACTATTATAATGCATATAAAAGTGCAACATTTTCAAGTACAATTAACATCAGCGATGTATGACTATGGCTAGCCTTAGCTAAGTGCAACCTATGCAGTCACACAAGGGAATGGCCTCTAGCTTGGAGGTCCACCCGGCCAAATAACCTTCTTCCTCTGCAGCAGAGCTACTTGAATCATCATCCCCCTGGCTCTGTGTCATCCCCTCTTATATTCCTAGACTGCATTGTTAGCCCATTAGTGTCCCCACAACACAGTAGCTTAGTTCTGCTACTGTATTTATGTTAAATGCTTGGTTCTGTATTTATGCTTGGTTTCAATATTGTATCCATGTACTGAGGTTGATTTGCGCTGTATTTATATAATGAACTTGGTTCTGGTGATATATTTATGGTATTAGCTTCATCCTGTTGCTGTATTTATGTACTGGGCTTGGTTTTGGTGCTGTATTTATGTACTGTGCTTGGTTTTGGTGCTGTATGTAGGTACTGAGCTTGGTTCTAATACTGTGATTATCTTAGGAGCTTCCTTCTGATGCTGTATTTATGTACTGAGCTTGGCACTGGTGTTGCATTTATGTTTGGTTCTATGTTCTGAACTTGTTTCTGGTGCTGTATTTATTTCTTAAGCTAGGATCTGGTGCAGTTTTTATATTATGATTTTAGTTCGGGTGCTGTATTTATGTACAGAGCTTGGTTCTGGTGCTGTATTTATGTACAGAGCTTGGTTCTGGTGCTGTATTTATGTACTGAGCTCATTTCTTCACTGAGCTGTTCTGGTGTGGGTATACTGCTATCTTACAGCTTTCTGTACAAGCAAAATACAGGCAGACTGTCTAGTAGTGCGATATATATAGATTTTTTTCTTCTTATAATCGGAGGTGCACCAAAAAAATTCTACCTAGGGTGCCATCTAATCTAAGTCCAGCACTGTGTATAACAAAGAACAGGTGTTGTAGGTGGCCTCGTGTTACATATTCCTCAGACCAATCGAGCAATTTTATCATATATCATATAGCTGAGATAGCTGCTTCTTATTTTCCAACCTTGTAAAATTAAAATGACTTGTTCTACAACTAGAAACCTTCTCTAGATGCTCCTCATGTGTCTGCGCCCAGCCAAGCCCTGTCAATTGAGGCGAGTTACATCAGTTTAACTAGTTGGCTGGCAGCCATCTACAAATATGTAATGGCATGCACAAGCATGAGAAATACACACAGCACAAAGAGTAGAAGGAAGCTTCAGACAGGGCAGCATTACTCACAAGAACCCACAGGTACCATTGAGCAAGGGGAGGGCAGCTCTGGAGGAAATGTTACAGGGGAGAGGCGAGGGAGGGGAGCTGAGCAGACCTATGAGAAGACTGACAGCCTTGTGGAAGAAAATACAGCCTCTTACTATTTCCTTGACGTATCTGCAGAGCAAGAAAAGTTAACTTTACAAAGTTTTCTGTAGCGTTTGGATCTAACCCTCACCAGCAAGGTAAGTCCTATTCTGTACAGCTAAGCAGAGTAACTACGGTAGTAGGTGCAGTAGTAGCTCATATAGAACTTTCTAGCTGTCATTGGCATTAATCATAGTCACTTCTTCTAAATGGAACATCTTGCTAACAGTCTGGTCGCTGTGTTATTTAGGTGATCTGCAAGTGGTTGGAGAAAGTTGTAGTAGTGAAAAGTGGGGAAAAAGTTTATTAATATGTTTAGTTTGTTATTAATGTTGTTTTATGTTGTTGTTATGTTGTGTTAGACGTGTTTGCTATTATAGAACAACAGGTACAGGATCAGCTGAGCTAGATACAATGGTATATTCATACAAGGGCGGCATTACTGCAGGTTGTTAACCCCTTGTGCACACATGAGGGCTGTTAGTTTACAGACTCTACTGTACAGAACGGGACGTGTAAGCTGTGAACACTACAGGTAACTGCCAGCCGAGTGACACCTGAAGGAAGCCTGCATATATTACATACTAGGGCTCCTTCGCACGAGAGTATGCGCAAATGTGCATGTTTCAGCACAACGTATTTGCGCTATGAACAAGGTTGATTTGCGCACGTATCAGCGCATCGTACTGTACTTTTGCACAAGTACAAAGCCTGTTCATATGCGAGAGCAACGCACCCACGCCCTGATTTCAATGGCTATTTCACGGAATTGCGCAGCCTACTGCGCATCTGTGCACGCATATGCCCAATTCCCATAGCCTTCCTTGGGGATACTTGGTGCACAAGTGCAGACAACAATAGTGCAGGTCCTATCTATTTACATGCAAGTGAAATGTGTGTGCAAAAAAGGAAGTGAGAACGAGCCCATTGAAATCAATGGGTTCTATTCTCTGTGTATGGTGCGAAAATACGTCCGCGTGAAGGAGCCCTTAGATTGGATTTACACGAGTGAGTGCGATGTAGGTTGGGGAAAAACGGACTTTCACCTGCGATTTCACTGCAATTTTCCTGCATATACGATGCGTTTTTGAGATAACATGTGCGATTTGCGTCAGATGTACATCTGTTTTTCCTGTACGTTTTTCGCGTGAGTTTTTACCATACGTTTTTCATGTACGTGGGGGGAGAGGGGTCGGGGGGGTGCGGAAATCGCATGTAATTCCAATAGTAAAATGCTTGAAAATATACATTGCACTTTTTTTCATGCTCCTGTAGAAAATAATGGGCAATTCATGCGGCAGAATCATAAAAAAAAAAATAGGGCATGCTGTGATTTTTCAATCTCGGACTTTCGGTCTTGAGAGAAAAATTGCTCATGTGCAATAACCCATTAAAGTCAATGACTTGTTTTCCTTTGCATATGGAATTAAAGAGAGTCCATGGCTTGACCTGAATGGAGAAAATGTGCTATCGAGTCCTAATATGCAAGGCCTCCAACTGCAGTGGGAGGTTGGGGTACTTATTAACAAATATATGTTCTGCCTCTTACATACTGGATATAAATTGGTTGCGGCCGTGAGGGGATATTTGTTCTCATCATGCTCATCCATACAGGTCTTGTACATATCTTTCATAGCTTAGCTGTATCAGAGCATTTTGAGAATTCACGGCCTACCAGCATTAGACTGATATTGATAGACTCAATATACCTGCAGCATCATGGGGGACTGGAGGAGGATACAGATACAACTGAATACGATTATCACTGGTGTTAGTAGACAATATATTGACTTATAGGGTGGTTACGATTCCAATAGGAGGTGCTATGGAACACTATTCCATCACTCATTTGCATGGCCTTTTCCCAGAGACCATTGCATAGCCTATATAAGACAACCTACACTCTAGTGATCTCTCCACAAGGAGAAACATTACCCAATGGACTGACCTCCACAAGACAAATTTTGTCATGATGCATATTAACATGTAGAACTATATGACCTCCGCTACTGTTAGTTTAAAGGGTTATGCTGGTTGAAAAAAGTTATCCCCTAGCTCAGTGTTCCCCAACTCCAGTCCTCAGGGACCGCCAACGGGTCATGTTTTCAGGATTTCCTCAGTGTTGCACAGGTGATGTAATGATAGTCAGTGCCTCAGACATTGCCACAGGTGTTCTTACTATAGGATATCCTGAAAACAAGACCTGTTGGTGGTCCCTGAGGACTGGAGTTGGGGACCCCTGCCCTAGTTGATCGTGGGGAAACGGACCACTGGGCTGACGGAAATAGCCAAGTTATAGCGCTCAACTACTTTCGTCAGCCGCATTGAAATGAAAGGAGCGTCACAGCGCATGCGCTGTCACAGCAATAATGCAGAAGTGACCCAAAATGGTGCAAATGGAACCCCCCATTTTCAGGATCAGTAGAGGTCTCAGTGGTCATACCCCCATCCATCTATCAGTTTTTCCCTATTCAATGTATAGGTGAAAACTTGAAAAAACATTCCTTAACCAGAATACCCCTTTTAAAGGGATATTCTTGTTTGGACCAAACATGACCAAAATAGGAGCATCGCTGACAATAAGGTGACTGAGCAACGCTCATAGAAGTCAATACAAGTTACATTGTTTCCGCGGCTCCCGAGTTACACATTGACTTCAATGGGAGCTATAGAAACAGTGTAGCACTACGCTCGGCTATTTCCATCCTCCAGACCACTGCAGGTTGGTTGCAGGCAGTGCAGGCCCTAACTGGTCTGAGATAGGAATAACCCTTTAAGTTATATCTTCCACCAAGTCAATATGTCATATGTGCAAGAAGGTTTTCCTTAACATCTGTCATAATGCAGGAGTGATCCCAGAAAAGGAAGA
The DNA here is from genome assembly GCF_035609145.1 of Eleutherodactylus coqui. Classification (NCBI taxonomy): domain Eukaryota; kingdom Metazoa; phylum Chordata; class Amphibia; order Anura; family Eleutherodactylidae; genus Eleutherodactylus; species Eleutherodactylus coqui. Next base: position 280,320,877 of record NC_089839.1, read on the forward strand.
AACCTAAATCTTTCCCTTGAGACTCTCCCAAGAAGTGTTGATCAGAACCAGTCAGACAAATCTTAATGAAAGGATTGTCTTTGTTTTATTGGCTGTTTCTAGAAACAGATCATTAACTTTATTCCTGTAGCAAATGCAGGTTCCTGCAGGTTTGACATTGCCCACTTATCTCACGGCGTACTGCAATAGCACAGGGTTAATATTGACATAGTGCGCAGTCATATTGGGCTGTGTATACATGACAGCAGAAATTCCCATGGATCAGGATGAGGAGGCGGAGGATCCCTCTTGTTGAGACTTTTTTTCCTGGCATCCGTCATCGGTTCGCTCTCAGTATGATATAGTCCGTACGCCTCCTTGTATACAATGCCTGTGTATGAGAAGGAAAAACAGGCGCCTGTGTTTATTTCACTAACATCTTGCATGACAAACAAGTCCTGTTTCCCCTCTTCTTTGTAAGGACACTGCAGGCATTGAACTTGCTCTCCCTGGGGCTTCTCCACAGCCCTGTGATAACAATTTAGAGGAAAAACTTTTACGCCCCCGCTCATTAAAGTTGAAAATTCCACTAATCCCAAATATAGGCAATCTGAGCGCGTGAGCCGAAAATAAAACTGGTCGCTTGTGCCTCGGAGTTAACACTTTAGCTGCATGAGAGTGCAAAGATTGCACAAAACTCCAGTAATAGCCTAAAACAAGTGTGTTCTGCGCAGATGGGGTAATGTTTTATGACCGGAGTCTGGAGGCCTACATGTAGAGCAGCTCATGTCATAAAACAGTAAAGTACACATTACCTAGTCCAGTACACATCAGATACTCCAACTAGATAGATAGATAGATAGATAGATAGATAGATAGATAGATAGATATTCTGCATGGCCAGCCTTAGTCACACAAGCCACCAACTGTAGGGCAGAGGGGTCAATTAGTGATGTGGGGCAAAGGAAGAAATAAGTTCTGGTGCTCTATTTCTTATGAGCTTGGTTCTGGTGCTGTATTTATGTACTGGTTTTAGTTCTGCTATTGTATTCACTGAACTTTGTTCTGATACCGGATTTAATCTCAAAGATTAGTAATCTGCTTTTTCATTGGATTTGGAGCTGGGACTATATTTTTTACTCACTCAGTGAAGTTGGGCGAAAGTCCCGGCGGGCTCTTGCTTCTGATTGCAAACATCCCTTCCCCTCAATAACCAGGCATGATGTACTCAGAGGACAGTGGCAGGAGTGGAGATTGACTTGGGTGGTACATCTGTCAAAACATAACGCAGGTGCCCTAAAGCAAAGTAAGAGAGAATAGAAATCTCTCATGGAGGAGAAGGGTGGCTCTGGTTTGGGTATGGCACTATGTTGGTCCTGGCAGACATAGAATATATGCCCAGCAGTGCAAGATATATATATATATATATATATATATATATATATATATACTGTGTTTCCCGGAAAATAAGATCTACCCAAAAATAAGTCCTAGCATGATTTTTCAGGATTTGCAGGGAGGCTTAAATTATAAACCGTACCCTGAAAATAAGCCCTAGTTACAGTTCATAAAAAAGTTAATAGGAATGCATTGGGTGCGTGAAAAGGGCCGTAAAAACACAATTGCTGCATTTTTATAGTGCTTTTCAGGGTCAGCCGAGTCACTTACCCAACAGGCTCAGTCCAGGCACAGCCAATCAATGCAGCATTCAAAGAACTAATCACAGCCATTGCTTTGTGGAAGCTGGATTTATGAATCGACTGAACAGCAATGGCTGTGATTGGCTCTTCGAGCGCTGCATTGATTGGCTGAGCCGCAGCGCTCGAAAAGCCAATCATAGCCATTGCTTTGTGGAGGCGAGATTCATGAATCCCGTAACCGGGAAGTGATCCTGTGTAGGCAGCTGAAGACTGTGGAGAGCAGTGGGAAGGACCTAGACCAAGCCTGCTAGGTATGTAAAATAAGACATTCCCCAAAAATAAGCCCTAGCGCCTCTTTTGCGGCAAAAAATAATATAAGACCCTGTCTTATTTTCGGGGAAACGCATATATATATATATATATATATATATATATATATATATATATATATATATATATGGATTGTGACTACTTGGGAGTTGTTAGCTCATTAGATCGCCATCTTTCCTCCACCAGATGAATGGTCCCACAAAAGTAAACTTTGTCCAGGCCAGAAGTTTTGTAAAAGCTTAGTAAATGTGTCCTTTATTGTGGTAAATCATATCACGATCTTCACACTGTTGGTACTTGTCACAGTGTACATGATACATTCAAGTCCCAGGCTTTACACTCAAAGTCCATCACCTCATACCCATCCAGGGTGCCAGTATAAGTCCCATCCAGCTTGTCAGACTTGCGGTTCTCCCAGGTAGCAGCAAGAGATCCACGCTAGACCAAAGCTTGGTCTCCAATGGGCCAGAATGGACACCAAGCTCAGAAACTCATAAGCTTTTCTGTACTGCAGCTACACCCACCCAGGTTTTGGCTGATTAATTAGGAAAGAACCCTTTCTTCTCAAAATCTGTTCTCAAGCCCCCTAGAGGTCACTTTGGGTACTGCATTCCTACTTTATAATATATATTTTTTTAATTTATGGGGGGTGGAGCATCAAGATTTTGCACAGGGTGCAATCCAACCCAAGGCCGGCCCTGACAATCTGATATTCTCAATTATGCCTGATTATTGACTATTCTCAAACACTAGATACCAATATACTCACTAAATATGCACACCTGTATGTACCGTATTTTACCTGATCTCTAGGTTCTGTTTGGCTCCACCTATATACAACAGTGTGGAAAGAAATATTAGATAAATTCCAGTTAATCCAAGATGGGACTATATTTTGATGAGTGCTAGATTATCGGGGCCTCTAGACAATAAAGTGTTGGATTAAAAGATTTTTACTAAACTAGAGATAGAAATATATTTGAGATGTAAGAAAATGTCCCATTGTAGACCAATCTGGCCGCATCTTAAACCTCATTAATTCCCGTCTCCATGTTAAATAGATAAACTCCGATGGGAATCAGGCTGCTATTCTGCACATCGGGAGCGTGATGAAACTAATATCACTTTTAATAGTCCTTTAAACACTATTTCATTGAAGTCACAGTCAGATGAATCCTATTCACATAAGGGCTTATTTAGACGACTGTATATCGGCTCGGTTTTCACGCCGAGCCGATATACGGTGTCCTTGTCTGCAGGGGGGGGAGGATGGAAGAGCCAGGAGCAGGAACTGAGCTCCCGCCCCCTCTCCGCCCCTCGCCACTATGGTCATCTAAATAAGCCCTTATAGTGAGAAAGATACATGATTTAATAGGACTTTAAGATTACATTCACATGTAGACTTTAGGGCTTATTTACGCGAGCGTATCACGGCCGGCCGATATACACTTCCGTCTGAGCAGTCCCCCCTTCCCCCCTCCTCACCGGCTCTCTGCCTCTCTCCTCCACTCTGGCGTTTGCAATTGCAGGGGGCAGGATAGGGCGGGGCTAAGCTCCGCTCTGCCCCGCCCACTCCCATTGTTGGCTGCGGATAAAGGGCGGGGAGGGGGCTCGAGCTTAGCTCCACCCCTGCTCCGCCCACTCCCATTAAAAAACAGCCAGAAGGGAGAGGCAGAGAGCCATCTTCATTTTCGTCATTTTTTTTTCTGTGCCGATTTTTTTTGGACCTGCCCTATCTTGTGCTTGTTTGCACACCAAGAGCCCCATAGAGGTCTATGGGAGGTGCGCACACACGCACATCTGCATGCGCATGTATGCACTAAATGCAGTGCATACCTACGATCACCGGCACCTCTCTAGGCAAATTAGCCTTTTAAATCAGGGCTGGGTAATCCACCTTCCCCTATGCGAACAAGCAGTGCCCGCGCAAATGAACTCCATATTTGGGCAGGCACAATCGCTAAATAGACTCGTTCACTGCGCAGGAGTGAGCGTATTGCGTAACACGCACGTCTGTAACTGAGCTGTAATACCAAATACTGCGCTACTTCTGCAAAAACTAAAAAAAGCAGATGCCTTCTCCTTATCCACATATAATCCCTTTCTGGGCAGTTCCTACCTATTAGAAGGCTCCATTGACAATAAACTGATCACAAAGTGCTCCCCGCTTGTACCCCCAATAATCACAGTAATCTGACAGCACTCTACGTGTTCATTGTCCCTGCAGCGCCCCCACGGGGCTGGACCTCCAGAGCGTGAGATGTTCTTTATAATCGTTCTCCATTCTGGCCAAGAGATGAGCATCCTGAAGAAAGGACTTCCCTCTATTAACTCAGAATTCCCCAACATGGTGTATAATGATGGGTTTTCCAAACTGCACAACCCCTTTAAAATCTATTTAATATGCAAAAGGTTACCGAACATGCAAACGATGCCTCCAACTCTAGGAACTCGAGTATCTCCTGGAACATTCCGTGCCTTTGCTATCTTTTTGGATCTTTTCCTAGTTTGTACAAGGCAATGATCTCTTAACTTTTTGGACTATTCTCTTCATTTAGCCATATTTCTAACATGCAATCAAACATTACAGTCAAAAAAGCCTCAGCCAGTCCAGGTGTTTAATGTGTGTTATTTCAAGCACACCTGATACAACTAATGAAGTCTTTGATTAGTTGCATCAGGTGTGCTTGAGACAACACTTGATTTGCAAATGTGTGTGCCTATGAGGGATTCTATTCAGGGAATTGAATAATTCTGAGACTTCAATAGTCATTAAAGCTGTTCTCCCAGAATTAACTTTTATCTTTTAACTTCACCACTTAGACCTCCACCGATTCCAAGAACAGGGGAACTGTGTCCCCTTTTTCCTATCACTGTGGGGATGCTTCTCCCATCCACAGTGACATCAGATCGAATAGAACGATGGCCATGCATTAATCTCAATGGGAGAAATAGCTGAGTGTTTGCCATCACTCCATTCTCTTCACTGCAGAGGGTGCAATAAGTCCACAGTCAGGAGGGGAACACGGGACTTCATTTGGGGGATAGGTGGAAGTCTCAGCGGTGAGACCCTCACCGAGTAGACTTTTATCACCTATCCTGTGCATGATGAAAGTTAAGGGGATTATCCAGGTATCGCCCTCTCGGATACAGCGGGGTCGGAGCAGAAGTGCTGCTCCGACCCCTGTATAGTGGCTGGTGTTTGTAATTGCAGGCTGTGGTCTTATTAAAATCAATAGGCACTGCGCCTACAATTACAAGCGCCAGACACTACACAGGGGTCGGAGAAGCGCTTCCACTCTGACCCCGTTGTATGTCGATGGATGCTGCCTGGATAACCCCTTTAATTCTGGTACAACCCCTTTAAAAGCGATATCTTGTGTTGAATTTGAAGAACGCACTATATTACTTGTGTTGAACTATTCAAATTGTTCGTGTTTGATATATATACTGTATATATATATATATATATATATTTTTTTTTTTTTTTTGCAAAGAGCTAAAAATGGTGGGGAGGGGATAATTTTGATGGTAACTGTATATGAGGAAATCCCCATAACATTGTGACTAGGGTGGTCATCCAAATGAGTAATAGACTTTGAGATTCTCTTTAGTGTCTGCTGCTGTAGATTCTTCACAATACGGCTGTCACTCAGCTACATGCAGCCATATGCAAAAACAGATGTCTGATGATCAAAGAAAAGAAAAGCTGACACAAGCTGAAGTCATGAACATCTGCCGCTTGGCCAAACTCCTGAAATTTTTGAAAATCTTTGCACGTCTATCACCTAAGTCAAAAAGTGCTATTTCTCCAGCATCGGTAGATTTACTGCAGGTTACATTCCTTCTAGTTCACCTATAAAACAACTCGTACCTTCATGTTTCTAGCTGCCTGGATGACTCAACCATATGCATACGTCTACTAAAACATGACAAAGTGTTGTGCTGACTAGTAAAATATATTTTGTTTGCACTTGGGGCACATTTTGTAGATCCCCTGTTTTCTCATCTACCTTTTGGCCTGCGTATATTGCATTAATTGTAATTCCCTCAATATAAAATATGACAACATTAAATTGGTTATTCAGCACCGAATACAAAAGTAAAAGGAAGCTTGTTATATGTATGATTTATTCCTACTGGGTAAGATAAGCCCTTAAAGGGGTTGTCCAGGACTTTATTATTGATAGGATTGGTCGGTACTAGTGTAGTATGTCTCCACCGGAAGTACAGGTTGACTGGGCTCAGCTACAGGTAACACCCAGGTCACGCCCAAAGCTCCTGATTGGCTGCCGCACACACACCTTCATAGATTCCGAGCTCTAGACCAAGGGTTTGGACTTTTAGGTCCTCAGGTAACAAGACCGTTCATCTAATCAGCACAACTGTAATCATTTGCATATCTGCCTGAGATAGACCGGCATGCTGAATTATGCAGCAAAACGACAACTTCTTCTAGGGGCTTGATTGTTTTTTGGCAACAAGTGTATGGCCGCCTGCACATGGCCAGGTCGGATTAGGCATGTGGGATCGCACAGCAGAATTTGACCCTGTGCCTGGCCGGCGACCCCATCCACTGCCTTCCAATCTGTACTGCGGATGTGCCTGCCAGCGCACATGCGCAGTACAGATTGTGCCGCATTGTCGCTAAGCGATGACGCGGATCCTATGACCTTTCTGCAATGATGATTTTGGAAGGGTCGCAGGCGGGCAGGTTCCATTGACTTCAATGGAAGCTGTCTGCACAGAGGCCACACAGAATAGCAGCATGCTGCAATTTCTCCTCTGCAAGTGGAAAGTTGCAATCAATTTCCGCTCATGTAGAGGAAATCGCGTTTTGCCATAGCATGCTATGGCCGGCATTTGCTATGAAATCCGGAGGCGGACACCCGCTCTGGATTCCACAATGCAAATCCGCCCGTATATTGTAAGTTTATGAATTATTCTGCAACTTTGTTACAATGTGTCCCTTTGACTCCCTTTTTCAATCTGATTTTTTTAATTAACTTATTTCATTTTCTGTACACTATTAACCGGCATCGCACCACAAATCTGGCATAAAGGTAGAAATGCCAACTGAGGAGACTGTTTTTCTTATACTGTATTAATGTGATTACTCATTGCCCAATTTTGTGATCCCTTCCACACATTCCTCTGCTCAGTGTTACATGTAATTGGCTCATAAACTTCCCCAAGCACATACATCTCCCTCCTGCTGTGCCGAGCGGCCTGCTCTCAACTCCCGATTGCTCTGCCAATTCCTAATTCCTGCAATAACAATGACTATTTCTGCATCAGCCACACACATAAAGTGCCAATGCACCTCTACTCTGCCCTGCAGTATGACTTCTTCCACTATAAACTCCCACTCACGGATCCGTGCCAATAACAACGCCAACCTGCCCTGTAGCACAATGTGTCATTCTTATAGACGCTCGTACAGCTCTTCCAATGTACCTGATTTTTTGACGTCTCTCCAAATTCAAACTTAAGACATATATTTCGTCTTGGAGTGTGTGCCCATAAGAACCACAGCCCAAGAATTCTGCAGAATTGTCATGTGTCAGCCAGTCAGGCTGTGCAGTGGATATGAGAATAACATGACATTGCTTTGCATTTAGTATATACAGTATTACACCAGTGTTTATTTTCTGTGCGTTTGGCACGTACCCTAGCAGTCATAACATTTACTTTATTTTTGCAGGGCGAAATGAATAAGCCCGTAAAAACTGATACATTCTATTATGTCTAATGTAGGTCCGGAGGGGGCGGTGCATGACACAGGCATTTAACCCTTTCATGGTTTACTGATTTTGTTTTTAAGTCCTTGCCTTCCAATAGTCCTAACTTTTTAATTTCTCCATTGAAATAGTGGGAGGATTTGCTTTTTTTTTTTTTTACTAAACAATTGTTTTTTGTAATGGTACCTGACATAGATGGGAAAGAGAAGACCTGACAGATCCGGCCTTTATCACCGATGTGTCACAGATTGATTATTCCGAGCGCTCTCGCCGCTAAGTGCAATGGTCACGGCCGAGCCTCGATCGATCACTCTAACGAGATTGCGAGTCCACAGGCTACAGGTGGGTTTGTAACCAGCTTTCACTCGGTCCTGCCACATGCAGAACAAAAGCACAAACCACCCCCTGATCCAGCCTAATGCACTGCAGCACGCTACGCTGCCACCACCAGCTATTAAGTGAAGCTGGGACCCAGACTATGAATTATGAACGCAATCTTCGGAGTTTATGGTTCGTTTTAAAATGGACAAGTATAAACTAATAAATTGCAGATTTATTCTTAAAAAAATAGCATTTCATATATATATATATATATATATATATATATGATATACAAAAAGGTTGTTACATGTAAGTATTAGGGTATACAGGTATACACAACAAGACAGTATTTTAAAATAAAACGAGGAGAAAAATAAATGAAAGATGCCAGATTTCGGATGTCCGGCCCAAGATTCTGATCCGTGCAGTCACTGCAGCAATGGGAGCAGCCTTACGCCAAGGTGTATCTCTAAAGTCTGACAACAGGGGTCTGTAGAGCCCCGAATTATAAAGGATTCCTCAGAACACACCTTCCCCACCCCCTCTGATGTTATTCAGGAGCTTGGGATGGAGGCATGCGCCCCTTGTGGAACAATCATAATTCCCCATTTCAGCCATATTTCCACACAAGATACTCTGATCGGGAATATGGGCCTGGCGTATTCTTGGTCAGGATTTTATCTATTCAGTGATATCAAGCATGACACATAAATTATAACCAGGTACACAGATACGTTTGGGGGTAATACTGAGATCATACCTCAGCATGTGTAGATGCATTTCATTCAGCTGGCCCGCCCGATGCCAAAAATATAACTCATATGGGGATAGGACCTTCACACAACCATTTTCCATTAAAGGGGTTGTCTCGCGAAAGCAAGTGGGGTTATACACTTCTGTATGGCCATATTAATGCACTTTGTAATATACATCGTGCATTAAATATGAGCCATACAGAAGTTATTCACTTACCTGCTCCGTTGCTAGCGTCCCCGTTGCCATGGTTCCGTCTAACTTCGGTGTCTTCTTGCTTTTTTAGACGCGCTTGCGCAGATGCATCTTCTCCCTTCGGCTGGTCTTGGAAGCATCGGCGTTTTGGCTCCGCCCCCTTGTACGCATCATCGCGTAGCTCCGCCCCATGACGTGTGGCGGTTCCAGCCTCCTGATTGGCTGGAATCGGCACGTGACGGGGGCGGAGCTACGCGATGATGCGTACAAGGGGGCAGAGCCAAAACGCCGATGCTTCCAAGACCAGCCGAAGGGAGAAGATGCATCTGCGCAAGCGCGTCTAAAAAAGCAAGAAGACACCGAAGTTAGACGGAACCATGGCAACGGGGACGCTAGCAACGGAGCAGGTAAGTGAATAACTTCTGTATGGCTCATATTTAATGCACGATGTATATTACAAAGTGCATTAATATGGCCATACAGAAGTGTATAGTCCCACTTGCTTTCGCGAGACAACCCCTTTAATCTGACTTTCGGTGACAGGGAGTCTGCGGAAACTACCTGAGGTGTTAAGCCTCACTGGCAGGGAGGCTAATTAATATCTACCTGTCACTGGCTCATTTTATTGCCATCATGATCAAAAGACTTCCTGAAGCCCAATGCATATCAGAGGCCTCGCAGATGTGAGAGAGGAAGGGAAGATTAAAACATTGAATTAATCTTTCCCGGTATCCTGAGCGGCAAGTTGCTATGGATAGTTGGGAAACACTTTATCATTATCTCTACATCACATTACCATTTAATGTACCGTATATACTCGAGTATTAGCCGACCCGAGTATAAGCCGAGTCAACAAGTTTTACCACAAAAAACTGGGATAATTTATTGACTCGAGTATAAGCCGAGCTATACTCGAGTATACACTGGGTAAAAAAAAACCTCCATACTCACCTCCCAGCCGGCGTCTGTGTCTGTGCAGCAAGCTGTTTGAATTCTCCCCACTGTCATCTCCCTGCTCGACTTTCAAATCCCCCGCCATCAGTGCTGCATAAGTAAGCGCTGTGATTGGATCGAGCACCCGCCAATCACAGCCGGGCCTCGATCATTTACAGCCAATCAGTGAATGTCATTCATTGATTGGCTGTGAATGATTTAGTGCCTGCTGTGATTGGCTGGTGCTCGATCCAATCACAGCGTTGACAGCAGTGGATGACAGAGCCGAGCAGAGAGGACGCTGGAGAATGACAGCGGGGAGAATAGAAGCAGCTTGCCGCATCGCCGCCGGGAACACAGGAATTCAAGCAGCTTGCCGCACCACCGCCGGGAACACAGACGACGACTGGGAGGTGAGTATAAGTTTTTTTTGTTTTTTTTTAACCCTTCCCTGACTGGAGTATAAGCCGAGGGGAGCTTTTTCAGCACAAAAAAATGAGCTGAAAAACTAGGCTTATACTCGAGTGTATATGGTAATTTTAAAACTTTAAAAACCGAAAGGAAACAATAATGAAATTGTTTTTTGAGCTTTGTTTATAAGACATTCACAATGCTGTAAAAATGACATGCCCACTTTATTCTTCAGGTCAGTATTTTTACACTGATATCAAATTTATATAGCTTTTTATTCATGTTTTAGCACTTTAAAAAAAAAATCCTTAAAAAAAAATTTTCTATCGTCAGCTTCTGACCCCCATGACTTTTATTCGTTTATATCAAAGGGGCTTTGTGAGGGTATATTTGTAATTGGTACTAATTAGAAGTACATACAACTCTTTGATCACTTTTAATTACATTTTTTTGTCAGACAAAGTGCCAAAAATACTCGCATTTCTGGCATTGGGAATTTTTTTTTCTTTATGGCGCTCTCCATGTGGGATAAATAATGCGATATTTTAATGGTTCAGATTTTTACAAATGCGGCAATCTTTAAGTGAAAAATGGAGAAAAAGTTGTTGTTTTTTTTATAAACATTTTAAATAAAAAATGGTGTTAAACTTATTTTTATCCTTTCCTCTGTAGTCTCACTAAGGGACTTGAACTTGCAGTCGTTTGATGGTTTACACAAAATACTGTAATACTTTTGTACTGCAGCATATTATACTTTTAAGGCTACCTATACACGGGTGAGTGCATCACAGGTCAACAAAGGGTTAAATAATCCCAAAGAGAGAATCCTTGTGTCATACACTGGCCTTTTAGGCCTTGCATGAGCCATATCACCATGTATCAGTTTTATCCATAGTGTTCCTTTAAAAGAGTTGCCATGACTGATTCATGATCAGCACCATTGCTTTGCAGCTCTGAGACGGCCAAAGATGTACTGACAGCTTAAGATATGCCAAATTTATTAAGAAACCTGCAGTTCTTAAGAAGTTTGGCACATCTTTCCCTGGCTCAATGCTAAAGACTGGCATAAGTCGCTAATAAATTCTGCCTACATGTAATAGCCCCTTAACCCCCCCCCCACACACACACACACACACACACACACACACCTGCTATAGAACTTCCACGATGGACCAGAACCTGCAACAGCAGAGATTACCATATGGACTATAAAGCCACAAGTAAGCAACATAATACATGATAACACATTAACAAGAGTGATGGCATCAGCCTTGAGATACACATCTCTCTGCAGCGCATGATTCATATCTTAGACACGAAGAACTCTTATCTTTATGATCATGTGCAATGAGGAACACAATGTCAGGTGGCTCCACCATCAAGCAGAGTGCTGTGGTGGACCACAAGTGGTGTTACTTTATGTCAGTTTTCTGATATGCTAAATATAATATCTCAGGCTAATAGAAGCACGCAATTCTGAGGTCATTAGTGTGAGTGAACCAAATCAGTAGAACCCTGGTTCAATTTGGCACGAACCCGAACCAAACTTTTAGCAAGGTTCTACCTGAAACAGGGTTCTACTGGTTCAGTTCACTCAACACTAGTCCTGAACACTGTGTATAAAACTGCCTAAGAGCTATAAAAGTCCTGTATAACACTCTGAGTTATACAGTACTTTAATGGCCCTTAGTTAGTGATATACACCAGTTTTAGGGATTTGGGGGAACTTCCAGTTCAGTTCAAACTAAGACCTCTTTCAGATGATAAAACACCGGCCAAAAATCACAACCATGTGAAGCATTGGATTCCAACGCATTTTTTCAGATGGGCGATTTACTGGTGCATACCGTGGACATTTTTGGCCGGCTGCGCATCCAGAAAAGATAGGACTTGTCCTATCTTTTGCTGGAATACGCCGGCCGTTCCCATAGACTCCTATGCGAGTCTATGAAAACCATCAGAAAAGAGAAGGGGGAGGTAGTTTAGCAGCGGCTCGCATTGCTAAAGTCCCTCCTCTTACCGGCAGTTCTCTTAGGCTGCTCTAGTCTTATCTTGTATCTAAATACTCTGGCCAGGCCAGAGCGGCTTATTATCACCCAGTACCCATGGCACATGTCGTGTCAACTGCCCGTGCTACACCCTTGTTTCACTATGGGGGTACCTAAGGATATGGTCCCACAGTAACTGTTAGGTCGCATCCAGAGAGCCTTGCGCAATTTGCACCTGGGATTTTCAAGTGTAACTCACATAAGACAGCACACAGACACCGATGCGCGGAACAGTAGACACTACATGTCCTACTCTTATTTGAGGACCAGAATAGGACATGCTGCGATTTTTTTGTTTCACACAGACCATTGATCTATGTGAAAACTCACAGGTATGAATAGCCTCATAGGTTACAATGCGTCCGTGCGCTGTCCGTAAAATACATGGACAGCACTCGGACAGGAAAAATGGCCATGTAAATTGGCCCTAACAGTCCCTGCATGTAGTCGAAGCCCTGCCCACTTGTGGCAGCTAAAGGCTGCCGATATTGGGAATAATGCTGCCCACTTATCAGTAAAATCTGCCGCCCATTGGCTATAATTACCAAACTTTGTTCAGTACTGTAACTTCTGATTTTTTAGTATACGGACACTTTTACGCTTTAGGTGGAATTTCTTTTTACGTTTTGAACCATTGGCCTCCCATGAAGTTTGCTTATTTTACGTAGCGTCGTCTTAATATTTCACTTGCTATAATCTTAACATAACTCAGCACAATAGCAGCTATTTGCCAAGTTTTCTCAGATAATCTGCAGAGAAAGCCAGAATCTTTCTGTAATTTTATTGCTTCCATGTAACTCAAAGTGAAACCTAGCAGTGTATTGTAATGAGTCACATAAGCAGTCATGCATTGCACCCTTGTCGACAACCTTTCTTGGCTAATTTCGGTTCTTACAAACTGTTATTTTCAGTATTAATCTTTGATCACACTTGTCAGTTTTTCATAATGTAAATGAATGGGGTTTAACAAGTATCACTCATACTTACCCATACAGATTCATGGACTTGCATAACTCCTCCGAACCGTTCTCATGATTCATTTTACCTATTAACTTCGTAAAAGTTAAAGGGGTTGTCCAGAATTCGAAAAACATGGCTGCTTTCTTCCAAACACAGCAGCACCCATGTCCGTGGGTTGTGTCTGGTAGTGCAGCTAAGTTCCCATTCCCTTTAATAGAGCTGAGCTGCAATACCACACACAACTGTATAGACAAGGATGGCGCTGTGTTTGGAAGAAAGTTGCTATGTTTTTCTAACCCAGGACAACCCCTTTTATATTGTTACTTAAAGTTCAGGCTGTGAGAACAGCGACCTACATGAACGCAATCTATTTAAGGCTGAAGGGAAAGGATATGGGGTTATATATTCACAATCGGACACAGTTCACACCTAATATGAACCAAACACCAATCAGCTAAGGATGAAAGAAGTTACACCAAACATAAACCAAATGTGCAAGCAACAAAGAGAAAACAGGGACATAGACCCTACACCATCACCAAGTGGCCAAATAGTTACCAAAAGTACTACAACAAGACAGATGGAAATATCAATTAGTATGAGGTATTAGTATTTTGGCCAAAGTACATAAGCTCACAAGCCCAAGTCAAGGGTCCTTGTTATCTTATGAGTCCAAACACCAACTAGACAACTAAAGCCATGAAAGGGAACCCTGCCAACTAGAAGGGTGATTGTTCCAATAAAGAAGGCCCCACACTTGAACCTAGGGACCACCTGTTTTGACCTAGATAGGAATAGGCAAGACCACCAGACAAGGACATAGCACACAACAGATGTCCACACACCAACATGCAGACGCCAAACAAGACATTGCTCACACCAGATGTCTGCACACCTACAGACAGCCACTGAACAAAGCATTGTTTACACCAGATGTCTGCACACCTACAGACAGCCACTGAACAAGTCATTCTTCACACTATGTGTCTGCACACCTACATTCAAACACTTAACAAGACATTGTTCCCACCAGGTGTCCACACACCTACAGATAGACACTGAACAAGAGATTGTTCCCACCAGGTGTCCACACACCTACAGATAGACACTGAACAAAACATTGTTCCCACCAGCTGTCTGCACACCTACAAATACAGGAGAATCCCACCCAGAACCTCATGCATGCATGCATACACGGAAACAGGCATAGTTTAAACATCCACACATGTAATGGGAAGAGCGTCAGACAACACCCATCTGACGGAAAAGGTACAAGATATCAGACATTATCCATCTGACAGCATAAAGGACATCCAATGTTTGAAATCACAGCTGACAAGAGTAAGGGAGCAGGGGTCTGCAGAACATGCAAACAGGGTAATCAGGTGTCCAGACCATCCTTAGGGAGCGTGTGGGAGAACAACATAAACTAGCCTTACAGGTTGCATGACTGATAGAGAAGGATGAGGAATGGATAATGACCAGCACCATCTAACAAGAAGAGCTGATACCTATATATACAGATGCATGGTGATTGGCTGGCTGGAGAAACCCATACCATTAGCCAACCAAATCAACCACATCTGCAGTAATGTGCTCCTGGAATACCATAGAACTACAGGTCCCAAGAGCACAAATGTGACAAATATGCTAGACTGCATTTCTTAAAATTGGCAAATTCCCTTTTTTGGAGTTTATCAAGGGTAAAGAAAAAATAGATCCCATGTGTGCAGTATATTTATTTACAATTGTCTGCTATTTTTTGCATGTTCTCATAAATGATGGCTGCCAAGTTTTAATATGTTACATTTTGCCAAGTGTAATTTGTGCATTTTCTGCTGAGAGTTATGTTGAGTGCATTAACCAGTTTGTGGAAGGAGAAATGGGACACGCGTCGAAATCACGCAAAAACAGTTTTTATTTTGGCAGGCAAGTACCGAGTATACTCATGCAAGTAAACAGAAGGACGGGATTGGGAAAGAGTCTTTTTCCGCACGCATTTCAGAACTGTCGCAGCTCTCCGCATCCTCCGCACCCAGCCATGCACTCAGCCCAGAAGGGTACTTCTTTTTGGGTAGTCCACTCAATTCACACTGGTCAGAGACACCTTTTCTCCATGGCTGGGAAGCTCCAGGGTCACTCACAGTCGCTCCAGCAGACTTTATCGCCTTACCTAACCCCTTGCAACCTACAGCACTGCAAATCCTCTTTTACACCCAACTCTCTCCTCTTATTCCTTACTCTTGCTCCTACCTGGTTGCAGGGCCTCTCAACTCTATTCATTCTCTATGAATATTTGTCTTGCCCCAGTGCAGTGACCGGTTATTTCATGATCACCGCACCGAGGCCAAGACCCATTTCACATTGTATCCAAACACAACCATACCAGGACCTATAACAAATAAAACAGTCAGCACATAAAAAAACACATTATTACATGTCTATGCTAAAACCCACACCAAAAGGGAGGAGCAGACTCCTCTACCATGGAATAGGTATATATGAATCAAAAGAATACTAACTCATTAGGGGTGGCAGTAGATGTATGCAGGCCCTTGGTGGACAAGCTCACGGTGCATCCTCTTTCGACTTAAACCTTGGTTTTAGGTTTAATCAGTCTTTATTAAAGTTTTGAGAATATTATAAAATAAACAATAGCACAAAGAAGTGTATGAAAATGGTAAGCTTAACATTTTCTTATGTGATTTCAAAACATAAATTTTACATTTCTTCTTCCGATTTTGTGATTTGTTAATGTTTACATTATATTGTTATAGGACAGGGAGATCCTTGAAAGGGAGGAGACTAGAGATGAGCGAGTATACTCGCTAAAGGCAATTGCTCGAGCGAGCATTGCCTTTAGCGAGTACCTGCCCGTTCGAGAGACAAGGTTCGGGTGCCGGCGGCACACAGGGAGCTGCGGGGGAGAGCGGGGAGGAACGGAGGGGAGATCTCTCTCTCCATCTCTCCCCCTGCTCCCCCCTGCTGACAGCTGCTACTCACCGCTCCCCCGCGCCGGCACCCGAACCTTGTCTCTCGAGCGGGCAGGTACTCGCTAAGGGCAATGCTCGCTCGAGCAATTGCCCTTAGCGAGTACGCTCGCTCATCTCTAGAGAAGACACAAATTAGATATTTGAAAAAACTTTCTGACAGTGAGGGTGATCAATGAGTGGGAACAGGTTGCCATGGGAGGTTGTGAGTTCTCCTTCAATGGAAGTGTTCAAACACAGGCTGGACAGACATCTTTCTGGGATGATTTAGTGATCCTGCATTGAGCAGGGGGTTGGACCTGATGACCCTGGAGGTCTCTTCCAACTCTATCATTCTATGATCCCCCAGAACTTATGAAACTAACAATTCTAACTTTCACATTGCCTGATCTATGGATCGGTTCTATTCTAGTTATTCTAATTAGAGAGATGACTAAGTATTAGAGATGAGCGAACACCAAAATGTTCGGGTGTTCGTTATTCGTAACGAACTTCCCGTGATGCTCGAGGGTTCGTTTCGAACAACGAACCCCATTGAAGTCAATGGGCGACCGGAACATTTTTGTATTTCGCCGATGCTCGCTAAGGTTTTCATGTGTGAAAATCTGGGCAATTCAGGAAAGTGATGGGAATGACACAGTGACGGATAGGGCAGGCGAGGGGCTACATGTTGGGCTGCATCCTAAGTTCACAGGTCCCACTATTAAGCCACAATAGCGGCAAGAGTGGGCCCCCCCCCCCTCCCAACAACTTTTACTTCTGAAAAGCGCTCATTAGCATGGCATACCTTTGCTAAGCACCACACTACCTCCAACAAAGCACAATCACTGCCTGCATGACACTCCACTGCCACTTCTCCTGAGTTACATGCTGCCCAACCGCACCCCCTCCCCCCCACAGCGCACACCAAACTGTCCCTGCGCAGCCTTCAGCTGCCCTCATGCCACACCACCCTCACGTCTATTTAGAAGTGCGCCTGCCACGACGAGGGACCGCAGGCACACACTGCACAGGGTTGGCACGGCTAGGTAGCGACCCTCTTTAATAGGGGCGGGGCGATAGCCCACAATGCTGTACAGAAGCAATGAGAAATACAATCCTGTGCCACCGCCATCAGGAGCTGCACACGTGGGCATAGCAATGGGGAACCTATGTGCCACACACTATTCATTCTGTCAAGGTGTCTGCATGCCCCAGTCAGACTGGTTATATGCACCTTAACAGTAACCGCGTTGGTGGTAATGTGGTGGTGACTGCGGACCTAGTACCACGGTTGTATTTTGTTGGTTTTCGGAATGCGGCCAGGATTAAGTGGGCCGTGGCGGGGGGATGGTGTGGGGGCTCTCGTTGTGTCGGTAAAGGTGAAATTCTTGGACTGCCACCAGACGAAGCAATGCAAAGACATTTGCCAAGAATGTTTTCCCTGTTGGAGGAGGAGGGGGATGTTTTTGAGGCACTACGTGTCCTCTCCACGTGTCCGTGGTTATATGCACCTTAACAGTAACCGCGTTGGTGGTAATGTGGTGGTGACTGCGGACCTAGTACCACGGTTGTATTTTGTTGGTTTTCGGAATGTGGCCAGGATTAAGTGGGCCGTGGTGGGGGGATGGTGGGGGGGCTCTCTAGTAGTGTCGGTAAAGGTGAAATTCTTGGACTGCCGCCAGACGAACCAATGCAAAGGCATTTGCCAACAATGTTTTCCCTGTTGGAGGAGGAGGGGGATGTTTTTGAGGCACTACGTGTCCTCTCCACGTGTCCGTGGTTATATGCACCTTAACAGTAACCGCGTTGGTGGTAATGTGGTGGTGACTGCGGACCTAGTACCACGGTTGTATTTTGTTGGTTTTCGGAATGTGGCCAGGATTAAGTGGGCCGTGGCGGGGGGATGGTGGGGGGGCTCTCTAGTAGTGTCGGTAAAGGTGAAATTCTTGGACTGCCGCCAGACGAACCAATGCAAAGGCATTTGCCAACAATGTTTTCCCTGTTGGAGGAGGAGGGGGATGTTTTTGAGGCACTACGTGTCCTCTCCACGTGTCCGTTCCATGTAAGCAATAGTAGCACTCAAGACAGGCCCCAGTAACAATTCTGAAGCAGCAGTATAGCGGGAGCGCAGTCTTCGTTCCATGTAAGCAATAGTAGCACTCAAGACAGGCCCCAGTAACAATTCTGAAGCAGCAGTATAGCGGGAGCGCAGTCTTCGTTCCATGTAAGCAATAGTAGCACTCAAGACAGGCCCCAGTAACAATTCTGAAGCAGCAGTATAGCGGGAGCGCAGTCTTCGTTCCATGTAAGCAATAGTAGCACTCAAGACAGGCCCCAGTAACAATTCTGAAGCAGCAGTATAGCGGGAGCGCAGTCTTCGTTCCATGTAAGCAATAGTAGCACTCAAGACAGGCCCCAGTAACAATTCTGAAGCAGCAGTATAGCGGGAGCGCAGTCTTCGTTCCATTTCAGTAGCCTTAGTATAGCCAAGGCACAAGTGACATTTATGTAGCTAAACTGTAGGCCAACCCCACACACCTTTCTGTACCATGAGTGCAGGCGAAGAACATAGAAATTACTATGATTACACTGTAGGTGAGGGCCCCAAAAAATTGGTGTACCAACAGTACTAATGTACCTCAGTAAAAATTGGCCATGCCCAATCAAGATGGCAGGTGAATCGCTTTGGTTAATGTGGCTTAAGTGGTAACTAGGCCTGGAGGCAGCCCAGTGTAACGAAAAATTGGTTCAAGTTAAAGTTCCAACGCTTTTAAGCTAATTGAAACTTAGAAAAATTGTTCAGAAAAATTATTTGAGTGAGCCTTGTGGCCCTAAGAAAAATTGCCCGTTCAGCGTGATTACGTGAGGTTTCAGGAGGAGGAGCAGGAGGAGGAGGAGGAGGAATATTAGACACAGATTGATGAAGCAGAAATGTCCCCGTTTTGGATGGTGAGAGAGAACGTAGCTTCCATCCGCGGGTGCAGCCTACGTATTGCTTACGTATCGCTGCTGTCCGCTGGTGGAGAACAGAAGTCTGGGGAAATCCAGCCTTTGTTCATCTTGATGAGTGTTAGCCTGTCGGCACTGTCGGTTGACAAGCGGCTACGCTTATCGGTGATGATTCCCCCAGCCGCACTAAACACCCTCTCCGACAAGACGCTAGCCGCAGGACAAGCAAGCACCTCAAGGGCATACAGGGCTAGTTCAGGCCACGTGTCCAGCTTCGACACCCAGTAGTTGTAGGGGGCAGAGGCGTCACCAAGGATGGTCGTGCGATCCGCTACGTACTCCCTCACCATCCTTTTGCAGTGCTCCCGCCGACTCAGCCGTGACTGGGGAGCGGTGACACAGTCTTGGTGGGGAGCCATAAAGCTGGCCAGGCCCTTAAAGACTGTTGCACTGCCTGGGATGTACATGCTGCTCGATCTACGCACATCCCCTGCAACATGGCCCTCGGAACTGCGCCTTCTGCCACTAGCGCTGTCGGCTGGGAATTTTACCATCAGCTTGTCCGCAAGGGTCCTGTGGTATAGCAACACTCTCGAACCCCTTTCCTCTTCGGGAATCAGAGTGGGCAGGTTCTCCTTATACCGTGGATCGAGCAGTGTGTACACCCAGTAATCCGTAGTGGCCAGAATGCGTGCAACGCGAGGGTCACGAGAAAGGCATCCTAACATGAAGTCAGCCATGTGTGCCAGGGTACCTGTACGCAACACATGGCTGTCTTCACTAGGAAGATCACTTTCAGGATCCTCCTCCTCCTCCTCCTCCTCCTCAGGCCATACACGCTGAAAGGATGACAGGCAATCAGCCGGTGTACCGTCAGCAGCGGGCCAAGCTGTCTCTTCCCCCTCCTCCTCATCCTCCTCATGCTCCTCCTCCTCCTCCTGTACGCGCTGAGAAATAGACAGGAGGGTGCCCTGACTATCCAGCGGCATACTGTCTTCCCCCGCCCCCGTTTCCGAGCGCAAAGCAGCTGCCTTTATGGTTTGCAGGGAATTTCTCAAGATGCATAGCAGAGGAATGGTGACGCTAATGATTGTAGCATCGCCGCTCACCACCTGGGTAGACTCCTCAAAATTACCAAGGACATGGCAGATGTCTGCCAACCAGGCCCACTCTTCTGAAAGGAATTGAGGAGGCTGACTCCCACTGCGCCGCCCATGTTGGAGTTGGTATTCGACTATAGCTCTACGCTGTTCATAGAGCCTGGCCAACATGTGGAGCGTAGAGTTCCACCGTGTGGGCACGTCGCACAGCAGTCGGTGCACTGGCAGCTTAAAGTGATGTTGCAGGGTGCGCAGGGTGGCAGCGTCCGTGTGGGACTTGCGGAAATGTGCGCAGAGCCGGCGCGCCTTTACGAGCAGGTCTGACAAGCGTGGGTAGCTTTTCAGAAAGCGCTGAACCACCAAATTAAATACGTGGGCCAGGCATGGCACGTGCGTGAGGCTGCCGAGCTGCAGAGCCGCCACCAGGTTACGGCCGTTGTCACACACGACCATGCCCGGTTGGAGGCTCAGCGGCGCAAGCCAGCGGTCCGTCTGCTGTGTCAGACCCTGCAGCAGTTCGTGGGCCGTGTGCCTCTTATCGCCTAAGCTGAGTAGTTTCAGCACGGCCTGCTGACGCTTGCCCACCGCTGTGCTGCCACACCGCGCGACACCGACTGCTGGCGACATGCTGCTGCTAACACATCTTGATTGTGAGACAGAGGAGGAGGAGGAGGAGGAGGGTGCTTTAGTGGAGGAAGCATAGACCTCCGCAGATACCAGCACCGAGCTGGGGCCCGCAATTCTGGGGGTGGGTAGGACGTGAGCGGTCCCAGGCTCTGACTCTGTCCCAGCCTCCACTAAATTCACCCAATGTGCCGTCAGGGAGATGTAGTGGCCCTGCCCGCCTGTGCTTGTCCACGTGTCCGTAGTTAAGTGGACCGTGGCAGTAACCGCGTTGGTGAGGGCGCGCACAATGTTGCGGGAGACGTGGTCGTGCAGGGCTGGGACGGCACATCGGGAAAAGTAGTGGCGACTGGGAACTGAGTAGCGCGGGGCCGCCGCCTCCATGATACTTTTGAAGGACTCCGTTTCCACAACCCTATACGGCAGCATCTCAAGGCTGATGAATTTTGCGATGCGGACGGTTAACGTTTGAGCGTGCGGGTGCGTGGCGGCGTACTTGCGCTTGCGCTCGAACACTTGCGCAAGCGACGGCTGAACGGTGCGCTGAACTACACTGCTGGATGGGGCCGAGGACAGCGGAGATGAGGGTGTGGGTGCAGGCCATGAGGCGGTAGTGCCTGTGTCCTGAGAGGGGGGTTGCATCTCAGTGGCAGGTTGGGGCACAGGGGGAGAGGCAGGGGTGCAAACCGGAGGCGGTGAACGGCCTTCGTCCCACCTTGTGGGGTGCTTGGCCATCATATGTCTGCGCATGCTGGTGGTGGTGAGGCTGTTGGTGTTGGCTCCCCGGCTGAGCTTTGCGCGACAAAGGTTGCACACCACTGTTCGTCGGTCGTCAGGCGTCTCTGTGAAAAACTGCCAGACCTTAGAGCACCTCGGCCTCCGCAGGGTGGCATGGCGCGAGGGGGCGCTTTGGGAAACACTTGGTGGATTATTCGGTCTGGCCCTGCCTCTACCCCTGGCCACTGCACTGCCTCTTGCAACCTGCCCTGCTGATGCCCTTGACTCCCCCTCTGAAGACCTGTCCTCCTGAGTAAGCGTTGCACACCAGGTGGGGTCAGTCACCTCATCGTCCTGCTGCTCTTCCTCCGAATCCTCTGTGCGCTGCTCCCTGGGACTTACTGCCCTTACTACTACCTCACTGCAAGACAACTGTGTCTGATCGTCATCGTCCTCCTCACCCACAGAAAGTTGTTGAGACAGTTGGCGGAAGTCCCCAGCCTCTTCCCCCGGACCCCGGGAACTTTCGAATGGTTGGGCATCAGTGACGATAAACTCCTCTGGTGGGAGAGGAACCGCTGCTGCCCAATCTAAGCAGGGGCCCGAGAACAGTTCCTGGGAGTGCTCCCGCTCCTGAGCAGGTGTTATTGTAGTGGAGTGAGGAGGCTGGGAGGAAGGAGGAGCAGCAGACAGAGGATTCGGATTGGCAGCAGTGGACGGCGCAGAACTGCGGGTAGACGATAGGTTGCTCGAAGCACTTTCTGCCATCCAGGACAGGACCTGCTCACACTGCTCATTTTCTAATAACCGTCTCCCGCGTGGACCCATTAATTGGGCGATGAATGTGGGGACGCCAGAAACGTGCCTCTCTCCTAATCGCGCAGCAGTCGGCTGCGACACACCTGGATCAGGAGCTTGGCCTGTGCCCACACCCTGACTTGGCCCTCCGCGTCCTCGGCCACGTCCACGTCCACGTCCTCTAGGCTTACCCCTACCCCTCAGCATGCTGTATTACCAGTGATTAGATTTCCCAGGCAGGAAATAAATTGGCGCAAGACTGCAGGCCAAATATAATTTTTGCCCTTTTTGGAAAACGAAAGGCCCCACTGCCTCTAGTGAATGAATTATCTAAGTTTAATAACTGCGCTGTGTCCCTGCTTATGTGTCACAGAACGTGAGGGTAGCAGAGTTATTATAACTCTTGGAGAGCAGGTATTTTTTTTCCCAATTAAGGAAAGCAAATGGCGAACCCAGCAGTAAAGCGTAGCTGGCTGCGTATGATTTAGCAATGTTTTTCACGCAGCTCACACGTCTCCACAGGCGTAAGGACGGACACAGGCTGGACAAATAGATTTGTTTTCAGTTTTTTCCCACCAACAGGCAGCACTGCGTATATTCAATGAACCTGCGAAGTTTAATAACTGCGCTGTGTCCCTGCTTATGTGTCACAGAACGTGAGGGTAGCAGAGTTATTATAACTCTTGGAGAGCAGGTATTTTTTTTCCCAATTAAGGAAAGCAAATGGCGAACCCAGCAGTAAAGCGTAGCTGGCTGCGTATGATTTAGCAATGTTTTTCACGCAGCTCACACGTCTACACAGGCGTAAGGACGGACACAGGCTGGACAAATAGATTTGTTTTCAGTTTTTTCCCACCAACAGGCAGCACTGCGTATATTCAATGAACCTGCGAAGTTTAATAACTGCGCTGTGTCCCTGCTTATGTGTCACAGAACGTGAGGGTAGCAGAGTTATTATAACTCTTGGAGAGCAGGTATTTTTTTCCCCAATTAAGGAAAGCAAATGGCGAACCCAGCAGTAAAGCGTAGCTGGCTGCGTATGATTTAGCAATGTTTTTCACGCAGCTCACACGTCTCCACAGGCGTAAGGACGGACACAGGCTGGACAAATAGATTTGTTTTCAGTTTTTTCCCACCAACAGGCAGCACTGCGTATATTCAATGAACCTGCGAAGTTTAATAACTGCGCTGTGTCCCTGCTTATGTGTCACAGAACGTGAGGGTAGCAGAGTTATTATAACTCTTGGAGAGCAGGTATTTTTTTTCCCAATTAAGGAAAGCAAATGGCGAACCCAGCAGTAAAGCGTAGCTGGCTGCGTATGATTTAGCAATGTTTTTCACGCAGCTCACACGTCTACACAGGCGTAAGGACGGACACAGGCTGGACAAATAGATTTGTTTTCAGTTTTTTCCCACCAACAGGCAGCACTGCGTATATTCAATGAACCTGCGAAGTTTAATAACTGCGCTGTGTCCCTGCTTATGTGTCACAGAACGTGAGGGTAGCAGAGTTATTATAACTCTTGGAGAGCAGGTATTTTTTTCCCCAATTAAGGAAAGCAAATGGCGAACCCAGCAGTAAAGCGTAGCTGGCTGCGTATGATTTAGCAATGTTTTTCACGCAGCTCACACGTCTACACAGGCGTAAGGACGGACACAGGCTGGACAAATAGATTTGTTTTCAGTTTTTTCCCACCAACAGGCAGCACTGCGTATATTCAATGAACCTGCGAAGTTTAATAACTGCGCTGTGTCCCTGCTTATGTGTCACAGAACGTGAGGGTAGCAGAGTTATTATAACTCTTGGAGAGCAGGTATTTTTTTTCCCAATTAAGGAAAGCAAATGGCGAACCCAGCAGTAAAGCGTAGCTGGCTGCGTATGATTTAGCAATGTTTTTCACGCAGCTCACACGTCTACACAGGCGTAAGGACGGACACAGGCTGGACAAATAGATTTGTTTTCAGTTTTTTCCCACCAACAGGCAGCACTGCGTATATTCAATGAACCTGCGAAGTTTAATAACTGCGCTGTGTCCCTGCTTATGTGTCACAGAACGTGAGGGTAGCAGAGTTATTATAACTCTTGGAGAGCAGGTATTTTTTTCCCCAATTAAGGAAAGCAAATGGCGAACCCAGCAGTAAAGCGTAGCTGGCTGCGTATGATTTAGCAATGTTTTTCACGCAGCTCACACGTCTACACAGGCGTAAGGACGGACACAGGCTGGACAAATAGATTTCTTTTCAGTTTTTTCCCACCAACAGGCAGCACTGCGTATATTCAATGAACCTGCGAAGTTTAATAACTGCGCTGTGTCCCTGCTTATGTGTCACAGAACGTGAGGGTAGCAGAGTTATTATAACTCTTGGAGAGCAGGTATTTTTTTTCCCAATTAAGGAAAGCAAATGGCGAACCCAGCAGTAAAGCGTAGCTGGCTGCGTATGATTTAGCAATGTTTTTCACGCAGCTCACACGTCTCCACAGGCGTAAGGACGGACACAGGCTGGACAAATAGATTTGTTTTCAGTTTTTTCCCACCAACAGGCAGCACTGCGTATATTCAATGAACCTGCGAAGTTTAATAACTGCGCTGTGTCCCTGCTTATGTGTCACAGAACGTGAGGGTAGCAGAGTTATTATAACTCTTGGAGAGCAGGTATTTTTTTCCCCAATTAAGGAAAGCAAATGGCGAACCCAGCAGTAAAGCGTAGCTGGCTGCGTATGATTTAGCAATGTTTTTCACGCAGCTCACACGTCTCCACAGGCGTAAGGACGGACACAGGCTGGACAAATAGATTTCTTTTCAGTTTTTTCCCACCAACAGGCAGCACTGCGTATATTCTATGAATAATAACTGTGTTGTGGCCCTGCCTATACAATTCTTTCCCTGCAGTATCAATGGAGGGTGCAATGCTCTGCAGAGGCGATTTTGAGAAGCCCAAAAAAAATGCAGCACAGCCAACAGCAGCCTGGACAGTACTGCACACGGATAAATATGGCCCTAGAAAGGACCGTTGAGGTTCTTGAAGGCTACACTCACTCCTAACACTCTCCCTGCCTATGCAGCACTTCTGTCCCTAATGCCAGGTGCAACGGTCTGCAGAGGCGATTTTGAGAAAGAAAAAAAAATCCCACTGCTAACAGCAGCCAACACACAGCTATCAGTGGCCCTAATAAGGACCTTTGGGGGGTCTTGAAGCCTACACTAACTACCAATTCTTTCCCTACAGCAGCTCCGGTATAAACAGCACTGTCCCTCATCTAACTCACACCGCATCTGAGGCGAGCCGCGGGAGGGGCCGACTTTTATATTAGGCGAACACCTGATCTCGCCAGCCACTCACAGCAGGGGGGTGGTATAGGGCTTAAACGTTGCAGGGGGAAGTTGTAATGCCTTCCCTGTCTTTCAATTGGCCAGAAAAGCGCGCTAACGTCTCAGGGAAGGAAGTGAAAGTAACCAGAACACCGCATGGTGTTCGTCACGAATAACGAACATCCCGAACACCCTAATATTCGCACGAATATCAAGCTCGGACGAACGCGTTCGCTCATCTCTACTAAGTATCCATATTAGCATCCTAAAAGGAGGTACTTAGCTCCAGGATTTAACATACCGTAACTATATTGAACTCTATAAGTAGGTTTAGTATTGTTAACTTAGAAGTAGAGTTTATCAGAAAGCGGATAGAGAAAGAAAGAGTGAAGAGAGAGTTTGGGAGGGAAAGAAATAAAAGAAATAATTAAACAAATATTAATAATTAATATTTTTTTTATAAAGAAAATAATAGACACATTTCAGAGGAACCCCAAGGAAATCTGAGCTGATCAGAATTGAGATCACATGACCATCTTAGGGAGAAGAGGCCGGGAGTTTCAGATAGAAAGGAATATCTAACCAAGGTAACACTGGCCAACATATATACTGGGGGATAGCTACATAAATGGCCCTTTTTTAAAGTTTTTTTATTACAAATTGGCCATTTTTTCTTTTTGCATTTACTGCCTCCCTGTCCAATTACACATAGCAATTATCAATAAGAGGCAGCAATAAACTCTTACAATAACTGCACTATAAATGAGTATAAAGATACTAGAGGACTAATAGAAATATTATTCACTATGGGAATTAATTACGTGTGCAATAAAAAGGTTGTTTACTGGCAATAGCCGCAGTTAAGCACTGTTTTACTATATCAGATATATCTGCCGGAAAGATCCGCCACGGTTTCTGAGAAAAGAATATAATATAGAAAACTACGTTGGGTGACACAGTATATATCCTGTCAACTTCTCTTCCGAAATTTTCATGTTTTTCGAAAAGGTTACTTCCTTTATTGCTATTAATAGGCGCTATTAACGAAGCAGTCTATTATCTGCAGTGCTCAGGGATTTCTAGACAAAGGTATCATATGCAAATTGGGGAATCGGTCCTGAAGTGATAGATTAAAAATACTTGTAGTTTCCTACAATTCCCATGATATTCAGACAGATTCCCTCATTGAGGACCATGTCCATGTAGCAGGATTCCTTTAGATTCATTGATTTCCAAGCGACCGCATCGATTGTCATCAAGTGTAAATGCACAAAACAATCAATAATAAATATTGCAGCTATCGGTGATCAGAAGTGATTGTACAGACATGAAAATCTCAGATTTACAGTAAGTAGAGCATCAAAATTGTCTAATTGTCAAAGTGGAGGGATTCGTATGTTGTTTGTACTGATGGGAATGTCCATAGAGGTGACATACTGGCATACTGAAATGTCTAGAGCTAGGCTGGATAGTATATGCAAATAAGGAAGAGGGAACAATTCCTCTGCACCGCCACCTATTGGATAGCAGCATTCCTTCAAATCAATGTACGACTCTTTAAACAAGTCTTTAAAACAAAGGTTGGGAATAGGAAACCAAAACTAACTAGTGTAAGGACTGTGATGTAGGTTGGGTGGGGCATTGTTTCTGCCCAATGAGAGGACCCAGAAAGGGTGTGGAGGCACTTATGGGATGAGTAAGGAAACTTATAAGGCCATGCATGCTCCTCTGGGTAGTATATGCAAATAAGGAAAATGGAACAATACCTCTGCAGCGCCACCTATTGGATGGCAACATTCCTTCCTGCATGGGCCTATAAAGGCCCATTTAGATGGTACGAGTTTCAGGCAAACGATGCCCGACACTTGTCACCACACATACTAGCTCCCGTGCACCTGCACGGGAGCTAGTATCGCTGGCTCACAGCAAGGAAGCAGCAGGAGATTTCTCTCTTCGTGCTCCCACGCCCCTCTCCATTGGCATAACATAGCAGCCGTTTAGTACTGAACGGCTGCTATTTACACTGAGCAATCAGCGATATGCTCATCGTCCATCATTTATGCTGCTGATCACTCAGTGGAAATAGCTGCTGTTTAGTACTGAACAGCCACTATGTTAACTCAATGGAGAGGGGCGGGGAAGCCCGAGGAGAGAAATCTCCTGCAGCCTCCCCGCTGTGAGCCAGCGATCCTAGTTATCGTACAGATGTATGGGAGCTAAGATGTGCGGGGACGAGTGTTGGGCATTGTGTGCCCGACACTTGTCCCGTCCAAATGGAGCTCTAGTCTCCTCACTCACCTTCTAGGTGTCTTCACACCTCTTCTTGGGGCTCTCCTTAGGAAGAGATAATGCTCCTCCCGACCCACTCACCTCCTAAGTGTCTCCACACACCTTGTGGGTGCTCTCCTTAAGGAGAGACAACACCACTCCTGACCCATGTCACAGGCCTCTCACAAGCCAAGCCAGAAACCTGCAACACGCTAATGAGGGGCAAACACCCCAAAACAGCTGTCTGTGTATGATTTTCTGTCTTGGTTTCCTATTCCCAATCTTTCTTTTAAAGACTTGTTTAAAGAGTCGTACATTGATTTGAAGGAATGCTGCCTTCCAATAGGTGGCGCTGCAGAGGTATAGTTCCATCTTCCTTATTTGCATAGAGCTAGACTTAGATGCAAAGACCTTTCCTTAATACATTTACAAAACAGAGACATAATATAAAATTTGTCACACCACGGGCATCTCCGGTGCCCAACTGACCCTATTGCCTTACAGTGAGGTCCATCAAGTTCTGCCAATGTGTCTATCATTTGATATTAAAAATATTGTTGCATCTAGATAAAGCCTCCAAACAGGGGTCTACATAGAAGAGATGGGGCCCTATAGCAAAAAATTAAAATGCCCCCCTCTCCCCCTTCCATTATAGTGTCCAGTTTTGCCACTCAGGACAGTAGGCTACAGTGTTTGTTTCTTGCTTTATTTGCTGGCAATGCAGTTCCTCTTTGGAGGAAGGTCTTGCTATCCAGTAGAAAAAGTGATGATGCCATCACAGCTGAGTCCTCTCTCTCCAAGGGTTCCATAGAGCATGGTCTGCCTCTATTGTATGTTGTACACCCTTGCTTCCAACATACACATGCTGAGTAATATGTTTACACTTCCTTATATTTTCATTAAAAGGGTAATCCCATCTCAGACTTTTATGCCTTCTCCACAGAGTATGTCATAAACATCTGATAGTTGCTGGTCCCACCTATCTTAAGGATTGACCTCCCCCGACCCCATCCTGGCTGTAGTTCGCTGTGCTACAGTGTTTCTGGAACTCCCACTAATGCCCAAGCTTAGTTGACTGTTTGACTACTCCTGGCCACCTTGGCCGCAACGTGCAGAGAGGTATTCTCATCTCCACCATGATTGTCCAAGATGGCAATACACTTTAAATAGAAACTAGGAGACGCAATATTAATCCTAAACTGTATGAGTAAATTCCCATTAATATAAAAGCGGGTTAATGAGATAACATTACACCCACACAGAGCAGTTTCAAACATGTATTTGTTAACATTAGATAGTGACCTTCCTGATATGATTATCATAATACCTTGAAATTCTCAAGAATTGAGATTAGAATTCAGTGGGAACTGTGCCTGCTGTGTACGAAACTGAGCTGCTGCAATATGGACAGTGCTACCTGCTTCCAGTACTATCTGCACTGACAGTGGTCCAAGGGATCAGCTGATTGACAGGCTTACCAAACAATGGACCCTTGCCGATCAACTATTGATGACCTATTCGAAGGATAGGTCATCAAAAGTAAAAATTCTCGAGAACCCCTTTAAAGAGGGCAATTAAGGGTGTTCCAGACGTGGTGGATGTGCCACGGAATTCACAGTAGCGGCAAAGTGGATGAGATTTTGAAAATCTCGTCAACAAGCTGCAGAAATAATCCACAAAAACCACATGTCAATTCTATCGCTGTTTCCACAGCGATTCCACACAAATTCCGTAGATTTGGAAGCAGGCTTTTAGCTGCTGATCAGCAGATATTCGCTACAAATCAGCCCCTGTGTGGACCAAGCCTAAGAGTACTCCTTTTTGTTGAAGTCTTGGAAAAAAAGACTGATCACCGGGTGTCCTGCTAGTGCCCTGCTAGTCCTTCTGATAGTGAGGGTGATCAATAAGTGGAATAGGGTTGCCACGGGAGGTGGTGAGTTCTCCTTCAATGGAAGTGTTCAAACAAAAGCTGGACAAATATCTGTCTGGAATGATTTAGTGAATCCTGCAATGAGCAGGGAGTTGGACCCGATGACCCCAGAGGTTCCTTCCAACGTTACCATTCTATGAGAACCCCAGCGTTCAACTGTAATCTGTATGCTAACCCAACAACAAGTGTTCAGTTTCCCTACAGTGCCTCCACAGGAGAAATGAGGCATTACCCTATTCTCATTAAAACCAATGGGCTGTCCATACAATTCGCGGACCTGTCAGGTCCTCCAGGGTGAGTGATGATCTTTGTAGCTGAGTTCCTCTACAGGTAAAGGGTCTTGATGATGGGGCACAAATGTTCACCAGAATGTTCACCTGCCTGATTATTGGCCTGAATAAACCAGCAATCAGCTAATGAACAAGCAAACGCTAATTAGTCAGAGGCAAATCTTTTATGCTGGCCATTAATTGGCAGCACATTCCCTTGTGGCAACAGGGGCTATGCTGACGAAAAATGCACTTTGTACAGAGGCGAACCATCGTAGTAATGATCATTTGTCCCCATACCACTAATCCTCTGCCGATGTGAACAGCAGAACCAGCGCCAACTGACATGCTATTATGTCAATCTGCATTCGCCCATATTGGTAGAGGATTGGACTGTTTAAAAAATAAGTATGATAAGGATCCTGAAGAGGTGACCTCAGACAACCCCTTTGTTGTGTCAGCTTTGCTTATAGCCTAGTATATAATACTGTATACCCTATATCAATATAGAATCATAGAATGGTAGAGTTGGAAGGGACCTCCAAGGTCATCGGGTCCAACCCCCTGCTCAGTGCAGGATTCACTAAATCATCCGAGATAGATATATAGAATCATAGACTGGTAGAGTTGGAAGGGACCTCCAAGGTCATCGGGTCCAACCCCCTGCTCAGTGCAGGATCACTAAATCATCCCAGACAGGTATATAGAATCATAGACTGGTAGAGTTGGAAGGGACCACCAAGGCCATCGGGTCCAACCCTCTGCTCAGTGCAGGATCACTAAATCATCCCAGACAGATATATAGAATCATAGACTGGTAGAGTTGGAAGGGACCTCCAAGGTCATCGGGTCTAACCCCCTGCTCAGTGCAGGATTCACTAAATCATCCTAGACAGATATACCAGTCCTTTTGCTTAAGATAACTTGTATAGATAAAATTTCAGCCTTTTGGAACTGTGTATTTAATGCTTGGACACATCTTCAGATAAAAGCTGACATTCAGACAATGCAACCTAAGCTAAGCAAACACTAGGCACAAATCACCAGCTAGGCAAATAGCTATACAATTGTGTACTTTGTGTGCGCTTACCTACACACCCAGAAGTATAAATCTATTACCAGACTGGGTACACAAATAATAGGAGCTAATAAAAGCCAGAAAGCCTATTATATTAAATATCAATATAATTAAAACACAATAACATGTACAATGGAGAAGTTTTACAAGAGCCGCATTTTTATGTCATACCTTTATAAATTGATCTCATTAATCCATGTTAATGGTTGGGCTTTACTACATCAATAATATTCTTCCTTTTCAAAACATGTTTATGAGAAGTTTAACAGAAATTAGCAATCTCAAACCACTCTGTTTAATGCCGCAATTTCAATCGCTCTGTTTTCCCGCCATTTAACCGCCGTTTCGGACGCAAGCAATCACAGTACAAAGCACATATGTGAGAGTGGACTGAGTAGTGTTGAGGTCTGCTAAAAAGTCTAAAGATCCATACACATTAGTGTCAGCTAGGCCTGCTGACTTCGATGGGATCAGTCAACTGGTGTGTATGGAGGCTTCTCAACTTTCCTCTAGTAATAGATGTTGGGGGAGATAAGGATCAGGCAGTTGGACTTCTTTAGGTTTGGAATTCAGATACTCAGACAATCTGGATAGATGATATAAATGAAGCAAGCATAGTCAACAGTCCAGGTGTCATGGCGCACTGGGCGCAAGTGAAGATCGGGAGCGGGGTGACGTCACGGCATCAGCCTTGGCCCACATGATCCTCACGCTGGTGCATGTTCACTGTCATCTCTGCACTAGACACTGATGGAGACACTTCCCTGTCAATGTGTACACTAATATAGTGGCTGGAAGGTGGTATCCTAGCCAGCCAATCAGAATTGATTTGAGTATATTTATTCCAGCTCCTTCACACAGTGGACGCCGGTTATACTCTCAGACTGAAAGTGTTTCTGGTCCTGTCAGTGGCTTCTTTGTCCTCACCTGCATTCCTTTTAAATAAGTCTGACTTATTTATCTGGAGTCTTTTTAAAGCTTATTCCCTGTACTTTTGTGATTTATTAGTACATCGAGTGTCACCTTCTTCTGCCACTTTTCCCTGTCACCATCTAGGAAAAGTCAGGGTTGCCCCAGGTTCCTGATGTAGGATCGCCCTTATCAGGACGAGCGCTCTTCCGGTAGGTGGGGTCTTCCTGTATCTTAGCGTTTAGGATTTGATTTCCTGTCTTCCTGTTTTGTGTTTCCTTAATACATTTTTTGTTATCTACATTTCTACAGTGTCTATATTCGTACTTTTAGGACTCAACAGATAGTCCAGGTCAGACGTAACATCAGGTTGGGTACACAGATAGACAGTAGGTTGTAGCGTGAGACAGGGATGTAGTTAAAAGCAAATTCAAATTCAGCACATAGGTAAACAGCAGTAGCTTTTAGCACAAGGCACAGGGGCGTAACTATAGTGGATGCAGGGGACGCGGTTGCACCCGGACCCAGGAGACTTAGGGGGCCCATATGGCCTCTCTTCTCCATATAGGGAGCCCAATACTATGAGTAAAGCATTATAGTTGGGGGCCCTGTTACAGGTTTTGCATTGGGGCCCGGGAGCTTCAAGTTATGCCTCTGGCAAGGCAGCAATGGTATCAGCAAGCTAGACCACAGGCTGGAGCACAATAATCTGGCAAGGAGAAAATACTAGGACCAGGCTTATATAGGAAGTCAGAGGTAGCTCTAATTAGGCAATCAAGGCAAGAAATTCCAAAAGGCAAGGAATAAGCAATACGTTCTGCAAAGAAGCTCTCCAGTTGCTCAGAGAGAAGAGATGTGATAAAGGGTTTTTCGAGTTAAAATCTTGAAAAAATCCTTTTGTTCTCAAGAATATAAGCAACGACAAATGAAGTCTTGCAGCAAGATGGGAGGTTTGGAGAGATAGCCGTTGGCTGATGGAGTGTTCAACAGACATGTATCATAAATGTATGTCCAATTTAAAGGGGTTTTCAAGGGAAATACTATTGATGATCTATCATCAGGATAGGTCATCAATAGTTGATCAGCCGGGGTCCATTGCTCAGTACCCCGACCGACCAGCTGAGTGGGCGCATGTTGACAATAACACAGAGGTCGGAGTAGACGCCTCTGCGCTGACCTCTATGTGGTGACCGCCACTTGTAACTGCACACAGAGATCTCATTGAAATCAATAGGAGCTGCGCCTGCAGTTATAAGCGCTGGTCACTATAAGGAGTTCGGCGAGGAGGCTTCCACTCTGATCTCTATGTTATTGCGGCGCTGACAGCTTGCACCCATTCAACTGATCGGTCGGGGTCTCAAGCGATGGACCCCAGCCAATCAACTATTGATGACCTATTCTGAAGATAGGTCATCAATAGTATTTCCCTGGAAAACTCCTTTAATGTCTGGAAGATGCCATCAACTATCTATTGTCAGATAAAATATATCCACCATGTTATCCCCCTTCCTCTGTAGATATTAAAATGCTCTTTAAGTTGACCCAATTTAAATTTGGATGTGCCAACAGCCTATGGAAACAAATCGGCTGCCTCCTGACATCTTGTTCAGGCACTAGGGTGGAGCCTCAGGTGTAGCACCCGCAGGTCTGGAAAATAGTCATGTGGAAAGCCAGGAGTCAGGAATGGGAAGTCTAGGTATGCATTACAATGGATGAAGCGGGTATTGTAGTCAAAAGGGAAGCCAGAAGTCAATAATGCAAATCCTCAGTATGTAGTACAATGGATGAGGCTGGTAATGTAGTCAGGAGGGAAGCCAGAAGACGGTAATGGATAATCATGGTGTGCCGAAGAGGAGCAGGTTTAGGAGAAGATGCTTGATCAAGACAATAGAGTACAATGATCCAGAGGAGGGGGAAAAAAAACTGAGGTAGAAGGCAATTTGCCCCATTTAAAGGGAAAAAATCCTTCATGTATTTCTATTCTTTATATTTGTATTTCTGTAGATACGCATCACCAAAGTTGTCTGACTGCCACTACTCTTCTGGCTGACTCAGTTCACCTTTGTGTCTGAATCTCCATTCAGAGCCTCTGTTGGAAATCTTGCCTGACTTGATGGCAAGAATACCGCAGCACTGCATGTAGTGCTACTCTTTCTGTCAAAACAGTAGATACCATGACGGAAGTCAATGGAGTCAACATAAATCAATGCAGCCCACTGTTACCTTTTGTATGACGAATCCAGGGGTAGCTTTGATTATACATGAAAGCCACAACACAGATGTAAACAGAGCCGACCGTGCTTGTTTAGCACAACACTTCCACTGCAAACTTGGCATTGGCATCACAAACAGTGGTTGTCACTTTATAAGACCATCGATGCTTGTCCTGACTCAGTGATAATATCGCCCCCTACAGACAAAAATGGAAGTCTAATCTGTCGGCAGAATTTTTTCGATATGTGACTGGTTGCATAGGCTTTTTTTTTTGCTTTTGCCAGAAGTGACGTATTGTATGTCAGGCAGATGAGATAGTTGTGGACGCGCCGTAATCTGTCTTCTATCCTGCCATTTTACTTTCAGAATTTGTCAATTTTACAGCAAGTTTTGACACAGATTTGACATTTATGAAGTTTTCTCCATGATTTACGCCAACATTTCAAATTCACTTGTCACAATGCAGTCATATCGTTAGATTCAATAGGTAAACAAAAAGTTATGGCTGTCATGAAAAAGAATTATTCTTGGGCGGAAGCTCAGTGTTGGACGATCTTTTACCCCATCTACGAAGTTACACTCAAAGATCCTTTAAGACATAACTTTGGGTAACAAAGTTTTTGGGCCCCAATATAAGAAGTTTTCCCACCCATGTTCCATTTATAATACTGAAATCCCTTAGGCACTAGAGATTG
This sequence comes from Eleutherodactylus coqui, assembly GCF_035609145.1. Taxonomy (NCBI): domain Eukaryota; kingdom Metazoa; phylum Chordata; class Amphibia; order Anura; family Eleutherodactylidae; genus Eleutherodactylus; species Eleutherodactylus coqui. Next base: position 280,356,022 of record NC_089839.1, read on the forward strand.
GGTGTGATTGCTACATCTGCACCCCTTAGGGTGGCTACATACACAACATATATGCTGCAGAAGCACCACAGCATATACAATATAAGCCACTTGAAGGAGACTCTAAGGCTCCCTTCACGCAGGCGTATTTGTGCGCACACGTACATTGCACGCACAAAATGCAGAGAATAGAGCCCCTTCATTTCAATAGTTTCGTTCCAATGCGCATTTCGGTCACGCAAAAAAAACCCATTTTCCTGCGCAGCAAGGGACCACACAGAAGCCAATGGGGGGGGGGAAGCACGCACAATACACAAGATGTGTTATGCGCAGCGTAATTCAGCTGGGGAAAAAACGCTCCTTAAGACTAATTAGTCGTTTCAGTTGATGCATCTTTGTTTGCCGCACGTAAATGCATATTCCTAGCGGGTGCAAAAAGGACAGTAAAATATGCTGATGCGCATGCAAAAACGCATAGTTGGTTTTGCAAAACCCAACGCTTATGCACTTTCAAAAATGCATACGTCCGGTTAAAGGGGGCCTACATCTTTAGTGCAGCTCTCATTAAAATTAACGTCAGCCGTGCCTGCAGTTACAAGCGCCGGTCACTACACAGAGGTCGGCGCAGAGACTTCTGCTGCTTCAGCTCCGGCCTCTGTGTATTTGCGGCACTGACAGCATGCGCCCACTCCGCTAATTGGTCGGGGTCCCGAGCGATGGACCCCAGCCGATCAACTATTGAGGATAGGTCATCAATAGTATTTTCCACGGAAAACCCCTAGGGAATTTCGGGGCTACGGTGTGTTTTTCCGGCAGACAGCCCTGTGAATGGACGGGAAAATCGCGAATAATAATAATTCTTCGTTCATGCGATTTTTGGCAGAGATAGTCGTGATTTTATTGCTTGGCCAACTTTACCGTGAAATAACATTTGCGTGAAAGAGGCCTAAAAGCTGCGTAAAGCCTTTCAGAAATCCCCTCCATATGCTTTTATGTGCAGATTTAGATGGCACTGATGCAACGGCTCTGCAAATCTATGCAGCGCATTTTCTTCCAATAAAACTCCAGACAGCTGAGCGGACCCCATTATAGTCATTGGGGTCCGTTTGGGGATGGCGGTTCCATCAGAAGACAGACCTGTTCAGCCAAGGCATTCCCCTTTCCTGCTTCCCGGATGGAACAGGAAAACGTAACCCCGTTGCAGATGTGAAGGCAGCCTTAGTTGAAGAATAGAGAATCGATGACCGGCATGGATAAGTACAATAGGGAGGATTTATCATCATGGAGAATGCTTGATGCCAATTTTCTGGCACCTTTTTTGCCTTCTCCAATTTAAAATGCAATTTATTTTTCAAATCTCCGCGATATTGATACATTTGTTGCATCTTGAAATATGTCTAGAAACGTGGAGTCTAGAGATGAGCAAGCATGCTGGTTTAAGCCTTATGCTCGATCGAGCATTGATATTTTCGAGTAACTGATTACTCGACTGAGCGCCATGCGGGGTGGGGGAGGAGAGAGAGTGAGTGAGAGAGAAAGAAAGAAAGAAAGAGAAAGAGAGATCTCTCTCTCACTCCCCTCCCCCCCCCCCCCCCCCCCCGCCACCCGCATGGCGCTCAGTCGAGTAATCAGTTACTTGAAAATATCATCCATAATGGAGCAGGAAAGCGGAATCTGTAGGGCAGAGGTGAATAGAACCTAAAAAGTTCAACTCACGCCAGAATGCTGGCAGAACACCAAATGTATCTCAGTGTCGTCCATGCAGCTGTAATCTCTGCTATTACTCCTATTAAGCATTTGCATAACACAGAGCTGCTAGGTCCCAAGGCAAAGTCTGTAACAGGCCCCAAATGATGATGTGCCATGTATAATACCAATATCTTCTTAATCAGTGGAGGATATCTGAGGGCCCAATGGAACTGCTACCACTGCACCCCCTATAGCTACACCCCTGCTCTTCTGTTACCTGTATACATAAACTATTTCAGAAACACCTGGTTAAATGTTACAGGTCGATTTGTGATTAGGTTGCATCCACGTGGGACCCATTTCTGGCATTTTTACCGCAGTTGCCAGGTGTGCCGTAATAATAAATGGAAATTTATGGAAATCCCACTCAGACATTGCTCTTTTCTGCACTTTTCCACTTGTAAAGTTTGCTATGAATTTAAAATGATGTCGATTTTGTGTTTATAGAGTCATTTTCCTATTAATTTCAATTTTAAAAAAAGCTAAAAAAACAGAAGCGATGCATTTGAACTTTTTACAGAACAGTACAACATTGAACAATATAATACTGGACAATTCAACGTGAGTGACGCAAAACTAAAGCTGATTTCTTCATACATGAATCAACATACACCAGCCAGCAGGACATAAAAAGACAAAAAGAACTCCTCAAGTTTTTATTGCACCTCACAGATAGTGGGCTCCAATGGTGACACTAGATGACCTAAAACAACGCATCTCCACTGCAGGGGAATCGATAATAGAGGATATGCCAGGATACATCAGGGCAGAACTGGAATACCGACTTGAGATGTGCCGTATTACCATCGACGCCCACATCAAACATCTACAAGGTGCAATATTAACTTGAAGAGTTCTATCTTTTCATGTCATTCTGGCTGTTGTATGACAATTAGAGATGAGCGAGCGTACTCGCTAAGGCAAATTACTCGAGCGAGTATTGCCATTTTCGAGTACATGCCCGCTCATCTCAAAAGATTCAGGGTCCGGCGGGGGGCGGTGGGGGAGAGCGGGGAGGAACAGGGTGGAGATCTCTCTCTCTCCCCCATGCTCACTCCCGCAACTCACCACTCACCCCCGCCGGCCTCCGAATCTTTTGAGACGAGCGGGCATGTACTCAAAAATGGCAATACTCGCTCGAGTAATTTGCCTTAGCGAGTACGCTCGCTCATCTCTAATGACAATTCATGTATGAAGAAATCAGCTTTGCTTTTGCACCATTTTACTTGAATCGGCATGGTATTTTCTAATGTCTAAGATTAATTATATTCTTTTTTTATTTCACAGGGGTGAAACAGCACTTTTACGCCTCACTGAATATAGCACTGATATTGTCACCTATACTGTAGGTAAGTGGCCAACAGGGTTCATCAAATAGCACTGATTAGAAATATCATACCGTTTTTTATATACAGCTCCTATGTAGGCATACTGGTAGGTGTTTCCTTAGACTATAAACAAACTCAGTGTGCATTCTGATCCTGCTGTAACCTCTTTATATCTTAGGGCCCCGTGTGGCGCAGACTGTTAAGGCAGCAGAAATGCTGTACCAAGCTCTTGCTCACGACCTGAAGGTTGAGGTTCAGGTAGCCAGCACAAGGTTGACTCAGCCTTCCATTCTTCCGAGGTTGGTAAAATGAGTACCCAGCTTGGGGTAAAGATGACTGGGGAAGGCAATGGCAAACCACCCCATAAAAATAGTCTGCCAAGAAAACTTCACAATGGGACGTCACCATTGCACCTGGGGACTTTACCTTACCTTTATATCTGCCCCTGTTCCATCTGTAGGTTAACAAGAAGCAGATGGAAGGTGGTAATAATAACCTCTGAGAGACACATTGGTCTGCAGACGATCTACACAAAAAATTGACAAATAATAATACCAGAGAAAGAATTGCTGGAATCAAATGTGAATGTAATGATGATATATGTAAGTGATTACAATATTAGAGTGCAAGGGGAAAAGTTCAAACGAGGCTCTAGTAACCCATTGGGTATTAGATACTACTGGATAATAGATATTGCAGCTGGGCTTCTAGATCCTGCACACTCATAGGCTACCAAAGCTGGCATCCTGTTTGGTCCCATAAATGCCCAGGCAGACCAAGAAAATGTCGCAACCTGGCTGAGGCATTCCTGTGACACTTGCTGTGTGCAGCCAAGCATTATCCTCCTGGAATATGCCTGTTGGACTCATTGCCATGAGAGGCAACTCATGAGGCTACAGGATTTCAGCCCCATGGCGCGGAGCTGTTTGTGTCCCTTGTACCACTACTAGGGGTGACCAACTGTTGTATGCAATGGCTCATCACTAAATCATCACACCAGCAGGGGGTAATGTGTCGATCCACAGCAAAGGCGGGATTGAAGTGCTCACCAGGAGGCTTCCATACTCAAACATGACCATCACTGGCTGCCAAGTAGAAGCTGGATTTGTCACTAAAGGAAATACTGTTCCAACCCGTAGGAGGCCAGTAGTCTCTTTATAAGGCAACGGGGGAAGCACTTTTATGGCCTCTGGTGGCAAGACCCAGTGACTAATGAGACTACAACGGTAATCATTCCCACATCTGCCTGAATCATAATGGCTAAGGTTTGCAGCAATTCAACATTTCTGAGTGCATTTTTTTTGTCAATGAGTGTATATACACGAAATGGTAGAATATTTTTGAAGGGCTCCTATGAACCTCATAAGGTAAAATGATGAGCTCATAGGAGCTGGAACACTAAATCCACGGAGCTGGCTATTATACTTACCCTCCTCGACGTTCCCCCGCTGCTCACTCTCAAAGCTGTGGCTGCATGCATCCTGCGGACTATGGTACATAGGCAGACATTGCATGAGAGGAAAAGTCTTCTTGGGTGGCAAAAGGACCTTTGGGCCTCCTTATGCCCGTTTTACGCAAGCCAATTCTCTTTTGAACGAATGCACCAGTGAGTGATGTCACCGCTAACTCGTCCGCAATCATCCGTCCTCGTCCAGCCTGTTATGGCAGGCAGATCATCATTGAGAATGGTTCACTTCTCGCTCAGTGCAAAGGGAGGGGGCGGGATGGGGAGCGACAATCTAACAACAGCTGCTTCGCCCTCGTAGCTGCTGTTCATTCACCCAATTTAACGCTCAGATAGCCATGCTGTTTTAGCACGGCTATCTGAGCATTAAAATGACGATCGTGTGAAAGAGCCCTCAGACATAATGATAATCATTCACTTTCATTCGTTTGAGTGAATTTTAAGCGACAATCGTTACATGTAAACGGACCATTAGACTGCAGGGGGTGGGAATGCTACCTCTGCACCGTCAGATGGACGTATTTGTGCATGTTTTTGCACATGCAATATATACGTGCGCAATATGCAGAGAATAGAACCTATTAATGTCAATGGGTTCGTTGCCATGAATGGCGTGAAGTAAGTCCTGCTCTATCTTTCTTCGCATTGCGCAGCAAAGGCCCCCATAGAAGTCTACGGGAGGTGTGCAAATACGCAATATGCTGCGCAATCCCATAAAAAACATCGGGACCTCATTAGGCTAAATAGCCTTTCAAATCAGAGCGGAGGGGGGGGGGATGTTGCAAGAAGACGTGTGAACAGGCCCTGCGTGTGCAAAAAGTACAGTACTGTCCTCTGATACCCACACAAATCTACCTTGCTGCGCAGAGACATGTGGCAATCACGCCCGTGAAACATGACAAAGTCATTGATTGCAATGGTTGGTTGCACCAACCTGATTCTTGCGCGATATTACTACGTGCGCGAGCGTATTTGCACATGCACCCCTCTGAAGAAGCTCTTCTAGAAACCTCCGGCACTAGCATTGTGTGCAGCCCAGGCAACAGCCGGGCTGATGAGGTGCAGAACGTGCAGTTTTGGTGTTGTTCTCTCTCCCCGATGACAGTGAGTACTATTGTAGCAGCCACATTCCAGGGCCGGGCTGCGGCCGCCGTGATTCAGGCTGCTGCTATTTACCAGTTGACTACACAATGTTCTCTCCGCTGGTAATTGTCACATAGTTTCATTTTTTAATCTTGTTTGCTCAAGTCTCTGTTCTGTCCTCATTTTCCTGGTTAGCACAGAACTGTCGTCATCACTTGGGAAATCCTTGTTCCACCGGCTTGCAAGTTTCATCAGATTTAGGGCTTAAACAGACCAGCGTGTTTTTGCTTGTTTCTGTGCGTGGGAAAATCCCGCCCGACAACTATGGAGAATGGAATCCACTGATTTCAATAGGTTCATTCAAAAAAGTTGGACCTGCACTATCTTGTGTATGTTTGCACACCAAAGATCCCCATAGAGGTCTGTGATAGGTGCATAAACACGCATATCTGCACGCGCGGATATGCACTAAAAGCATACCTGCGATCACTGGCACTGCGGAAGCCCAATGAGCCACAGAAATCAGGCAGGTGTGCAAAATATACTCATCCAGGGCTCGTTCACATGAGGGATGTTAGCGCGCAAAAAGTCACGGCTAATAACTGCGTGAATGGATGAGTACCGGCAGGGATCGCTTTCTTAGGGCTTGGGGCTTATTCAGACGACCGTATATCGGCCGCGTATTCACGCCGGCCGATATACGACGTCCCTCTCTGCAGGTGGAGGAGGCTGGAAGAGTCGGGAGCAGTACACTGAGGTCCCTCTCCACACCCTCTCCGCCCCTCTGCACTATTTGCAATGAGGGGAGGTTGGACGGGGGCAGAGCTAATTCTCGGAACTTAGCCCCTCCCCCGTCCCATGTCCTCTCATTGCAAATAGTGCAGAGGGGCGGAGAGGGTGTGGAGATGGACCTCAGTGCACTGCTCCCGACTCTTCCAGCCTCGTCTCCCTGCACAGAGGGACGCCGTATATTGGCCAACGTGAATACCCGGCCAATATACGGTCGTCTGAATAAGCCCCAAGCCCTAAGAAAGCGATCCCTGACGGTACTCATGGCACTCAAGGAAAAGTAGAGTGAATTTGGTAAAAATGAGTCAATTTAAACTTTATGCGAATGATTACTGTTTAATCGGCCACATACCTCCGACATACGTTCTACGTCTGGTCGCAGCGTACCTTTAAAGACATATAAAGTAAAGTACATTTCTTGTATAAGTCTTCCCACTGCTCACAATTCAGCAGTCGCAGCAATAACCTTGATGTCTTCGGTCACGATCCGGCTTCGGGTAGGTTATATTTTAGTAAGGTAAGATACACTACTAGCTGTAAGGTGGGGACGAAATAGCATAATTCCTCTACTGACTCTCAGTGATAAATGAGCCAGATGGAACAAGTAGTGCCGGATCAAGGTGTCTTGAAACCCAAGGCAAGGACATACTGCATTTCCTATTCTATTGGCTCTCACAATATAATCAAGGGATAAAAAACATAGTTTAGACTGTTCCTGAGGTTAGATATGGAGGAGAAATTGTGTTTTCAAGGGCATCCTTGCACTCTATGAGATTCCACAATAAAGAAAACCTATGGCTACATTTCCACCCAGGGGTATAATTATAGGGGGTGCGGAGGTAGCAGTTATACCTGAGACGTATGGCCTGAGGAGTCCAGTGATCACTCCATCACATAAGAGGCCAACACGTTAGTTTAGCCCAGTTAGGGATTTAAATCGAAGCCCCCCAAAATAGTGAAATTATGTTGCAACCAGCAAAAACACTGTCAACACCCGAAGGCTTCTTTCACACGAGTGCATATCGGCCGGCCGTTTTCACGGCCCGCCGATATGCACTCAAATATGCCCATGTGATCTGATGCATTGGATTCCAATGCATCAGATCACATGGGCATATTTGAAAGATGCAAAAACACCCAGCCAAGCCAGTATAGTGCCGGACGTTTTTATGTCGGGCCCAAAACATAGTTCTGGAACAATGTTTTGGACCAGACTACGTCAGCCGCTGCATAGGCTCTTATCGGAGCCCATGGCAGCGGCCGTAGGTGGGAGATAGTTAAACTCCCTCCTCTATTCTCCTCCCCTTCCCCGTGCAGGATCACCTCTCTTCCTCCCCACTCGTTCAGTGCAATGGGAGGAGGCGGAGCTAAGCGTCGGTCCGCCCTGCCTCCTCCCATTGATGGCCACCCCTTGTCCATAGCCATCAATAGGAGGAGGACGCTTAGCTCCGCCCCCCTGTTGCACCGAACTAGCGGAGAGGAAGAGAGGTGAGCCTGTGATGGGGAGGGAGGGGAAATGGGAGATGGCCTGGTGAGCTTGGCGCATTTGCACCGACCTCACCAGGCCATATGAATGGGCGCACAAACATTTGATTTGTGCACCCATTCACTAGTTTTTTCGGCCCCAATGTAGCATATATCTGCCGGCCGTGAAAAGGTCCGTCCGATATGTGAAAGAAGCCTAAATCAAAGGATTGAGCACATTGCTTGTTAACTACAGTTGTTATCAGGACTTTTATACTGATGAGTGATGACTTATCATTGGGATAGGTTATCAATATCAGATTGATGGGAGTCCAGCTGATCAGCTGTTTGAAGGGACCCCTCTGTTGAGTGTTTCATTGTACACCAGGCACCATAGTGGCAGTTCCTGGTATTATGGTTCCACCCCATTCACTTCAATGGGACTGAAGTGCAGAAAGGCTACATGACCAATAAATATGATGAATGAAAGTGGAACTCGGAGTTCCAATCACACCAGGGAACAAGGAAAGTAACTATAAAATGTCTTTATTGCAGGATGCAAGTAATACATTTCATCATTGGACTAACAGCTGTTCTATTCATTCTTCTTTCGCTCTCCCTGCCCTGTCACATCCTTGATATGAAATTTCAATGTCCATTCCTCTTAGACTTTTGCAAATTGGTTCAGCAGCCATGATGCATACTTCCTTTCTACCAGGCAGACAGATGTAGATCCACCTTCCTATATACCGGTTTGACTTTGGGCTATCCAGGGAGGCAGCACCTAGCTTACCCCGATTTTCAGCCTAGCTAGCTGTGGTCAGGGCTGGCAGACAAGTGTAGTGGCCCAGAGTTAGTGGGGCTCCTCCAGAATGTTCTATGCTTGTCTCATGTCAATGTCCTGTCAGTGTCTTGTTTGTGGAGTGCATTAGATTTATGTGGATTGGATGTTTGCAGGACTAAAAGAGTTAATGTCTGGTATGTTGTGTCCTGTCTGGAAAATGTATCGTCTTGTGTGTATCGTTTGTGGTCACGTGATGGTGTTATATATATATATATATATATATATGTGTGTGTGTGTGTTTGCAAGAATGCAATGCAATAGGCAGAGAAGGGCATGGGACCTCGTTCTAGGGATTGTTGGGGGTCTCAGCGGTGAGACCCTCACTGATCAGCAAGTTATCCTCTATATTGTGGATAGGGGATAACTTGTGATCCTGGTACAAACCCTTTAATTGTTAAAGGGGTTTTCCAGCTTCCATACATTGATGACCTATCCTAAGTAGTTAATTTTTAATGATTATGTACATACTCAGTATAGATTGATGGTTGACTCTCTGAATATTTTCTCCCAATGTATCCAAGACATGCTAGTCCATCACAGGTAGTGGATGAAGAGTAGCTTCTCTACATTAGAACACCTTATGGAAGCCCTTAAATATAAGGATCTGCCTGATGGCATATAGCTTTTACGTTTCAGAGTCTCTAACGGTGTGTTGGGAAGTTCCACTTTCCTGCTCCATTCAGAGAGCAGGAAGGAGGAATCCCCATTGCCAAACAGCTCCGTCTTAGGACAGAACCCAACAGCGCCGAATGGATGCCATTGACTATAATGGGGTGCATTCACCTTCCGCTCAGCTGACGGCTTCTAGCACTCCGACTGGAGGTTCCAATGCAGATGTGGAACCACCGGCAGCTAATGTTTTTCCCCTTTAAATAAAAAAGGGAATTTACAGAAGACATTTCAAGTATTCACATTGCGTTGCATGCACTTTTCTTCCTTCTAATTGCAGCCTGTCTTTATCTGCTGATCTGTAGATTCTAATAAAGAGACCTCTAGTCTAACTTGTTTTACATTGATACCATAAAATAACCATTACTATCGAACAGAAATTAAAATACACAGGCAAGCAATTATTTCTCCCAGGGTTGATGTCAGCCCCGCTAACATTTTATATCGGCTTTCTAGAAAATTGATCAATCCCACAATGTTTCATTTATGACCTTTTATTACACCATTCTCCAAACATAATCATTTAAAAACTTTGAGTTTATTATGACTGAAAGAAAAACATCGAAAAGTTTTAACCTTTCTCTTGTAGAGGATAAGTGGGATTCGGTTCTCACTGCTGAACAGACTTTTGCCTCCGACTTGGTGACCTTCATTAAGGACTGCAACAATTAATCATTCTTAGTACAGTCATGTCATAAAATAGGCGGTATGTATTAAAAGGGTTATCTGGTATCTAAAACAAACATGAAAATAGTTACAAACAGTGAACAAATGTAAAAACAAGGAGTTCTCCCCTCCTCGCCCCCCCCCCCCCCCTCCCAATCCATTGCTGATGCCTTGGTGATACCTCCAGGTCTTTGTTTACAAACAGCTGGTACGTACCCATGGTAGCATGGTAGGCCAAAAAAGTAATGTGTCCATCCAGTTCAGCCTATTACCCCCGCCTCTTACCCCCTAATGTTGATCCAGAGAGGAACAGCTGAGGAGATGGCAGGGTAGATAAGGATTTTTGTCACGGTGGCTCTACCATTTCCTTTACTGAGGGTAGCTTGAGACCCGTGCAGGTTACTGCTAGGGGAAGCAGATACCTTAAAGTCTGTTGTCACTCATGACGCCACCTTTCCATCCTCTGTGGGGAATCTTGAGGTTGCAATAAAGTAGGCCACACACAGGGATAACTTTTTGAACATAATCTGGGAAAGTCAGTAATGTCCGTTTACTTCAACTTCCAACAAAGTAAGGCCCCCTGCACACGAGCAGAAATTCTGCGACGGGATTTCCCGCGAAATTTTCGCTGCTAGAAGCCTGCATAGGATTGCGTTAACAAACTGCAATCCTATGCAGACGGCCGCAATTTGGCCGCGCAAAATACCATACGACAATCAAATTGCGGCATGCTCTATTTCTGCCCGCGCACAGAAACGTCACTCACCCCCCGCCGGCTCCGGTCTGCGCATGCGCCGGCTGCCTGGCAAGCTGGCACATCAAACAGCCAGAGCGGTGGGTGCGGGTGAGTACGTGCTGGTCCCCGCAGGCGCTCAGGTTGGGTCCTGCGGCGAGAATCCGAGCCGCCTGCCTAACAGTACAACAATGTAAATTAAACTCTTTGAAGTAGGGTTGACAGGCAGGCTCTCCCTGGGAAATCTAGACAATCCACAGTCCCTGTTATCTGTGTCATCTTGCTCCTGGCCACTCTTCTTCTCTTTCTCTCTGCCTGTCACCACTCACACTTCAGGTGCTTTTCTGCCTTCTCTCATTCTCTGTGTTCTAGTAATGGCACCGGCACATCCTGGGTAAAGCAGTCCCAAGTCAGGCTGATATGTGTCTCTTGGCCTCTTCCATTCTTTACCACACAGACCAGATAGCATCTGTGTGGCTCACTCAATTGCAGACCTCTCACTTCCAGACTCTTGCAAGACAAGCCTGAAGCCCCAATTCCCCAAGTGACTTACTTATAACCACATATATATAACATAGTCACATGACATACAACAAGATACATTTCTCAGGCATAACCCAGACGTTAACCCGTTCAGTGCTGCAGAGGTGCAATACACATCAAATGCATACTACATGGAAGACACTGACAATACAATTAGCACGAGACAAACACATAACACTTAGGAGGGGCCCCGCTAACTCTGGGCCACTACAACAGCTGCAGCCGAGGAGCACCAGGCTAAACAAACTCAATAGGGGAAGCACAGTGGCCACTCTATGCAGTGAGTAGGGCAAAACTGCACATATATGATTAAAACAAATAGAAACTTGTTCTGCAGTACCATGTTGGGCCACAGCAGTGGAAATAGAGCTGTCTGCTTTCTGCAAAAATCATCTCAGTGTACAAGCTCACCAGCCTGGCAAACACCCGATCTGCAGTGGTCCGGGTCAATGGACCCGCCAATCTACTATTGATGACCTATCCTAAGGATAGGCTATCAATAGTTTATAATTGGACAATGCCTTTAAGGTAGATTTGCTAAATAAATCCTGCATCTTAAAGGCATTGTCACTGGCATACGCACTAGAAGGAAAGATAGATCATCAATAGTTGATCCGCTGATTTTTACCACTCGGGAGCCCCACTGAACAGCTGTTCTCTGGGGGCTGTCAGTGTTTATGGAGCTCCATGCACATTGCAGCAGCCCAAGTTCGTAATGCAGGTGCAGGTCCCATTGAATTCAGCAGTGCCTGCATTGTGTCTTCCTGATCCACACAACTGACAGCCACCTGGAAAGGAGTTGATCGGTGGGATCCCCTGCCCTTACCTATTGATGATCAGTCGTGAGATATATAGGCCATCAATAGTTCAGTGCTCATTCACACAGGCGTATTTACATCACGTATAACACACAATTTGTGCGCGTGTAATATGCAGTGAATAGAACCCATTGATTTTTATGGGTTTGCTCACATGAGTGTATTTTTACATGCAATGTTCAATCACATGAAACATTGGGCGGCATGTCTTATTTTGGGCACTGCAAGAGCCCATTGAAGTAAATGGGCTGGCGCAAATACGCACTGAATATGTAGAAAACCTGCATATTCAGGGCTCCTGCAGACAAACATATGCGTGGATATGCTCGCGATATCGTGATGTAATAGTGCTGTAATTTTCTGCCCTGCCAGGTCCAGTCACATTGGCGTGGGATACACCCACGCCGCGATTGAATGGGCTGAGCAGCCTATTCAGTCTCCAGTGTTATCGATTAACACCGCAAAATCGCGCAGTTTAGTGCACGATTTTGTGTGGAGGGTGTGCGCACCTCCATAGACTCCTATGTGGCTTGGGGACACATATGTGCACCAAAATAGAGCATGCCGCTTAGATGTTCGTGCATATAAAATATAGTGCAAAAAACACTGAATGTGAGGAACCCATTAAAATCAATGGGTCTCTACTCACTGCGGTGTGCGCAAGCGATTCTGCACGCACGTTTTTGCTCATGCAAAATCTCCCATCTGCAGAAGCCCTCACTGTGTATTTGCGCACCAAGTCCATGACCCCTTCTATGTACTATTTTGCATGCACAAATATGCACTGTATTTCTACGCGGGCGAAATACACAGCCGTAAGCTATTAATATGCATCGTATATACGCAACTGAAATACACTTATGCCCATGAAAATGGCCTTAGGGCAGCCTCACACGAGCGTAAGCGTATATATATATGCTATCAAGAGAAGTATAAGTGCTATGCAAGTTGCACAATTGCAATTCATTTTACTGTACTTTATTGCGCTGCCGGGACCCCTCACATCGCTGCGGTCCTAGCAGCGCCATGTTTGAGTACACAGGACAGCCTACTTAGTAAGCGGGTCAGCTGACTAGTACGTTGCCCGGGGGCGTCGTTTTAACCAAAAAAAATTGCGCAGTTCCATGCACGATTTCATGCAGATGGGAGCCTTTGGTATGCAATTGTGTCTGAAAATAGAACATGTTGCATTTTTTCCCCGCACTCGAAATGCGCAGGAAAGAACACTTGTAAAGGAACTCATTGAAGTCAATGGGTTCTATTTACTGCACATTGCAGGCGCAGATGCACTCAGGTGAGGCCGCCCTCAGAAGTGAACAACCCATATAATTAAAAAATTAAAAAAGCAAATCTCTACCTTCAGGCATTTTAAAGTCTTGCAGTTGCTCCTTAGCCCCCCCTATCCCCCTCCTTCCCCTTCACCCTGCTGCTGTCACTCTGTTTAAAAAAAAAAGTTTTCAAAAAGTTTAAAACTAATGTTTTATGACATTGGGTGTTCCCCAATGCTAATAGACACCAAAGCGTTAACTCGCGCATTAGTTAGACAGAATGGCAGCGGCAGGGTTAACAGGGGGGCTAAGGAGCAACACAGTCCACAATTATGTAGCAGAAAGCACAGAACTGCAGTTGCCTGTAAAGGAAATCTCTCTGAAGGTGGAGATTTCCTTTAACTCTCGCTTCTTTGCCAAATCCTATTGCTGTGTAGTGAAATGCTCTTTCCATGTGTTCTGCCCCTTTGTGATGCTGAGCCCCATAGCAGTCAGGCCTAGAATTAGCTTCCACAAGCCCAAGGCTGGGAAAGCAAGAGTCACAACATAAATTTTCATTTGTGAAGCATTGACTCAATAAGAGCGGAATCATGTCACTGCATCTTATTTCTACCGGCTGTTACAAGTTTAGAACCACGGAGACACATCAGTGTTTTATAACTCCCCCCGAGACGCATCAAAAGGAAGCACGGGGTTGGCGAACAAGCTCATCTACAACTATATGGTACAACTCCATAGATCTCTATTGTTTTTCTTCTAAAGTTGCACAAAATAAAATTAATTACTGAATTGGGGGGGGGGTCTCACACACAGATTCTAATTGCAGAATCCGCAATCACTGTCCGCATGAAGGATTCACGGCAAAACGCAGGCATTGTAACGCATGAAGTTCTGCTTTTTCCTTTACACTTTTACACTCACGGATACGAATTGAGTATTCTGCGAGCAGAAGAAAAATCACAGCATGCTCTATTTTGCCGCAAATGGCCTCCATTGGTGTCAATAGAAGCGTCTGACCCGCAGCCCATATGCAATTAACATTGCATATGGGCTGCAGGTACCCGCGTCATTGTTTAGTGACAGCGCGGGAAATACTAACACTGAAAAAAAAATTGTACTGCACATTACCGCCAGTGACCCTCCGCAATACAGAAGGATCAGGTACGCAAGGTGACCGGCCGGGCTCACTGACGGAATCCGCTGCAGGCTTCCGACAAGTGGAATCCAGTCCATTCGTGTGAGCCGGTCTTAGCAATTACTGCTGGTAAAATGAATGCCATAAATATAATTTGTCAAATCAGGGAGGATGCAAATTCTTTTGGCTAAAGGTTGGCAATTCCGTGCTATCCAATGGCGATATATTAGTTATTGAAGGTTACATAAGAGCAGCGCAAATTGAACATAATCAGTCTATTATATCTCTATGACCTAAAAAACTCCAAACACGGAATTTTAACCAGCAAGTAATGGGCATGCGATGCTGTAAATGTGTCAAGTGGGCGGTGCTCACCTGCCACTGTCAGTTGGTATGTTAGACTTGAATGGCAGTGAGTGGTGGGGATGGCCAACTTGATACATTCACATTGTCAGGAGGCGAATTTCAGTTGAGCACATACTGGGGTGAGTATGAACCAAAGAAACACGTCGTTGGAGTCATTGGGGTGGGGCTGAGGACGTCACATGGGATGGTATAGGCCACACAACGTACCACCAATAGTAACTTGGTCACCATTGCAGGATAGTTCCCGTCCAGGGGAGCTGTTTTCAGGATTCTAAATGAAACCCCTACGGGACCCCTGGACACAGGCCATAAGGAGGTCTGAAAAGGCCAATAGATAGCTGTTGGCCGAACGCTCATTCAACAATCAACTATCCTCCCCAACACCCCCATACATATAGGGGACTTATAGAGATGTATAGGAGAAATCATAGCGTGCACCAAAATTTGGCGCAGCGGAATTGAGCATGCTCACTGGACACTAATTGATGAAGCTATAACAAGGTCTGAACTGGCCCTAATGTCAGAACTGGTCAACCTAACCATAAAGACATAATAGCACCTGCCAACATCAGCTAACTTACAGTTGTCTACTTTTTTTTTCCACATTGCAACAAAAATATAAAAACAGCAAATATGAACATGTTGTAGCGACCTGCGAGACTTCAAACCTGCTGACTATATAACTTCTTAGCCAGATCTTCACTTTATCACAGTTCTTAGCAAGCACTAGAGTTGGCAGTGTCGTAGCTTTCTCATAGACAGATTCCAGCTGCTCTCAAGCAGTATACACGAAAACGCGGTTCGCTGCCAGTCTTGACACAAACAGGATGTGTAATGCTCCGAGACGTTAGTAAGAATGGTGAAGACTTATAAACAGGAAGTGCACTGCATAATACAGAGAGCGCCCTCCGTCACCCAGAGACCTCACAATACTAGACTGGAAGGCGTGGGCTGCAGTTTATTATACTGTATTACTTCTCTATACTGTTCTACTTCAATGAGATGTATATGGGGTTAATGACAATATGTACAAAAGCAGAATGTGGACGGAATAGAAATAAAGAAGGAACATAAACATCTCCATTTTTAATGATTTCATTCAGGGACGTAGCTAAAGGCTCATGAGCCCTGGCAGGGGTGTAACTAAAGGCTCAGGGGCCCTGGTGCAAAAGTAAAGCTTGCCCCACTTCCCTACTCAAAAAATACTCTTCATAGCTTCCATTCTTGGTCTGCCTAGAACTTTCCCACTGTTGCAGCTTTAGAAACCCCTCCTATCAGTGTCTTCCGATAACAACAGTGCCCTCTTTTATGTCCCATAAAGTAATGGTGCTGCTGCACAGTAATTATTCCTGCAGACTACCCAGCATTAATGTCTCCTTTGTAACCCCCACATAGCAGCAATTCACCTTTGGGCCTCCACACAAGATAATGATGCCCACTTTATGCCCCCAAAAAGTAATAATACCTACATGTCCACAAAGTAATAGTGCCTCCTCTGCACCCCTACAAACAAATAGTGCCTCCTCTATGCCATTACAAACCAATAGTGCCCCACATACCAGTAGTGTTCCATGTGTCACCATATACTAGTTGTGTCCCCACATAGCATTAATTGTACCTCTGTGTTCTCTCTGTGTTTTCACATACTAATAGTGCCCCCACATAACATTAATTCTCCCTATGTATCTCCACATTGTAATATGGCCCCCTCTGTGCCCTCACACCCTAAAAAGTCTTCACTTGAGCCCCCACATCCCCAAATCCGGCAGCACATAAACGTTCCTTCCTACCCACTGTTACCTGACATCATACACAACGTAGCTGGCAGGGTCTTCACTAACAGTGTGCTTCCAACCCCGTCTCCTGATCTCAGGGTAGATTAAGCGCTGGAGCCAGGGGAGGAGATGGCCTATAAGGCCCTTTTAGACACAACTATTTTCGCTCAAAAATCGCTCAAAGCCATCATTCGAGCGACAACCATTGTGAGTAACTGCACTGACATTGTGCAGTTTTCGTTAGGCCGTCGGCGATCACTGATCTTTTAGCATGCTGAAGGATCAGCGATCAGTTATTAGGAATTCACAGCGGGAAACAGCTGATACTATTGTTTCAGCTGTATCCGGCTCCCTGATGACAGGCGGGGTATGAAGAACAGAGAGGTCCAGCTGTGTTCTCCATACCCCGCTCGGAGCGCTTGGCTTTATAACAGCCAGGCGCTCCAAGCGGGGAACAGCTGGATGTAGAGGACAAGCGGCCCCACTTGTCTTCTGCATCCCCAGCTCGGAGCGCCAGGCTGTATAACAGCGGGGACACCCTGCTTGTCTTCTGCATTCTCTGCTCGGAGCACAAGGTGATCGCTCAGCAGCATCCGGTGGGTGGTTATCATTTGCTAATATTACTATAGTGAGAGGGGCCTTTGGGCCCCCCAAGTTTAGGGGTCTGGTAGCAACTCCAACTACTATGACCTCTATAGTTATAACACTGATTTGCTTGCTTTGTATGAAATAATACAATGAATGCTGAAGTCTGTATTGGATATGGCAGCCCCCAATGCAAACATGTATTACAACACAGAGCCGGGAGCAGAACAATCTCACCTTGGTGTTCTCCCCCATCCTCAGACTGGGGCATGCTGCAATATTTCAGGGATCCTCCTCCTTCAAGCATCAGCATACTGGTGACTTCATGGATAAGAATTAGTGGGGAAGTTACGGATTTCATTTTCTAATGTGCCCTTGAAAACCGCAGTGGTTTATACCAGCAACATCTGCCGCTTTCTAAACCAGTTATTACACGTGATGTGCATGTTTAATAAAGAACTACCAGAAATGTTATATAAAAAGACCTTTCAATAAATATATGGTATATACACTCATTGACAAAAAAAATGAATGCACCTAGAAGAAGTTCTCAGAATCTAATGCAACTTTCTGTGTGTGATTGTAATGCTGATATAAGTGATTACAATATCAGAGCCGAAGGATACTTTATTGGGGAAAACTGTACAATTCAAAGGAGGTTCTAGTATGGATATGTATCTAGCTTGGATACGTGATGAGATATGGTTGGGCATGGAGGCTACGTATGTTATCCCATGGCACATTTGCCCACGCTCGTCTGAACGAGGCCTCATATATAGAGATGAGCGAGTATACTCGCTAAGGCACATTACTCGAGCGAGTAGTGCCTTAGCCGAGTATCTCCCTGCTCGTCTCTAAAGAGTCGGGGGCCGACGCAGGTGACAGGTGAGTTGCGGCGGGGAGCAGGGGGCAGAGAGGGAGAGAGAGATCTCCCCTCCATTCCTCCCCGCTCTCCCCTGCCGCTCCCCGCCCCCCGCCGGCCCCTGAATCTTTAGAGACGAGAGGGGAGATACTCGGCTAAGGCACTACTCGCTCAAGTAATGTGCCTTAGCGAGTATACTCGCTCATCTCTACTCATATACATACGTATTTATTTAGTCCCCCCCCCCTTTTTTTCTCTTCCTTCCTCTTCTCTCTCTCTCTCTCTTTCTTCTTACTTCCTAACTTTTCTCTTTGCCTCTTTTCTACAACTTATACTACCATTAGTACGCTCTGAAGTTGCTACGATACTGGGTTCTCTCAGCTGTAAAGCGATAATCCGCTAAAGTGAGTATGCGTGACAAATAATTTCATGATGAGCAATTTGCCTTGACAAAGAGACTCACAGCATAGAAAGGTAATTCTACAGCCTGCTACCGAAGAAATGGCTGAGAACCCTAATCCAACTGTTTTTCATACATGCTTTTATATATGTTCATATATTCAATACGTGCTGTTATCGTATTGGAAAGACGGATAAGAACTAGTTGGTACAACTCTTACAGTGGAATGAATTTAAGGCCATGCCTTAAAAATATATAACCGTACCTCTGTTTACCATTTTATGATTATATTTAACATTTAATAAAGAGATTAAACATAAATAATCTTGATAAAAATGTGTGTGTCTGTTGGTCCGATATCAGAAAGGGTCTGGCATTGCCAGAGCCCTCTGACTGCTTCCATTATGATCAGTGGAGGATTTATTCCATCTCCCTTATTTGCATATTACCCAGAGGAGCGTGCGTGGCCATTTGAGTCTCCTCACTTAGTTTATAGTATATAGTTGCTCTCCCTAAGGAGAAAAGAGCGTTTCTAAGCCACTATTAATAATGGTACAACTGAGAGGGGCATGCTTACTATTGGGGCCACTACAGCTATCCACATCCACTTGAAGCTAAACCCTCAACTTCTCTAGACCACCAGGAAAGCTTTACTTAGTATGAAATATTTGTATCCTCTCCCACTCACAGGGTTCGCAACACTCTTGATTTGGTCTTCCTCCGTCTCTGCTCTGCTTCCAACTTCACTAACTCCCCTCTCCCGCTCTCAGATCATAACCTCTTCTCTTTCTCTGTCACACTCCCTAACATCCCTCCAGACCCACCTACCTACCGTACCTACAGGAACCTTAAGGCCATTCACACCCAGGACTTTGCTGAATCCCTACAGTCCTCTCTGTCCCCTATCTCTCTCCTCTCCTGCCCCAACCTCACTACAACACAGCTCTCAAACATGCCCTGGATGAAGCGACGCCCCCCCATGACCCGAGCCATCCGATGTAGAACGCGGCAATCCTGGCTCACGCCTCAAACACGCTTCATCTGGCAGTGCTCTAGAAGTGCTGAAGGCTGTGGAGGAAGTCGCAAACGTCTGCAGACTTTCTCCACTACAAATTCATGCTCAGAACCTACAACCTCGCCCTCCACCACGCCAAAAAAGTCTACTTCACCTCTCTTGTCTCCTCACTATCGCACGACCCTAAACAGCACTTTGATACTTTTCACTCCCTTCTCAGCCCTAAACCGCAGCGCCCTGTGACGGATCTCAGTGCTGAAGAGTTGGCTGCTTACTTCAAAAAGAAAATTGATGACATCCATCAGGAAATAACTTCCTAATTCCAGACTAGCCCTGACCCTCGTCTCATCAATACCTCATCTAGCTCCTGCTCACTGTCTGTACTCAGACCAGCAACAGAGGAAGAAATTGCTCTTCTCTGCTCGCCCCACCACCTGCGCTAGAGCCCCCCTCCCCTCACACCTCCTCCGATCCCTCTCCCTAGTGGTCATCTCCCATCTCACCACTATATTCAATCTCTCTCTGACCTCTGGCATCTTTCCCTCTTCTTTCAAACACGCCATCATATCCCCACTGCTAAAGAAGCTGACTCTGGACGCAACTGATGCTGCCAACTACCAACCCATCTCTAATCTCCCCTTCATCTCCAAACTACTAGAACGCCTGGTTTACTCCCGCCTTGTAAGCTATCTATCAGAGCACTCTCTGCTAGACCCCCTACAGTCTGGCTTCCGACCTCAACACAAAACAGAAACTGCCCTTACAAGGGTATCCAATGACCTACTGACAGCCAAATCGAGGGGCGATTACTCCCTACTGATCCTCCTCGACCTTTCCGCAGCATTTGACACTGTTGACCACAAACTCCTCCTCAGTATGCTTCGCTCCATCGGCCTAAAGGACACGGCTCTCTCCTGGTTCTGCTCCTACCTATCTGACCGCTCTTTCAGCATCTCCTTTGCTGGCTCTACCTCCCCTCCTCTTCCCCTTGCTGTTGGGGTCCCCCAGGGCTCGGTCCTCGGCCCCCTCCTTTTCTCTATCTACACAGCCCCTATTGGACAAACCATCAGGAGATTTGGCCTCCAATACAACCTGTATGCTGACGACACCCAGCTATACACCTCTTCCCGTGACATCTCCGCACCTTTCCTCCAAAACATTACCAACTGTCTGTCTGCTGTCTCCAACACCATGTCCTCTCTCTACCTATAACTAAACCTCTCTAAAACTGACTTACTGGTATTTCCACCCTTCACTAACCGACCTCCTCCTGACATCTCCATCTCAGTGTGTGGCGCCACCATAACTCCTAGACAACATGCCCGCTGCCTTGGGGTCATATTCGACTCTGATCTATCATTTACCCCCTATCCAATCTCTCGCCCGAACATGTCAGCTGCACCACAAGAATCCGCTCTTTTCTCACTGTGGACACGCTAAAAACGCTTACTGTTGCCCTCATCCATTCTCAGCTCGATTATTGCAACTCGTTGCTGATCGGCCTCCCCTGCTGCAGACTCCTCCCTCTCCAATCCATCCTGAATGCAGCAGCCAGGCTCATCTTCCTGTTCAGCGGCTACTCAGATGCCTCTGCCCTGCGCCGGTCACTGCACTGGCTGCCCGTTAAATTCAGAATTCAATTCAAACTCGTTACCTTCATCCACAAAGCCCTCCACAGCGCAGCGCCCCCCTATATTGCCTCCCTCATCTCAATCCATCACCCAGCCCGGGCTTTCCGCTCTGCTAACGAACCCCTGCGCACCCCTCTAATTTGAACTTCTCATTCCCACCTCCAAGACTTCTCCAGAGCAGCACCGGTCCTCTGGAACGCACTACCAAAGGCTATCCGAGCAATCCAGGACTCGCAGAACTTCAGGCGTGCTCTAAAGACGCACCTCTTCAGGGAGGCATACCGCATTCCCTAAACAAACCCCTCTGTACTCCGCCTGATAACATGCTCCCTGACCTACTGACTGCAATCCCTGCTAGCCATCATAAACCGCCCCCTGCAGTCACACCGCTTCTGCCGTCACACGGCTAAATGTCTGACCATTGTCTGTCTATAGCATCCCTCACTCTCCACCCCGCCATACCATGCACATCTCCACCTCACCATACCGTGCACATCTCCAGCCCTTTACCTTCTGTATCACCCCATTACTTGTAGTATGTAAGCTCATTGGAGCAGGACCCTCACCCCTAGTGTATCCATCAACTGATTACTATGTAACCATGGTTCTGTAATTTTTGTACTTTTGTCTTTCTGTATTCCCCGTCTATGTATGCGCTGCGGAATATGTTGGCGCTATACAAATAAAGATTATTATCATCCTATTGTCTAAACTTGGGTGCATCTTATAGTCTGAAAAATACGGTACCAGCTGTTTATATTCATTAAAAAATTCAACATTTGTCTCTTTAACCACTCAGGGTGAAGCCCGCCTTTTGGATGAATAATTGGAATATCCCTTAGAAATGGCTACGTGACTGCATTAGACTGCATTAACTGCCTATTGACCTCTGAGCCAGTACAAAGACTCTGAGGAATCGGGATTCCAGAAACTTCAGTTCTCACTATGGAGCCAATAAATGCTTTCTTCCAAAGGATTTATGACATGATCCAATACAAGCATGAGCAGGGGATATACAACACCATCTGCCTGGGGGTTCTGCTTGCCCTCCCTTTACTTGTTTTACTCATTACCAGCATTATTTGTTGTCACTATTGCTGTTGTCGGACCAGAAAAAGTAACACGTTGAAACCTGTACTGAGCAAAAAGAAAAAAAAGAAAAATGATGAAGAGGACTTATGGATACCGAGTCCGCAGGCCAAGTCCATCATGCTGGAAAAAGTGCCTTCATTTTCTGTATAGCTCGGGGTAAAATTGGACTATAGTCTGCTTATCTGCTGGAGCGAAATGCAAAGGTGCCGCCAACTGTACAGCCACATTATATACGACTGAGTATAGTAAGCTGCTGCAAGGGGATAATAGCCAACGGTATTGGCCATCCCCGACTCAGTAAGCAGAAAGCATTCACATTTCCTTCCATATACCATGAGAAAAAGTGATATATTCTGGAGGTGTAGCAGATACTTGGACTAATTACTGTACTGTCCCGTAACTCTGGAATAACGAGGACCTTCCAGAAATGTCTCCAGTGGGCAGTAGACATCACAATGCATTTAGGAACAATGACGTCTAGAAATTAAGCAAGTAAAACTTTTAAGCAATGAGGTCACTTTAAGGCAATCTGTCCCCACCCTTAAGGTATACTACATGGCATCCTTAGTGACAGGCTCGCTGATTGCACTGATAGGTCTTATGTATCTGTGAAGTCATTTTTCAGAAATTTACATTCTATCAGTAGCAGCACACAGAGGATTACCGGAAGTAGTCCTTGATATTCATGAGCCGCAAGCTAGTCCTGCCCAGCTGACCCTCCTGCCAGTGATTGACAGCTGCCTGCAGGTTACTGTGCATAGAGAAAAAGCTGCCAATAGGTGGAAGGAGGTCGGATGGGCGGGACTAGCTTGCAGCTCATGAATACCAAGGACTACTTCCGGTAATCTTCTATGTGCTACTGATAAAATGTTCCTTTCTGGCAAACTAGTTCACTGATACATAAGGCCGTATTTACACACGTGAGTGTGAAGAACTGACCATTTTACATACGCTTTTGCCATCTACTTTTTACATCCACAAAAAACTAAAACAAACCCAATTCATTTTTTTCGACATCTTTTTTTTTTTTCAAACGGACAGCACCCGGACTGCAATCAAATGGCATCTGTGTGTAGTTTTTTTTTTCTATATCCATTGACTTCAGTCACCAAGTGTTGTTCGTAAAACGGATCAGAATAGTGTATGCAATGGGTTTTATAATGTATTCAAAAAACTCGCTGGCGTGTGTCGCCACATTGCATAATATGGGTCCGTTTGCTGTCAGTGTGTAGTCCGTTTTTAAATGGACTACATAGGGACGAAAAAAACGCTAGTGTGCAAGCCTATCACTACCGTATGCTGCCCTCAGAGAGGATACCATAAAAATGGGGACAGATTCCCTTTAAATGCTGTTTTGGGACTTTGTTGTTTAGTGTGACCCTAAGTAATGTTCATTCCATTTTTATACTCACTTCCAAATCGCCCAGTTGGAAGGTAAGGTGTCCAGAGTCTAGTGAAACGGACAACTAGAATCAGAGCGCAAAAAAATAAAAATAAGGGCCCATCTGTGGGGGCGCAGAGGTTGCAGTCTCACCCAGGCCCTGGTGCCTGAGAGGGTCCAAAAGCCCCGTGTCTTTGTTACACATTGTAACATATCAGTATTACATATTGTCAGGGGCGTAACTATAGGGGATGCAGAGGATGCGGTTGCACCTGAACCCAGGAGCCTTAGGGGGCCCATAAGGCCTCAGTTCTCTATATAGGGAGCCCAGTACTATGACTAAAGCATTATAGTTGGGGGCCCTGTTACAGGTTTTGCATTGGGGCCCAGAAGCTTCAAGTTACGCCTCTGCATATGGCACATGGTAAGTTACAAGTTTGCATCTGAGTCCTGGAACTTCAACTTACAACCACTGCAGAAGAGAAAAGCACTTAATCCAAAAATATCTATGGTGGTCAGTGAGGACATCAGATGCAGAACGGACCATACAGGTTCATATTTGGAGTATAAATATATAGTTTGTATTAAATTCTCAACTTAATTGTCTTAAAAATATCAATAGTAATATTTAATAATTTATGATAAAGGTTACCCTAAACTCTTCTAGAAGCCGGAGCAACACTGTTACCATAAGAGTATTCTGTATGGGACTAAAAATCTTGAAGTCTGTGTATGGTATGCAAAGTAACACATTGTATCTATACATGTATCCAGTAGAAGAATAATGGTTTACACAGTCATGTAGAGTGATATTTAACTGTGGGGTAAAGGTTTCACATATTACCAAGAAAGGAAGTGTTATAGGGTTACTAAGACAAAATGTATTGTTATTGACTATGTTGCACCCCTTGGTAACAGGGTAACGATTAGCCGTCATGTACTCAGGTTAATGGAGATGGTTGCTAAATCCCACTAGCTCAATTTCAGCTCTTCCTTTTCTTTTTGCTCCCCACCCTTCCTCTTCTCTTGTACCAAGTCCAGTTACATTCGGCTCCCAATGCCTTGAGTCCCCACCACTCACTGTCAATGAATGATGTCAGATTTGATGGACAGTGAGCGGTGGAGACCATCCATTTGGTAGATTTAACCATTTCCAATCCACTGTCTGACGTCTGAAGACATTATGATTTTAGGCTGTACAGCTCCGATGTTGGAAGACATCCGTCGGGGTTCTCTTACTGTATATTGCCAGCCTCTCTGTTGTCGGAGCCTATCCAACGTGTCACCTCATGCAGTACTGGCTTTAGGCAGCAGATAGCGACGTTGTATAACGGCAGAAAAAGAGTAAGCCCCCTAGGAAAACCAGGATACAAATTGGATTGGAAAGGGTTAAGGCATTGGGAGTCAAGTCTAACCGTGCTTTTAGACGGAATGATTATTGTTCAAACAAATGAAAATGAATGCTAATCGTTCGGTCTAAACGCGAGCCAAACAGTGAATGACGAACGAGAATCATTTGCTTTTCGTTGGTCATTCATGGTATGTAGGCATAAAAACCATCGTTGGCTCGTTCGCTTATCATTCAACTTAAACAGCAATTATTCAGTCCCTCTCATTCACTTATACAGTGAATGTGACAGACTGAACGATTCTTCTCTGAACGAGCCAACAATGCATCTGCCCGTCTACGCAGGCTGCCCATCTATGCAGGCTGCCCGTCTACGCAGGCTGCCCATCTACGCAGGCTGCCCATCTACGCAGGCTGCACGTCTACGCAGGCTGCCCAATAGCGAACGAGCTAACGATGACATCACTGACTTGTTCAAATGAGAATTAGCTCGTCTAAGAGGCCCCTAACTGAACTTGGTACAAGAAAACATGTGTGAGGGATGAAGTTGGAACAAAGGAAAATCCGCAATAAAGTCAGTGGGGCTACGGCTGTAAATCTATGCAGCTAACCTTGGTGACCTGAGGACATAACAGGTCCTCTTCAAAGGAGTTGTCCGGTTACTGGATAACCCCTTTTTAATAGCACTCCCTATGTGAAAATAATAAACGGAGATATACTCACCCCTGCATGGCCACCGGGATATAGTGCTGCAGCCTTGCTGTGGTCCCTGGGTTTGTCATAAGAAATCAATGAGAGGCTGCAGCGTCACGTTCTTGAACTCCAGGGTGCTCAGGATGTGCCAGAGAGAATGGGCGGTAACACTACAGCCTCTCATTGGCTGCAGCAGTCAGCTGATTTTCTGTGTCATCATCTGTCACAACAATCATCGGGACCACAGCGGGCTGCAACGCCATGGATGGGTAAGTATATCTCTGCTTATTATTTTCACACAGGGGGTCTTATTGAAGAGTGGTTGTTCAGTAACAGGACAACCCCTTTAAGTTCATAAAGGAACGGTACCTTTAAGTTCAGAATTTTGGACCTAAAATGTTGACAAAAAGTGGAAATTTACTTTGTAGGCTTAAACAGATGGGCGTGTTTTTGTCCTGTTTTACGGCTGTGAAAGTCACGGCCGCCTAATGGAACAAGGCAAAACCATTGATTTCAATGGCTTGGTTTTTACTATTGGGATTCTCACCCGTTAATACTGCGCAAGGGAGACACGAAGATTTTTCTATTTGCATGCTCTATTTGTTACGGAAATGGTGAGGATTTTCACATATTCATTCGCTGCCATGCAGTGATTTTGGAGCAGATTCTCTCTACAATGTATGCACATATCCTTAGGGCTCATTCACATCACGCTCGGGGAATAGTTCCATCTTATTACGGAACCAAACATCGCCAAGCATTCCCCTATTGAGTATAATGGGGGTCCGTCTGATTTCTGCCCACCAGTTTGGCATTTTGCTGAAACGTACAGGATGAGAAAGCACTGCTTGCAGAGCCATCTCATCCTGTTTTCTAGCGGAACTTATTGACGAAGGTTCAAATCGGAACCTCTGACGCTTATGTGAATGAACCCCGCATTTCGGTCTGTGAATAGACAGCTAATTTACGGGCTGAAATACGCTGTTGCCTTAAGTTTTCCTGCCCATCGGCAGTCTTATTTTAAAGTCCCGCTGCGCGAAAAAAGAACACGAAATCGCATTGATTTTGTGCATAAATACACAGGTTTCCTGCATACTTTGCTTGTACTTATACGAAGCCCATTGATTTTTGTGGGCTTCTAGGGTGCATAATACGCATCAAAATAGGACGTGCCGCAATTTTTTTCACACGATCGCACATTATATGCAAAAATACGCTCAAGTGAACCAACCCATTGAAATCAATGGCTTCTATTCACTGCATGTTAGGCACGCAAATTTGCGTATGTAATACGCTGTGCAGATACGCTCGTCTGAATGAGCCCATAGGCATGTAAATCAATGTTCCTCAAACCTTTCCACAGCAGCCCAACAATGTAATTGTAATGATATTTGTAAATACAGTTAAGACGTCTTCAACCGAGATATCCTGAAGTTCTTCAACTCCTGGAGGATTCGCCTGGGAGGCTCTGCAGAAACTTCCGTGCGTCTTCCTTCGCTGTATTTGTTATGTAATGCGCAGTGTTATTTTACTGAACTTGCACTGAAATTTGAAGATAAGATTTCTGTATAGTTTGAATTATCTACATTATTTGGGGACTGAAGAAAATGTCATGTAGAAGAGTGACAGATAATGGAGCGTAATTTGTTACGAAGTGTTTGTGGCTTTGTTTTTGCACTAGAAGTTGTTGAACTCTGCGGCTGGCAACGGTGTGAAAGAAACTATATGTGCAACATTTTCCATGCCTGAGGGCTAAAACAGATGGGTGCATGTGCTAATTGGCTCACGTCTACAAAGTGTATTAGCGCATATACTTTTTTTTACTTTTGACTATTCAAACTCTGCGCTATTGATATAGTCTGACTGCCCTGTTCAAATGAATGGAGTGCTGACCGCGCGAGTGTGGTCAGTGCTCTATTCAGAGTGGCAAGAGATCGGGACACAAGAGTTCTTAGAGGTCAGACCCCCACTGATCAGCAAGTTATCCCCTATCCTATGGATGGAGGACAACTTCAAATTCTGTTACAATGTGGTAACTGCATGCATTGATGCCCCACTTTCTCATGTTAGCCAATGCCCACACATACAGAATGGGAGGAATTGGGCTAAGCAGCACATGTGAAAAAGACTTGGCTATACTAATAGATCATAGACTGAACATGAGTCAACAATGTGATGCAGCAGCCAATAAGGCAAACACAATTCTGGGATGTATTAAGAGAAGCATAGAGTCAAGATCACATGAGGTCATTATCCCCCTCTACTCTTCCTTAGTCCGACCTCATCTGGAATACTGTGTCCAGTTCTGGGCACCCTGCTTTAAAAAAGACAGACAAATTGGAGCAAGTTCAGAGAAGATGGTGAGCAGTCTGCAAATCATGTACTATGAGGAATGGTTAAAGGATCTGGGAATGTTTAGCTTGCAGGAAGAAGGCTGAGAGGAGACTTAATAGCTGTCTACAAATATCTGAAGGGTTGTCGCACTGCAGAGGGATCAGCCCTATTCTCATCTGTACAAGGAAAGACTAGAAGCAATGGGATGAAACTGAAAGGGAGGGAGACACAAATTAGATATTAGACAGTGAAGGTGATCAATGAGTGGAACAGGTTACCACGGGAGGTGGTGGGTTTTCCTTCAATGGAAATGTTCAAGCAAAGGCTGGACAAATATCTGTCTGGGATGATTTAGTGAATGAAGGCCCCTTACAATTTTTCCAGCATTATGGGCAATGTAAACTTATTCCATGCCACAACTAAATTGTACACCTTCAGGTAGTGACTCAACGAAGGGCCAAAAAGACACCCTTTTACCATCGGTCATGTGAATGGAGTCCTATGGACACATCTGCTGTATACATTGGGAGCTTTTCCCAGCATATGCACCAAACGTAGGCTCTTAACACGACATGGACAGAGTCTTAGTCCTACGAACAACGCAAAGTATAAGCCTTAAATGTTTTTTTTATTGCTTTTGCACCTTCACAGATGCAACCTGAAAAATGTGCCCACTAGGCTCCATTTATGTAAATTGTCAGTAAAATTAGTCCTGTTACCCATAACAACCAATCAGAGAGCTGCTCTTATCCAGAGTAGTTTAAGAAATCAGTGCTGAACTCTGATTGGTTGATATGGGCAACAGGTCAGACAGTTTTGATAAATGAGGTCTGGAGTATCTGCATCTAGAAGCCTTAGGGCCAGACCATAAAATACATGTACTATTACTTCATCACCACCAGTTCACTGAAGATATCTAACGCAGTGTCAGACTTAAAGGGAATCTGTCAGCTACTTTTAGACCTTTAAGCTAAGCTTCTGGGTTAAAAGTAGATGGCCCTTTGAGTCTCTGAACTTACCTTCCCCGTAGTTTCTTCGGTGTCACCACTGAAAGCTGCTTCTCAATGCATTCTAGTTTTATTATGGGCAGACTACTTAGCAGCGCCGCTTAATGCACTGAGCGGTGGCTTCCGACGGTCACACCGGGGGACAACGGGGAAGGTAAGTATAACACGGACTAGGCAGGGCACCTACTTGTACAATAAACTTAGCTTATAGAGCTAAAAGTAGATGACAGATAGAGATGAGCGAGCCTACTCGGTAAGGCAGTTACTCGAGCGAGCATCGCTCTTCTCGAGTAACTGCTTAGTGATCCGAGCAGGCTCGGGTGGGCTGCGGGGAGCTGGGGGGGGGCGGAGCCGGAGGAAAAGTGAGAGAGATCTCTCTCTCTCTCTTCCTCCCGCTCTGCTCCCCCCCCCCCCCCCCCCCCCCCCCCCGCAGTCCATCCGAGCCTGCTCGGATCACTAAGCAGTTACTCGAGAAGAGCGATGCTCGCTTGAGTAACTGCCTTACTCAGTTGGTTCGCTCATCTCTAATGACAGAGAGCCTTTTTAAGCTTTTTGGTCGTCTTCCATCACATTTGGAGCATCCAAGAAGAACTCATTTATTGAATCTGCAGATTTTCTAATGAAATAAACCCATGAAAATAGCAGTTCCTGCCTAGAGAAAAATATAATAGTTGATGTTGATATGCTTTACATATGCGTTGAGTTTACATTCAGCCCATCGTATGTACAGATATTTATTCAGTTCTACATTACATTGGCTATTTTTAACCCCTCGGTTTCCGGAGAGTACACAACTTTAGGAAACTTCCAAGAATAAATAAATTCTTTTTTTTTTTCAGTTGAGTTTTCCTGCAATAAATAAATAAAACATGTAATAAAGTGTTCCCGCCGTTATTGTATGTCCTGCGTTATCCATCACATCCTTGTCACAAATACTGACTCGAGATTATTTTCTCGCACAGCCGGAGTGCTGTAACCCATTGCAGTGCACAGACAGGATCCATTTGTGTTGTAAGGTGGTTCTACAGATTTATAATTATTAGTACTATTTATTATTACCATATATAACACGCGGGGGAATCATGTGACAGCCATGAAATATATGGGTGTCAGTAGTCCTGTCAGCTCTAAATGATAAGAGTCCTGGGAAAACGAGAATACGGGGCCTCCGGCAAGCAAATTACTGCTTCCAATAAAACTTGAGAAATGGAAATTGTAGTCAGATTGGTGGATATGGGCATTATATTACTGCCATCTTCATTTGTACCAGTTCTTATAATAGATACTTAACAAGTACAATGTTACAATGGCTTTATGCCTATAAATAATCAGGGAAGCACATTTAGTTTGCCTTCACAGCAAGACACCAAGTGGCACATTTGTTTAAAGATTTACAGCAGGTTTGAGGTATAGAAAAGTCCCATTTTGGCGCACATGATGCAAGATGGCAATTTTACGCCAGTTTTTAAAAAAGGGAATGGGATTTAGCATTTTCGGACTTGGCCACTCACATGGCATAAATCATAGCTGACATGTACGCCAACTTATAGCTGGCATAGATTTCAAATTTGGCACACAGACAGCCTCTTATTACCTTTAAATGGGAAGATGAAACAATACCTCTGCAGCACCACCTACTGGAAGGTAGCATTCCTGCAAGTCAATGTCAGCTTTAGCTGTCTGTGTATGGTTATTCTGGCTTTAGCTCACAATTCCCAGTCATTATTATAAGGCTTGTTTAAAAACTCTGACATTGACTTTTTAAAAGTGCCTAGAAAGATGGCAGGGTTTGAGTGGAGCGAAGTCTTCAGAGACATTTATAACATATGCAAAGTTTGTTGCAATTAGTAATGAGCGATTATTGGAATTATTGGGTCAGGGGTGCCCAGCCCGATTTTTCAAAAATAATAAGAAAATTTGAATGACCTGATTCTGATTCCCATTAAAGTTAATGTAAGTAAAAATAGGGCTCACTAATTTGGCCTCTAGAGGGTTTCTAATGGGGTGTTAGTTCGTTAATGAATGTGTCGCGGTGGGTAGCACTGTTGCCGGGGTACTAGGTTCAAATCTAATCAAGAACATCATTGAAAACTCCTTACAGATGTTGCCCTTGGTAAGATTTAAAGCTAGAACTCCAGCACTGCTAACCACACTTGTTCTTTCTCCTCCAGAGTAGAAGGATGTAGAGATATGAAGAAAACATACAAAGTCCTTGCAGATGATGCAGATTTGAACCAAGGACCCCAGCACTGCAAAGCATCAGTGCAACTATGTTACCATGCATGTAACTGACTGAGCTCTTATTCTTTGTTCTCCTTTTTCCTATTCCCTTTACTTGCTCCTCCTCCACAGAAGAAGTAGAAAAAGAATGAAGTGAAGGAGAAGATGTAGAAGGGAAAATTAAGAGGGAGAAGAAGAATACGTTCTTCTTCTTACCCTTCTTCTTATCATCCGTCTCCTCCTGCAGAGGAGGAAGAAGCTTGGTGGTTCAGTGGCTAGCCCTGCTGCCTTGGAGTGCTGGGATTCTAGGTTTATGTCTGACTATGGACAAAATCTGCATGGAGTTTGTATGTTTTCTTTGTGCTTATTCTTCTTTCTATTCTCCTTCTTCTCCACCTCTGGACAAGGAAGAAAAAGGTGCAGTGATTCAGTTGTCAGCACCGCTGCCTTGCAGTGCTGGAGTTCCAGGTTCAAAGGGCAACATCTGTATGGAGTATTTATCTTCTGTTTGTGTTTATTCTTCTTTTTCTCCTCTTGTGGAGGAGAAAGAACAAGTATAAAGGCTCAGTTGTTAGTACTGCTGCATTGCAGCCCTGGAGTTGTGGGTTCAAACCTGAACAAAGACAATATCTGTATGGAGTTTTTCAAAGTCCATGCAGATGTTTTACTTGATGAGATTTGAACCCAGAACCCCAGCACTGCAAGGCAAGAGTGCTAACCACTGAGACGCCTTCATTGAAGAACCACCACAAAGCATTAGGCACCCTCCGTAGCCCAAATTAGTGAGCCCTATTTTTATTCCTTTAATTGGAACCCCAATTCCCAATTATTTTTAAAAATTGGATCAGGCACTCCCAACCCAATTATTCCAATAATCACTCATCACTGGTCCAATGAGTATGGGCACCATAAGTTATTTCAGGGCAGCTGTCAGGATCAACAGAAGTAATGCTCTGCCACGCACTGGATTGGTTTAGGGCCAAATCCAGAAGAGACACCTGATGAACCCTAATCTTCACCCTTTAACCCCAGCCAGAGGCTTAACCTGAAGCTCCTGGGCCCCAATGCAAAATCTGTAACAGGGCCCCAACTATAATGCTTTATTCATACTACTAGGCTTACTATATGGGGAAGATAGGCTTATGGGACCCCAAGGGTTCTGGGCCCGGGTGCAACTGCATCCCCTGTAACCCCTATAGTTACGCCAGTGACCCCAGAAGTTTGTATGTGTCCATTAATGCAGGGTTCCCAAGCCATTTACTCTAGAAATGGCCTCAGTAATGTGGCGGCTGAGGCTACTGTAGACCAAGATGCAATACCTAAGGGTGTGAACAGGCTGTAATCAGACAATTCAAGTTGAGGCAGGCAGCACCACCTCAGAACGAGGAATAAATTGGAAGTCAGGGCACACGGTACAACAGTCCAGAGGTCAGGGCAGGCGGCAGACAGTAGCATAGTCAGTACAGCAACTCGAGGTCAGGTATGGAGAAAGGAACAAAGTCAGGAACCAGAGAGTAAGAACACACTAGAATAGCATCTTAAACAGGATGAAAGTGACACAAACTCTGGCACCATGGGTGAAGGATGTCTATGTTACTACATGATTGGCTGGGGAAGCTTTTGCAAGGTGCGCGCTGACTCTTTAAGTGCACATATGCATCCTCTAGGGCACAGACAATGATCATGCAGACTCCAGAACAGGGCACCTGCTGAAGACAGGAGTAAGACATGCACAGCGACTGCCAGAAAGGGTAAGCTGGCTGCCTCAAACTCTAACAACAGTATAGCAATAGAGGCTGCAGGCATTATTATAAATAGCACATGGAAGGTAAGGGGTCCTGGTTCAAATTTTGCATTTGGGCCTAAGAGCTTCTAGTTACGCCTCTGCATTGGGCTGCTATATCAGGTTTCTGTGCCTCATTAGATTGCCGAATATATTACACCAGGGGCATCAAGCTACTACTGAATGACAACAACCTTTTTGCTGAATTCAATAACAATATATACACAGCAGATACACGTTTACTGTATCTTCTACACTGCCAAATAATACACTAGTAACAATGCACAGATGAAAAATGCAATGTGTAAAAAAGCACAGAGTATACATTTAAAGGGAAAGGCCAGCAAATTCCAAGGAATTATTTTATGATTTTTTTAGGCAGCAATCCAAATATAGGGCCAAAAATATGGAAAGACAGTATGAAATGCATGGGATTTCAATTAGCACTGAGATACCCTTTTGACCCCTGCTTTGCTGAGAGCTTTCCCACCAAATTTGTTTTTACTACACCTCTTGCCCTGCTCTGGGTGATTTTGGTAATAGCAGCTGAGTGGGTCAAACCCCTGACCAGTGGAACCTTGGAGCTTGGGCAGATATTTACTTCTGTGTCATATTACCTCCACTTAAGTTACATGGCATTATAAATTATACTTCAATAAGACATGTAGAGACTAGAGATGAGCGAGTATACTCGCTAAGGGCAATTACTCAAGCGAGCATTGTCCTTAGCGAGTACCTGCCCGCTCGGAAGAAAAGATTCGGGTGCCGGCACGGGTGAGCGGTGAGTTGCATGAGTGAGCAGTGGGGATTGGAGGGAGAGAGGGAGAGAGAGATCTCCCCTCCGTTCCTCCCCGCTCTCCCCCGTCGCACCTGAATCTTTTCTTCCGAGCGGGCAGGTACTCGCTAAGGACAATA
The DNA here is from genome assembly GCF_035609145.1 of Eleutherodactylus coqui. Taxonomy (NCBI): domain Eukaryota; kingdom Metazoa; phylum Chordata; class Amphibia; order Anura; family Eleutherodactylidae; genus Eleutherodactylus; species Eleutherodactylus coqui. The sequence continues at coordinate 280,389,962 of NC_089839.1, forward strand.
CTCGCTCAAGTAATTGCCCTTAGCGAGTATACTCGCTCATCTCTAGTAGAGACCGATTTTAAGGCATGCATTTCGTACGGTGCTTCCATATTTTTGTTCGCCCCTTGTATATCAACAGTGAGGGGATGTCAGGTGTGAAAACAAATGGGGTCTCGTTACACTACAGATAGGCCACTACTGAGTATTTCTACATGCCACCAGCATTTCTGCTCCTTTCGCCATAGAGGCAAAGATTTTAGTTTGTTTTTTCATCATTTTTGATGAGTGTCCAGCAGAGAACTGGCAAGACATCCAAGTCCGTGTTAAGTCACGGCTGACTGGCCAGCCAGGGTACACGGCTGGCCGATGAGTTTTAACTCATTGCTCCTGATGTTCGCTAACCCTCTCTATTCTCTCCGATAAACAAAAGGGTTTTAATCAGCGCTAAGTAATCAAGTTCAATGAAGCGCGATATTTTATTACGAGGCGTCCGATTTTAAGATTATATTGGTCTACGTGCCGTGAGAGGTTCAAGGTAAAGTTACATGCCAGGGACGCCAATGCACATTTTTTAAAGGTTAGGAGAAATTTATTTTCTTAACAAGTAGTGCGGATGCTGATTTCACACCTCATATCTCCTGAGAGCAATAGAGTCTACTCAAGGTGAAATTGTAGATTTAATGAGCTACAGAATAAATTTCCACTGTACTAAGAAAAAAAAAAAAAAAGAATAATATATATGATTATTTTTAACAAGCAGTTTGAATTACTGCCCTAATCAGCCACTACTTATTAGAAGGTCTTGGGCACCCTAGATACTAAATTGCATTCTTAAAAATTAATCTTTTACGTAGCCCCCTACAGTAACTGAATAATAACGACATTTGCAAAATCAATACCATCCGTGCACTTTGCTCTCATCATTTGTACTGGAAGCGATCGGGAATGTATTACCGCCGAGCGGATGCTTGGAGGGCCTTAGCCAGTATTAGGGACATTTATGCTAATTTATGCACCACCTACATTTTCTTAATGACTTGGGTTCTCAGATTTCTCTTGGCAATCCAATGGGGGGAATCCATTTTTTCTTAAAGAGGCTGTCTGGTTGTTGGATGCTTTTTTTTAACCCCTTAAGGACCAGGCTGTTTTGTACCTTAAGGACCAGATACTTTTTAGGGATTTTTCCCATGTGGTGGTTTTACAGCTTTTTTAAAATTTTCCTTCAGCTACCAAAATTATTTTTGCAGTGTTTTGTTTTTCCGTGACATATAGGGCTATTTTTAAAATATCTTTTTTTTCCGTTTTTTGGTTTTATTGGGGGTAAAAAGCTAAAGAAAATATTTTTTTAAACTTTCATAGTTGTTGTTTTTTTTAACTAGTATATTTACGCTAAAATAAAGTATGGGAACGGGTTCCTCATTTCGTTTCACACGTTTTGATATATAATATGTATGGTTTCGGATTACAGGGCGCATACGGTGACGGTTTTGGTTAGCATCGGCTTTGGGTCATTTTCTTTTTTATGTATTTTTTTATTTTATTCTGTAATTTTTATTACATACTTATTTTTGTAACTATTTTTTATACCATCTATGACCCCCATGACGTCATATAGGACCTCTGGGGGACATTCACATGTTTGTTTGTTTTATTACACACTTTAACCCTGTAGTTGGGGCATCCATAGGAGCTCCAGTTACAGGGTAAAACATCCACCTGTAGTGACAATAGTCACTGGCAGAGCTGATCAGGGTCTACTAGGACCCTGCAGTTCTGCTGTACCAGGGAATCCCAGCGGTCATGTGACCGCCGGTCGCATAGTAGAAGAAACACTTCCACTTTCACTCTTTAGTACATAGTGCACATTAAGCACTATGTATCCAGGAAAGGAGAAGGCAGAAGTGGTTAAAAGCACTTCTTCCTTGGCCCCCGGTTTCTCAGCTGTGACTAACAGCAACAATTCCTGCTTGATTGCAGGAGCTGAGGTTTTAATCCTGCGCTGTGCTTCTGTGATCGGATGGGATTAAAGACCAGGACTGAGCATCGTAAATTTACAGTGCTTGGTCCCTAAGGGGTTAAAGGAGTTTATTGACATTAGTGGCAGTTTGGGGGGGGGGACCGCTGCAGCCAATGGGAGGCCGGCAGGGATGTCATCAATGTGCAGGGAAAATATGGAAATGAGAAAAAACTCATTGAGATCAATGGGTTCTATGCTTTACATATAGCGTGCGCAAATACAGCCGCGTGAAGCCAGTGTTAAGCTCTCTCTACCCCTACCTTCTGACATTATCTCCAAAACACCTATAACCACAAAGCGGAAAAAAGTCAGCAAGCACAAATATGTTCCAGACAAGCCGGTGATGTTTGACACTTAGAGTTTTATAGAGGGAGTAAACTATAAGTGGATGTATAAAAAGCAATATTACTCGTCTTTCATAAATAGTCATTAAATGTCTGTGACCTTTACAGAACGGTATTAAAAACGATGCAGGAATCTCTCACTGAAAACTGCTTTTAAACGAAGAAATTGCTGCTAAGATAAGCATCTTTAGATACAAGGGACAAGTATCGCTATAGCTTCAGTGTTTTATTGTACGTTATGTTCTCTGCAAATGCCGCAATTTAATTGTTACAAAGTTATTACTGTTCATATTACAGAAAGTTAGCTGTGATGCTTGCCAGGTGCTTACAGAACCTATTTGCAGTTTCTGAAGAATTTGCAATATCTGTTATTGGTTCTCGTTCTTTGAGCCCTTCCATATCCTGTGAGATGTCATCATGTTCATTACTGGGCAGATCCCCTATTTACTCACTGCTAGACTGACTAAAGGGTCTTTTACACAGCCCAATGATTAGGCAAAGACTTTCACCCAAACATTCTTTTGCCCGATCTTTTGCCTGTGCCTAAAACCTTGCTCATCAACTGATCACATCATATATATACGAGCTTATAAATACTAGCTGGTCAACTGTACATCTCTCGGTGTAAACAGAGAGGTGTGCAGCAGACCATTAATGGGGATGAAAGGAGTTATCTAGTTGTAAACTATTAATGGCCTATCCTGCGGATCAGCAGGTATCCGCTGTTTAGAATCCCTGCCATTCAGTTGGGTCAATGTGCTTCTATACTGAGCTGATTACTGCAGAAAGCAGACTGCTCCATTCCCACTGCAGTGGCCCAGTTTGGTATTACAGCTAAAGTTTCCACTGAAGTGAATGGGAACTTTGGATATAATACCAAGCTTGGCAACTGCAGTTGGAATAGAGCTGTGTGCTTCCTATATGCTAAGGTTAGGCCATCAATACTACTGGACAACCAGTTTAATGATCATTCATTGCCATACTGGTCATGCTCTGTTATGTGTGAATGACAATAAATGAGCACCCATTAACATGCTTTGTTGTTAAAGATGTCTGTGTGCCAAATTCACAGAGACAAGTTATGGCTTGGAGAAGTTGTCAAGGCAATCTGGGCTGGCTACAGAAGAAAAGGGGAACCAAATGACTCAGGTTAGAGAGCACATCACCTGTAATCGCTGGATAATGGTACTGTAATCACTTACATGGTATACAAAATACCTGTTATATGGTTACTGTATGTGGTGCTGTAGATTTACTGCCATATGTAATAATAATCTTTATTTATATAGCACCAACATATTCCGCAGCTGTTAGGATGACAGATGGATGACTTATAATGTTGGCTTACAGCCTATTAGTGATGCCCATACTGTTAGATAAGGCAAACCCGCACTTTCTATCTATATCACACAAAGTACGGACATCCCAGACTCACCCAACATCTTAAGGATAAACTGCTTCTTTTAAAATAATACAAATGAGGTATTAGGTGATATTTTGGCCAAAATACGCTTAAACCTTAGAGATCACAGCACCAACATTGAAATCCAGTAGGCCATGAGTTCTAGAGATACTTCATTCCTCTCATACAAAAAAAGGCTGTTCTTCTGGTTCCAATTCTGTTGGATGTGATTCCAGTTCCTGGCTGTACATCCAATATGGATCTTGATATCAATTTGCATGTTTTTAGAACCAATGCAGATCGTCTGAATTTTAGAGACTCTATTAAAGTCAATGGAGAAAATTCATTGCCAGCCTGAAGTCTGCAAGAAGAATGAGCATGCTGTGCTAAAATCATTGTGAAATCTAATAAGGATCAAAGAAAGAACTAGGCTTCCAGCATGACTTTGATAGACAAAGACGACACTCAAGTCCAAGATATGTAACTTGGCTTCTCCTTATTGAATCCAACAAAATGACGTATTTCGAGGTAACATTCCTCTTCCTCAGAGACCTGGGTGTATATACAAGCGTGATAGGTTCTGTTCTGCTGCCTGTTCAGTAAAGAATTCCAATCTTGGATAGGCGGTAGAACAGGATATTCTCTCTCCCTTGATATTCTCTCACTTGTATACACCCTCAGCGAACCCAAGAAGGTTTGCCCCAAAACATGTCATTTTGATGGATCCATTAAACAGAAGTCAAGTTTCATTTCTTGGTCTCAAGTTTTGCCTTTGCCTATTAAAGTTATGCTGGATTCAGTCCCTTCTTTGATCCCTCTTACATTTCCAGAAAGCTATATAAAAAAAAATCTGTTTCATGAAGAGAATGCAGTTGATAGTGGTGGCATTGAGTGTATCAATCCGACGTTTGTGGTTGGGGATTGGCGACCTATTCTCTACTCCGGTCAACAGAGATGATCATGTGATCGACATCAGTGATGTTTGTCACAGGTGGCCAATCCCCAACCACAAACGGCGGAGTGATACACTCAACTGCTATCGGCTACATTCTTTTCATGAGACAGACTTATAACAGCATGTTGGATAGCGTCCCTAGCTAGTAGTACCTTTGTAGGCTAAGCAGATATGGATGGAAAGGGCAGTAGCTAGCGATGGGGCAATTTACTGAAGGCGAAGTATGCCTTCTATTCCGCAAGCAGAGTTTGGAAATGCTTTAGACTCGTTTTTCAGTATCTGTGAGTGTTGCTCTCTTGTAGAGGGTCCCGTGTCAGACAGAGTCCAAAGCAAGCAAAGTTCTGTGGCAGAACTTGGAAGCACTGGAGCAGAATATTCTTCCACAGTAGTCTTGCAGCGGATTACTTCTCTGGAGTGCTCCTTGTACTTGACTTTGACCCAACCCTTCTGGAACCAGGGAAGCACATTCCCAGTATCACTACACAGTCCTCTATTAACCCGTTTAGGACCAGCCGCCGTAAATTTACGGCGGCTGGTCCTGGGCTTAGAGCACCGCCGATAGTAAAATTACGGCGGTGCTTTAAGTCTCCTGCTCTGCAATCAAACAAAGGCAGGAACGGGTTATCAGCTGTTAGTGACAGCTGATAACCCGGAGCAGAAGGCAGGAGGGGTTTTTAACCCTTTCTGCCTTCTGCTTCCCCGATATACAGTGCTCAATGAGCACTGTGTGGGGAAAGTGAAAGTAACATGTACTTTCCCTACAGGAGCCCGGGGGGGGGGGGGGGTCATGTGACCTCCCGGGACTCCCTGCTACTGCAGAGCTGGAGGGTCAGACTAGACTCTAGCAGCTCTGCAAGTGACTAATGTCACTACAGGGGTTGCTTTCCCCTGTAACTGGGGCTCCTATGGACGCCCCAGCTACAGTGGGAAAGTGTCAAATAAAGAAGAAAAAAAAAGCATGTGAATGTCCCCCAGAGATCTTATATGACATCATGGGGGACATAGATAGTAAAAAAACACAATTACATAAATAAGTAAAACAAAGTAACAGAAAAAAACAACAATACGTACATAGGAAAGAGAACAAAGCAGACGCCAACAAAAACCATCGCCGTATGTGCCCTGTAAACCAAAACCATACATACTATATATCAAAACGTCCGAAATAAATAGAGGAACCCATTCCCATAGTTTATTTTAGTGTAAATATAAAAATAAGTTTAAGAAAATTATAAATGTTTAAAAAAATCATTTTTTTTAGCTTTTTACCCCCAATAAAACTAAAAAACGGGAAAAAAAGTCAGTGAAAAAGATTTTAAAAAATAGTCCTATATGTCACGGAAAAAAACGCAGCAAAAATAATTTTGGTAGCTAAAAGAAAAAAAATAGAGCAGTAAAACCGCCACATGGGTAAAATCCCTAAAAAGTGTCTGGTCCTTAAGGTACAAAACAGCCTGATCCTTAAGGGGTTAAAGAAGCAGTCATGTATATATTGCAATATAGTCATAAGTCACATATCAGCAATAAAACATTCTATGAGGCGCAGGGATACGGCCCTTACACCTTGTTCACCTACACACCAAAATTGTTAGCACATGCCATATTATAACCTCAGGAGAGCCTACACGTCATGGTTCTCCCAACTTTTGACACATGCACCTAACCACTTGCCAACGAGGTGCTCTATTCGCACCTTCTTCCAACTAACCCTAGACAAAATCCCCTTGAAAGCCTCAATATGTGAACATAGCCTAGTTGTGAATTTATCCAATTCAGTCCAATTATGTGAACTCAGCAACAAGCCGCCTAGGACATGCGCCGATGTCAGTAGCGGCATTACTTGTACTTATGAGATTCTTGGGGTTGGCGAAGTCATTTATACATTAGGAAAACGCTTTAATGACATTGAACTTAGTTTTTATGTAAAACGGTAACAATAAAAATAAATATTTGACTATGGAATTTAGCGGACACGAGTATCTCTATAAAATTTTACTAGCTCAATTATCTTAGCCCAAAAAAAGAAATGTTATTTTTTTATGCGTTGCCTTTGCATATAAAGTCACTTTATCCTCCCAGACATTAGATTTTCTGCAGGATCTTCGCTCTTCCGCCGAGTTCCTATCACAGAGTGTGAATTATTCATAATTTTGCACTCATAATTTTATCAAAAAACTTTGGATATAAAAGTTAAATGTCTTCAGGATTATTTGGGGCGTTTTCACACTTTTCGAGCAAATGATATATTCAGAATAGTTATGGATTAGCAGCAGATGCTGTATGTGACAAGTAATGCGAAGAGGGTGACGGCGGGTGGCTGTCTGCTCGTAAATGTATTAGTTTTCCACAAAATGCTATAGTTAAAGGGATTCTAGATTTTTTTTAGTTAATAACACTACAATATAAAATATCGGAAGCGCCATATTATTACATCCTGCTGATGGTCAGGCACAGAAGTAATCAGCAGCTGACATTGCACTGTAAAAGCTGGGATAGAAATAACCACTTAGATGCCACAGTCCATAGTGACTACAGAGAGCGCGCCGCAATACAGGAACGTTGCAATGTGTTATACAGGCAGTCAAAACATCACAGATTTAGGGCCCAAAGTGGGACTTATATCTGTAAAATTATTCTATAAAGCATACAAAAGGTAGAAAAAAGGTGTAAATTTAAAAAAATCTATCATTTTCTTGCAAAATAGTGTAAAACTGACATGCAAAAGAAAATGCATACTTGGCATAGTAGCATTCTTAGCGTTCTAGTATAATATACCGTGGGGTGCATTCCCACGAGCGTATATTGGCTCGGTTTTCACGCCGAGCCGATATACGTCGTCCTCATCTGCAGGGGGGGAGGATGGAAGAGCCAGGAGCAGGAACTGAGCTCCCGCCCCCTCTCTGCCTCCTCTCTGCCCCTCTGCACTATTTGCAATGGGGAGAGGCGGAACGGGGGTGGGGCTAAGTTCCGCAAATTAGCCCCCCCCTGTTCCGACTCTCCCCATTGCAAATAGTGCAGAGGGGCGGAGAGGAGGCAGAGAGGGGGCGGGAGCTCAGTTCCTGCTCCTGGCTCTTCCATCATCTGCCCCCTGCAGAGAGAGACGACGTATATCGGCTCGGCGTGAAAACCGAGCCGATATATGTTCGTAGGAATGCAGCCTAAAGGAGTTGCCAAGTTTTAAACTATATTAATGGCCCATCTTTAGGATAACAGGGGTCAGCTGTCCAGGATTTAAAAGCCTATTAAGCCTAATGAGGTCTAGATATGTTCTAATTTTCACTGAATTGTGCTGTGTGTTGCTCATTTACACACCTTCTCATAGACTTCTATGGGGCCTTTGGTGCACAAGTACGCAGAAAGATAGAGCAGGATCTATGTTTTTGCACATGCACGAAATGCGCACAAAAAAATCATTAGTGAGAACGAACTCATTGACATCAATGGGTTCTATTCTCCGCCTATTGCTTATGTGTAATGCGCGGCACAAATAAGTCCGTGTGAAACCACCATTAATACTATAGACAATGTTCTTATTCATTTCAGAGGGAACATTGCCTGCCATACCAGTCCCGGCCTTTGCAGTGGGAATGGAGCTGTCTGCTTCCTCCAAAAATCAGCTCAGTGCACGAGCACACCAGGCCAGAGAACAGCTGATCAGTGGAGGTCTCAGGCAGCAGACCCGCACTGAAAAATACAACTTGTCCTTCATGAAATACGTGGTCACACAGATACATTGACAAAAAATGTATGGCTCTCTGAATGTTGTGATTAAAAAACTAAAAAAAAAAATAGATGGATCCTGAAGGTTTAATTTTCCCACGTCTTTCAGGTGTTAAGGGGTGCTAAAGTCAGCATTTTGGGGATCCAACAGATCTATGTTCTTCAAGAACATCTTCCAACAAGGTTGTTGGCATATAGTAAGAGCTGTCCATTCATCCTATTGAATATCAGTCTTCAGGATTCTACAATACTGCGTATGGCATGGCTGCTACTGAGGATAAGATGCTTATTTGAGACTATACAATACAGAAATGAGGAGAGCGCCCCCTATGATATTTGCCCTGTGATCTGTAAATTTCAATTTCCCAGAAAATTACTGCTACTTCTGCAATTAGAAAGTGTAGCTGGGGTGACGTTATGATGTCAGCCTCGGTCCACATGACTGCGACTTCAATGCTGGGCACTAAGTGCCTTCTTCCTGTTAATGCAAAAGGCCACTGAGGTATCATCTGTCACTAACGGGGCGATCACCCAACTTTCAGGCATGCCAAACTTGGTTAGGTAGAGCATTCCTACTACTGCATTTTTGTTATTTTTTGACCCTCTTTTGTGTTCCCCTTATGTTAGTTTTTAATATATGTCTATACTTGTCCCTCAGGGACAAGAGTAACATCTTGGTGAGACTTGTGTGAAGTCATCTACTTTTTAAAAAAAATCCTACGAGTTCTACCAGAATTTCAAGGATAGGTTAGAACTTGCTGATCGGTGGGGGTCTCACTGCTGAGACCACTGCTGATCTCAAGAACGGGAGTCCCATGTTCCCTATCCTCCTCACTGTGGGGTTACCGCATCCCCCGCAGTGAAGAGCAGACTGACTAGTTGCGCAAACGCCTCAGCACTCCATTCACTTTCAATGGGACTGGCGAGATACCCAAGCAGCACCCATTCCGATTGGGTATTTCCGTCAGCCCCATTGAAATGAATGATGTCACTGCAGGGGCAAAGGCGACCCTCGCAGTGACAGGCAATTGGAACATTGGAGTCCCATTCTCAAGTTTAGCGGGGGTCATAGTGATGAGACCTCCAACTGATCCGCTAGTTATCCCTTAACTTGAAATTCTAGTATGATCCCTTTAAGTGTCTTTAAAAAAAGCAAAACTTATTTTTCTGTAGAAGATTAGAAAAGAAGTTGTTATAAATGTGACTATTTCGATGTTACGGCTGCTGACAATATGATTAGTATAATGCAAAGCTGACGTTGGGAATAGAAAACGAAGAAATGTAAAACAATTGAATTTCGATAGAAATTAAAGTAAATAATTCAAGAAAATAAACTTTGTGTTTGTTCCAGCACACAGAAGGAATTAATAAGAAAGCAATCACCGGCGCTGGAAACAAATACATAGGAGGTAAATTAAAAGGCAGCAATTACTATTATAGACTGTAGGTAGCACAGTGGCATATAGCGATGCCGAATAAACAACTGCAGGATAATGGCTTTATTACAGTAATACCGGGGATGTTCTACAGACTCAGGATTTACAGCCTGAAGTTAAACTTTCGTCAAAGTGCTAAAATAAAAGATATGACAAAAAGATTTAAAAGCTACATGAAGATCATCTTGGAATGGCCTTCCGGGCTATGAACCAATCAGGAGGCGGCATATTAATATGTTTTCTGGGCTATTACACATTTTTCATTTTGAATTATTTTGCAATGACTTTCGAAGTCCACCAAAGGTCAAGTCTAGACCTGCCAATGAAATATGACAGCTGCTACCAAAACTTGCTGCCAAGAATCCATACACCAAACCTTTACCTCCGTGTTTGATCCCAGTGAATGTTGGCGATCAACAAAAGTCACAGAAGACTTTTTCATAGATTTGAGGACATTTTTTTGGGCAAGGAATCGTATCTAATAGGACCGCAGACAAGGGTCTCGGAGCTTGAAATTATGATTTATGACTATTACCGGGTTGTGTTGCTATGCAACATCAGATACATCAAGAAGACATCAGACTAGCTCACTCTTGGGGCTATTTTGATCCTTGTAGGCGAGCTCTCACAATGAGTGTTCTTAAAGTTGCTTAGTTTGCTTAGTTGCTACTTATTTAAAAGGGTTGTGAAGTTGTAAACAATTGATAGCCAGTCCTTAGGGTAGGACATCAGTAGTAGGTTAGTTGTGGTCTGCTGCCAGGGATCCCTGCTGATGAACTGTTTGCCGGATCGGTGTGATCCTGCACAGGGCTGATTTCTGCATAAGGCAGACAGCTCCGTTCTATCAACAGTGGCCAGGCTTGGTATTACTCCCATTTATTTCAATGGTAACTTTACACATAATACCAAGCCTGGCCACTGTAGTGGGAATGGAACTGCCTGCTTCCCTCAAAAATGAGCTCAGTGCACAAGCACACCGGCCCAGAAAATAGTTTATTGGCAGGGGTCCTGGGAAGCAGACCCCCACCAATCTAATGTTTAAGGTCTATGCTAACTATAGGCCATTATTAGTTTGCAACTGAACAACCTCTTTAAATGGTTTCTCCAGTCCTACAATACTGGTGGCCAACCTTTAGGATAGGCTCTCAATATCAGATCAGTGGTGGTTGTCAATTAGGTAGGACTGGAGAACTCTTAAAGTCTCTAACTAGAGCATTCTTGTTCATCTTTGGTACCCTTATCCATTAGCAACAGCAGGGATGACTATAAAGAGCTCGCTCTATCTCCCTTTGAAGAACCTAGAAGGTCCATTGATTTCAGTGGACACTGTGATATGTTGCATTTTCCCTGTAATTCTGGTGCAATTGAAATGAACAGCAAATACCAAGTTCTATTACCAATTACAGCTGATTGCATTGGGTCTTAGCAGCAGTAGACCCTATAATCAATTTACCATTGTGGAATCCTAACTATAAAAAGGTATTTGTCCCAAGTTGACATGTAAGCGTGGCTCCCAGAAGATGATAGTTAAATAGATGTCTTTGACGGTGGCAGAATCTTTCATTGTGGAACTAAACCAGGGTCAGGCATCTGTCACACAGTCGTTGACCAGACTTTGCATTGGTCGCTCTACCTAGTAGGGTCTTTGAGAACTCCTGGTCTTCACCCTTGCCCTGCTCATGGAGGGTTGGACTTGACTGCAAGAAGCCTTCTGATTATGTCCACAGAATGATCGCCAACAGACTGAGCAGATGGAAGGAGCATGAACCGTAGAAATCCAGGGGTCAATACCAGGAAAGCAGAATAAACATATTAGCCAAAACAGAAGACTAAAATACAAGATGGGGACAAGGTAAGGTCAGACTACAAGTCCTGTGAGTCAGCAACAAGTCCTCTGAGTCAGCAACAAGTCCTCTGAGTCAGCATCAAGTCTTGTGAGTCAGCAACAAGTCCTCTGGGTCAGCAACAAGTCCTCTGAGTCAGCAACAAGTCCTCTTGGTCAGCAACAAGTCTTCTTGGTCAGCAACAGGTCCTCTGAGTCAGCAACAAGTCCTCTGAGTCAGCAACAAGTCTTGTGAGTCAGCAGCAAGTCCTCTGGGTCAGCAACAAGTCCTCTGTAACTAGACAATCCTCTCAATCAGGGGCGTAACTAAAGAGGGTGCAGGGGATGCGGTTGCACCCGGGCCCAGGAGCCTTAGGGGGCCCATAAGGCCTCTCTTCTCCATATAGGGAGCCCAGTACTATGAATAAAGCATTATAGTTGGGGGCCCTGTTACAGGGTTTGCATTGGGGCCCAGGAGCTTCAAGTTATGTCTCTGTGCAGCATGGTTTAGGTATGGGTACGGGTACAGATACAGATAGAGGGGGGGCCCTAGCTCACGTTTTGCATCAGGGCCCCTGAGCCTTTAGTTACGCCCCTGCTCTCAATGCAAAGGAATTCTGGGAAGCAGCAGTTGCAGCAGCTTGGGCAAGATGGCTATCAGCATAATCATATAAAGTTCATAGAATGAAAAAGTCTACAATCAGAAAAAACACAGATTATAGAAAAACAATACAATATGTTTCAAAAAGGTGATAGATTCCCTTTAATTACAACATTCGTTAATTCATTCTACAGATGAGGATGTAATAACACCTCGCATTGGATATCTGTGATACATGAAAGTTGATTTTCCAGTGACCCCAGTCATTGTCCCCGCCGTATCTATCCTGACGTCATTCCATTGTGGGGTTTTGTTGTCTATTTTCGGTCATTGCAGACGCCGCAGTGTTTCCTTCCATGCTTTTCTTCAAAGAGAATTTAGGGATGTGATGCCAGTGTTTATACATGTGGGCAGGCTGAAGGGGCAGAGATCCAGGCAGGACTTGGCATTCAGTGCAAGAGTACTTTATGCGGAGGCGTTCAGTGCGGAGATACAGACAGCGATGCTTCAGACACAATGACCCGGCTGCAAGGAGCTGCTGGGAAATGAGCAGATAATGATATGGTGCTATTTTAGGTTTTCTAGATATTTACAAAGCAGCAGATTTACTATTGAAAATGTGCCAATTTTCTGGTGCACATTGTGGCAGAAAACTGTCTTACATTAAGGCCGGCTTCACACGGTCGTGGCGGGCTACGCCGCGGAATTCCGCAGCGGAGCCCGTCACGGCGCCCCCCAAGAGACCCCAATACTTACCTCCGGATCCGGCGTCCAAGTCCCGCAGGACGCTTCGGCACGCATGCGCAATGGAGCGCGTGACGCGCCGCAGCATCATGTGACACGCCCACAGCGTCACATGACGTGCCGCTGGCGGTAGGCGGGGTAGCGGTTTCATTCTATCTTCCGCTGTGCTACAGCGGAAGATAGCGTGACGGACGGCTTCTATTGACTGCAATGGAAGCCGTCCGCGCGTACACCCGTGGCAAATAGAGCATGCCGCGGGTGAGGACGGGTGACTTTACAGTGCGGAATTCCGCTGTGAAATTCCACACCGTAAGCATTGTACTAATAGGTTCAATAGAACCTAATAGCAGCGGGCAACGCAGCGGATTTCCACCGCGTAATCCGTCCGTGGGAAGGAGCCCTAACATTTACTTAGACCGGCGTTTCATACATCGGTCTACGTAAAACTTGCCGTAGACTAGGGGCCTCGACAGACAAGTGTGCGAGCAAATGTGCCCGCCACAACAGAGCGTATTTGCGCATGAACATGGTTTGGAGATGACAATAATCGGGCTGCTACGCGGGGTCTGTGCAGAGTACTGTAAGTTTTGCGCTCGCGAGGCCAGTTCACACACGCGCATGTAACTGACTTTACTTGAATAGAATGGCTATTTTAGACAAGTCCTATCTTTTCTCGCGCACAGGAATTGCGCATAATAAACACGCCCATGAGAACGAACCCATTGAAATCAATGGGTTCTATTGGTCACATTTTGCGAGCGTGATTTTCACGTGTGCAATAAAATGCGCAAACACATTAGTCTGCTTAAGCCCTTAGTCCTAGACATTATATACCGTCCACAGCGCTGACCAATCAAGCAGCATGTAGTGTCTTAAGGCCGATGGGCGTAAGCGCATGTGCGTGTTTTACTGTACGTTTTGCAAGTACAATAGAGCACGCAAGCAATCATTGAAACGGACAATCGAGTTATCATTACTTCAAAATGTGCTATTTTCGTGCGCAAATGTGCAGGAAGATTGAGCGTGCTGCATTTTTTTAGCGCAAGCTAAATGAGCGCGCAAAATACGCTCATGTTAACGAACCCATTAAAGTCAATGGTGTTATTCACTGCATATTGCACGGGCAAATTTTGCGCCTGCTGCCCAAATATTTCACAGGGGGGGAAGTACATTTGTGTGACACAGGCCTTATAGTAATGATATATATAGGGCACAGTGCACATCCCGTGGTCAGAGAAGCGATGCAGCCATCTTTGTTTGTCCAGGCCCAGAGGGTCGCTTTAATAGATTTGTCTCATCTCTGTACGCCGAATGGAAACCCATGCCATCTGCGAGCTGGTGTAGCGTTCTGCATAATGTACAACAGTTTCTGGCATATATTACAATAAATGCGGCGAGCCATAACCCTAATGATAGGCCCCACCCACTTTCTGAAACAGCATCAAGGCCCGGCATAAAAGCCCTAAAAGTCACAATTTTGGTACATGTGCCAAAATTGCAATTGTTTTGTACACCACAAAACCAACGTAGGAGGCATAATACATAATGCCATAATCAGACAATATTTTTGCCTAGTCAGAAAAATGGGTGTGGCTTAACAGAAAAGACGTGCGGTTTCTTGGAAAGTGGGTGTGGCCTAAATGTGATTTATTTATTATTATTATTTTTAATCTTCCCGCCCTTCTTTAAAAAAGATGAAAATCAACAATATTTTGGTCAACTAATAGGTAGTATAAGCAAATAAAGACGTGCTAAAATCTTCATCGTGAATGAGGCGCTGTGATAAATCTGGCGCATTTTAAGACTATGGGCATATCTACGTTGGGGCATTTCATACGCTGGTCCAAGTTAAATATGTTAAATATGCATCCGCCTTCCTGCCACAAATATTTTAAGATGCTTGTGCCTCTTAATTAGAGTTGCTAAGGCTTGGAAGAAAACGGAAAAATTGGGGAAAAAAACTGTTTTTTTTCCAAAGCCATTTTTTACCGGAAACAATGAAGAAAAAAAAAGGTGTATAGAATCTGTTCATCTAATGATAAATAATATATCTATGACATCATAGAACATAAAAAATCCCAATTTTTCAATTTTTTCCACAGGTCTTCCCCTCTCTACTCCTAATACATTAGTCTCATTAGGCAACACCTCCGTGCACGAGATGGAAACCCATTCCAGCTCCGAGCTGGAGTCTCTTCTCTAATGTGTACCAGTCTATGTATGACAGTGATACAGGGGTAGCTGTCAATCACTAATAGCTCCGCCCATTGGACCACTCAGCTCATAATGAGCAGAGATATGAATGAATAAAATACTAGTTCTGCCGAGTCTTCCCATAAAACTATATATCAATCTGCTCCGTTCCTCCTACTCTATAATTTCACGCCTGCAGTTTGGGCACAATGTTTGGGCTGACAGTCTCCCTTAATTATACATTAAAAAATACAACTTCTCTCGCAAAAAAACAAGCCCTCATACGGCTATGTTGAGGAGAAAATCAAAAAAGTTATAGTGCTTAGAACACAAGGATGAAAAAAGTGTAAATGAAAACCCAAACATGGCTGCAGTTAAAGGGTTAAAGAAGTTTGGTCTCTTGTTTTTACTCCTATCCTTCAGCGGGAACAGAAAACAATCCCCGTACTGAATGATTGCATTCAATATCATCTGCTCCGCTGCCAGCCCCGGTGCGAGAACACTTTAAAGCAAGAACACAGCTTAAAGCATAAATAAACTCTCGGTTGATTTGTGTGTGCACCAGGAATAACAGCATTTCTGACAGTATATCACTTCCTTCCAACATTTTTTTTAACATTTCCCCTTCCGTAGGCTCAATTTCTCATTGTCAGTATTCTCTGAGCTCACCTCCAGGTTGGGTGCAAACTAGCTGCTATGATGTCTCTGTAGACTGCACATGGAGGAGAGCAGGATCTCTTCTCTAGCTCTCTGTAACACACCTTCAAAAGCTGCAGCATCATGGAGGACATTATACAGCAGTACTGAGCAGTGCAGCTGTGAATTCGGCACTGGGAAGAGATAAATCACTTAAAGGGGTTGTCCCGCGGCAGCAAGTGGGTCTATACACTTCTGTATGGCCATAATAATGCACTTTGTAATGTACATTGTGCATTAATTATGAGCCATACAGAAGTTATCAAAAGTTTTATACTTACCTGCTCCGTTGCTAGCGTCCTCGTTCCCATGGAGCCGACTAATTTTCGCCCTCCGATGGCCAAATTAGCCGCGCTTGCGCAGTCCAGGTCTTCTCCTGTTCTCTATGGGGCTCCGTGTAGCTCCGTGTAGCTCCGCCCCGTCACGTGCCGATTCCAGCCAATCAGGAGGCTGGAATCGGCAATGGACCGCACAGAAGAGCTGCGGTCCACGGAGGAAGAGGATTCCGGCGGCCATCTTCACAGGTAAGTAGAGAAGTCACCGGAGCGCGGGGATTAAGGTAAGCGCTCCGGTAAGCTTTCTGTACGTCCCTGCATCGGGGTTGTCTCGCGCCGAACGGGGGGGGGGGGGTTGAAAAAAAAAAAAACCCGTTTCGGCGCGGGACAACCCCTTTAATAGAAACTGCAACCAGATGTGTCGTTCTGTCCCCATCCAGCAGCTCAATACTCCTCCTCCCTACCCTCTCAATAGACTTCTAGTAGACTGAAGCTGTAATCTGTGTATGGACTTCTGTGCATGGATTTTGTCAGTATAGTGAGTGATCAGTGCAAGAGGGAGAAGGAAAAGTGGCTTATTAGTGGAAAAAGTATTTTTTGTATTAAGATAGATTACAAGCTTAGTTATATTTTCTTGTATTCATGATTTATGAAAAACTATAAAAAGTTTGATTATTCATAAGGACAAACAAAGCTGTGACATCATCACACTAGACTAAAAATAAGATACTGTAGAGACTATAAATGCATCATTATAGAGCATTGATAAACATTATTGTTACATCGTCACCATAAAACAATGCCGGGCAATAAGGGATAAAGGAATTGAGATGTCACCACAAGAAATAATAGTCTAGACATAAATACAATCACTGATGACATCATCACTATAGAGTGAAGCCTATAAACAAAGATCCACTTTTTGGATTTGGAATCACCATAGAACACAGCAGTAAGGGTGCGGGCAGACGAGCGCATAAACGGCGCGTTTTTGCGACCAAACGTATATACGTGACCATCTGAGGCAATGGTTTCGAATGTATTCGTTCACATGGGCGATTTTACGGCGCGTAAAAACGGCAATTCGAAAAAAAACGGAACATATGCGACCGAAATACGCGCCAACGCATATTCGATGGCCGAAAAGACCGTTTGCAAAGTAGGAACAAACGAAAATACGCTTTCTAGCTCTGGTCTTGATCGGTGAAAAACGATCGCTCGGGCGATTATACGTTGCGCTCGTGCGAACGTAAATACGCCTACGCTCGTCTGCCCGCACCCTAAGGCTGGATTCAGACGACCGTATATCAGCTGGGTTTTCACGCCCAGCCGATATACGATGTCTCTCTCTGCAGGGGGAGGAGGTTGGAAGAGCCAGGAGCAGTGCTCTGAGCTCCCGCCCCTCTCTGCCTCCTTTCTGCCCCTCTGCACTACTTGCAATGAGAGGAGGTGGAACGGGGCGTGGCTAAGTTCCAGGAATTAGCTCCGCCTCCGCCCCGCCTCTCCTCATTGAAATTAGTGCAGGGGGATGTAGAGGAGGCAGAGAGGGGACGGGAGCTCAGAGCACTGCTCCTGGCTCTTCCAGCCTCCTTCCCCTGCAGAGAGAGACACCGTATATCAGCTGGGCGTGAAAACCCAGCCGATATACGGTCGTCTGAGTCCAGCCTGACGGTGCGGGCAGACGAGCGCATAAACGGCGCGTTTTTGCGACCAAACGTATATACGTGACCATCTGAGGCAATAATTTCGAATGCATTCGTTCACATGGGCGATTTTACGGCACGTAAAACGGCAATTCGAAAAAAAACGGAGCATATGCGACCGAAATACGCGCCAACGCATATTCGATGGCCGAAAAGACCATTTGCAAAGTAGGAACAAACGAAAATACGCTTTCTAGCTCTGGTCGTGATCGGTGAAAAACGATCGCTCGGGCGATTATACGTTGCACTCGTGCGAACGTAAATACGCCTACGCTCGTCTGCCCGCACCCTAATGGTGAGAAAATAATGCAAAATGAAAGACCTCCCCCCTTCCTTATCAAAAATGGATGTGAGATAATGCCTGCCGCCAGGTCATAGGGGGGTATGGAATTAAAATAACATGTCTGCTCTCTCCCATACACAGCGCCACATCTGTCCACAGGCTGTGCCTGGTATTACATCTCCATTGAAGTGACTGTGGCTCAGCTGTAATGTTCCCAGTATAAAGGCTTCTTCACATGGGCGGATTTGCGCTTAACACAGAAAATAGAACTCATTGATTTCAGTGGGTTCGTTTTCAGTAGCGTGTTTTGCACGCACATTTTACACACGAGGTGTAAATTAGGACCTCTTACAGTTTCCTGCGTTTCGCCTGCGCAAAAAAATATGCAGCATGTTCTATTTTCCTGCGCATTTGCACAAGGAAATAGAACACATGCAACTAATTAGGCCAATTAGTCAGTTCAATGTACTGGACCATAGCTGTGGGGTTTTTTGCATATGCAAATGAACACAATTTGCGCTTTCAAAACGCATAATGCGCGCAAATACGCAATGCCTGATGTGCAAATGCGCATACGCTAATGTCAATCCACCACCATATAGAGTAATCCCAGTGTTGTTCTGCAATGTGAGTTAGCAGAGGTATACAGCGTCCGGTACGATATTTCGTATATCACATGATGACGGCTGCAGTAGTGGAAGTCATCAGACCCCGGCTCTCACTTGTCCTGTCATCCTCATATACTTATAATTATCTCTTTACCAATCGTTTCCCTTGACCTCCTACAAATTGGAATAATTGGTCTGTCGGGTGGTATTGATTTTCAGTGAGTCTTCCAGTCGCTCTTACTATTTTTTTAGCGTCAGCAGTTTCCAGCGTTCGCCAGTCATCTCCATTTAAAACAATATCCTTCATTTCCATCAAGATCCCATTTTCTTTGCGATTATTCAGATTTCCCTCATTTACACTCCGCGTTGGTCACGTGCCAGAATCCTGCAGCAGCTTAAAGGTGAACGAGAAGATATTTCATGGGGGAGGAAGATTTACGTTTTTTTCCCTATAAACACTCCGAAAAGTGATAAGTGTAAAAATTCCGGCAGTACCGCAAATGTAGCAGAGCTGAATGTCTAATGGGACGGCTCCTTTTGTGCCTTGTCAAGAAGATGCTGAAGGTTTACTTGGAGTTCTGTGGAGATAGATGGCATGGGATGATGCGTTGTGCCATATGACAAACTCAGCACTGCCGCATCTAGGCCCATGCTATCCAATGGGTTCCTTCACATGAGCGATGTTTTGTAGCCTGCTGCATCGCAAGAACAAAAATTGTGGGTTGCTGAATGTTGTTGCGATTTGCAAGGTTTTGTGGCCCCCATGTTTCCCTATGGACCCTTCTTGTGTGTTGCATCGCACGAAAACTCGTTTTTTGTGCAGTGCCATGCAACTTTTGCAGTGGGAAATCCTACTGTTTCCCCTAAAATAAGCCCTAGCTGCATAAAAAAAGCAATACATCACCTAAGAGGCGCTATTCGGCTCAGCCGCACGTCTCATTTGCATCTCCAGAACTTGTTTAAAGTCCTCCGGTAGAGCTTCCTGGTCAAGAGTTTGAAAAACCCTGCCTCCAGTAAGCGCTGCCTCTGATTGGTTCTCGAGCGCCGCGGCTCAGCCAACGAGAGCCAGCGCTCAATTAAGCAATCACAGCCATTCATTGAGGTAGGGCTTATATTTCAAGACCACCTTCTCTTTCCCCCAAAATCCCGGCAAAAGAGTGCTGCAAGGTTGCATGGCTTTGTGGCACCACGCGCGACTTTGTACCGGAAGAAAATCGCAATATTGACACGAGAAAAAGCAGCAATATCACACAGAGTACCAATGCGATATCGCTGTGATTTTCCCGCGGTGATATCACTGTTGCCCATGTGAAAGAGGCCTCACACTGCGGTAGGAACAGCTTGCACGTGATATCTTGTGATCAGTAATGTGGTACTACATGATGGGTGCATCAAGATCTGCTCTCATGGAATGTTCTGACCTCTTATCTGTGCAGTAGAAGGCAACAATAGGCAGTCATAGAGCAGCACAATAGCAGGGAAGTTAGACACATGTCCACAATGACCATGTGAAGTACCTTATATCGATTTGAGATCAATAGGCAAAAGCCAACAAGGTTGCCTCTGATGGCTCCAATTCCATCACTAACAACACCTTGCATGGGTCCAGGAAAGGTATCAATGGACGATAGACACATGACAGAAGGTGGGCTGGAGTGATGGGTCCTGTTTCCTGCTGAACCATATAGATGGCCCCATCTGGCACAAACAGCATGATGTCGCATTCTACGGGTGCACCATTGGGGTTCAACAGGCCGGTGGTGGCGGTGTCTTGGTCTGGGGAGCATTTTCCTGGCATGGCCTATGACCGTTGGTCATCATACCACAATCCTTGAATGGTGAACCCTTCAGGGACCTGTCAGCTGACTCTCCGCACCCAAATCTTCTGGTAGTCTTCCTCGACCACAGTGGCATCTTCCGACAGGACAACAATTTGTGCCATCAAGCTCACATCACTAGGGAGCGGTTGCAGAAACGACAATGAATTCTCTACATTGCCTTGGCCCCAGACTTACCGAGTATAGAGGATGTTCCACCCTGTGGAATTTGCTCTCTGATGTCTGAAAGCCTCGATCGCCCAAAATGCCATTGCGTACTTCTCTCTCGGGCGGCATGCAGAGAATTTGTTCATGTGAGGCCGGCCTTAGACTAATTAGTCATTTCAATCGGTGTATATTTTTTTGCCATGCTCAAATGCACAAGCCTTGGGCAAGGAAAAAGCACAGTATAATACGTTGATGCGGGTGCAAAAAAGCATAATTCGTTTCGCTAATACACTGTGCTCATGCACGCAACAATATGCATGCGCTTGTGTGAATCTAAGACCGCTGCACTGCAGGTGCGGACGACTCTCCGCACCGGCGGGAAGAAAGAACACATGGCCGGCGATGGAGCCAGTCATGCAGAGAGTCATCCGCACGCGGTTCGGCTGTCTTATCGCAGAAACACGGGCTGATCGGCGCCCGTGTGACTGAGCCCTCAGCTGCCAGATCCCACGGCTCTACCTGGCTTTACACAAGGCAGCTATGATCTGAATCACTCAATAGAGCAAATGTAAGCAACAGTTGTTTCATGTAAACTCAGCCGCCAACCGGGCAACCAGTGAAAATTCATCCACTATTTGCTAATAGTTCCGTTTCAGCTCACCTAAAAATAGTTGCTGGTTGATTAATTATCATCTGAAAACAGGTCATTGTTGTCTTTCAATGATTAGTCAACAACTTTGCAGGGAGGCCCTCCATCAAATAGATGAGCAAGCGTACTCGCTAAGGCAAACTGCTCGAGCGAGTAGTGCCTTATGCGAGTACCTGCCCGCTCGTCTCTAAAGATTCGGGTGCCGGCAGGGGAGAGCAGTGAGTTGCGGGAGTAAGCAGGGAGGAGCGGGGGAGAGAGTGAGAGAGAGATCTCCCCTCCCTTCTTCCATGCTCTCCCCCGCCGCTCCCCGCCGACACCCGAATCTTTAGAGACGAGCGGGCAGGTACTCGCATAAGGCACTACTCGCTCGAGTAGTTTGCCTTAGTGAGTGTGCTCGCTCATCTCTAGTTCCTGCCTTTTTTGGATATTCTGCCCTCCGACTTAATGCTCACTGGTTCCAGAAAACACATAAATACGTTCCAGTGATCCTCGACTGAACAGTCCCTGTTCGTCTTCGAAGTTACACTCGCTGCAGCAGCGAATGTATAGTTGAACCAACGAGAGACCGCACTTACAATGATCTTGGCAACTAATGAGCGAGCATTGCAGAGGGGTCGAAATATCAAGTGCATGCCTGCCAAAGAACCTCACGGCTCCTAATGAGTCAACGAAAGATATTTCATCCCGTGTAAATACTCTCAACACTTTGTTTAATGAAACTGAGCAACAAGG
Source organism: Eleutherodactylus coqui (assembly GCF_035609145.1). Taxonomy (NCBI): domain Eukaryota; kingdom Metazoa; phylum Chordata; class Amphibia; order Anura; family Eleutherodactylidae; genus Eleutherodactylus; species Eleutherodactylus coqui. The sequence goes on from NC_089839.1 coordinate 280,412,106, forward strand.
GAACAAACAATGGCTCAGTGTAACAGCACAGAGTCATTGGTAGGCTCCAGCCATTATCTTGAGCGACTATTTAGATGATAGTTGCCCCACCTAAAGCCACCTAAGGGTACATGTACACAGACAATATCTGTCCGATTTTCGGCCTAAAGAATGGGTCAAAAAATCGGACAGGAATATCATCTATTCATCTGAATGGGTTTCTGTATGGAATGTCCGAGTATAAATAAATCACAGCATGTTCTATACTTGTCTGATGCTCGGACGGAAATCGAAAAAGTTTGGTGCGGTGTTAGCCAGTAGAGCAAAATGTGATTGTTCCCAGCAAGAGAAACCAAGTAATCTTGTAGATATGATACCTTTTAATGGCTAACAAAAATACATGATGTTATAGCGAGCTTGCGAACCAACGCAGGGTTCTTCCTTAAGCATAATGGAACAGGTCTAAAGACGTATTTATATAAACACATATACACATGATCACATGTAAAATGGCTAATTAGTCTACTAAGGCTTCTTTCCCACGAGCGTATATCAGCCCACTGATATACGCTGTGATCTGATGCATTGGATTCTGATCTGATGGCCGTATTCCCGCAACGTAAAAGCGCCCGGCCGGCCAATATAGCGCTGGGCGTTTTAACATTGGGCCCAAAAGATAGTCCTGGAACTATCTTTTGGGCCGGAATACATCGGCCGCTGCATGGGCTCCCCACACAGGCTCACCTCTCTTCCTCCCCGCTCATTCTTTGCAATAGGAGGGGGCGGGGCGCAGCTAAGCGTTGCCCTATTCCGCCCTCCTCCCACTGCTGGCTGCGGACAAGGAGCGGGATGGGGGTGGAGCTAAGCTCCCGTCCCTTGTCTGTAGCCATCAATGGTAGAAGGTGGGACGGGACAGAGCTTAGCTTCGCCCCCGCCCCACCCCCTCCCATTGCAAAGAACAAGCGGGGAGGAAGAGAGGTGAGCCTGCAAGGGGAGGGAGAGGAAATGTGCGACGGCATGGGGAACTCGGCGTTTATGCGCCGGGGCTCATTCTGTGTGAACGGGTGCACAAATGTTAGATTTGTGCGCGAGTTCAAGACCTTCTATGCCCCAGATGATAGCGTATATCATTCACGGTTGGCTGATATACGCTGGTGGGAAAGAAGCCTCAGTGTGTTGAAGATGTATTCTTTCTCCTGCTCCATTATGTAGTGTTTCACTCATCTCCTTGTGTATTGTGCACATATTTGCGCACCCCACCCCCGCATTGACTTCTATGGGGACCTTTGGTGCACAAATATGCAGGAAAATAGAGCATGCTGGGTATTTTTGCCTGACCGAAATGCGAGCACAAAATACTGAAATGTGAACCATTGAAATCTATGTGCGCAAATGCACTTGAGTGAAGCCTGCCCATCAATGTTTGCCTCCAGGGAGTGTAGGAAGTTGCCAGGAGTATTTCTGAAGCTCCTTAGGCAATGTTCACATGGCAAAGTTTTCAATGGAAATCCACAGTAGAAGTTCTTACATTTTAGCATGGACTTCTGCCACAGCAGATTTGCATTACTGCTGTCGCAGATCCGCATGAGGATCGGCCTCCTTCAATGGCCAATAATCACTGCAGAGATCAATCAGCGACTTCTCAATTTAACTTTTGTCCAAAACGGCAACTTTTATAGACCAACCGTGAAGAAGACGCCATTCAGAAAACAGCCTCATGAACTCACTAAGTCACCGGTTCCTCAGTTTTGGTCCCCGATGAATGAACTGCACTTTTATGACTGCTGACTCACACAATGGCTGTCACCAAGGCCCGCAGTTGTTTGATGGGTATACTTTAACTTGTTTAACCAGGAGAACATAGGCAATCTGTCTTCTGCCGAGCCAATTATTTCTTTACGGATTACAATATGCTACTTTGCTTATGAAAAACACAGAACACAAAGTAATGTTCCTGGCTGCATTAAATGAGGAGTAAATAGGTCTGCGTAAGCAAGTGAGTAGGTCTGCATACAATTTATTGGAACAAGTGTGTACCGTGTCACATCGAATCATATTTAGTTGTACAATTAGCTCAAACACCGCGCACCTGCTGCTTTCCTTTATTCTAGAAAGTGGCTTTAACAGCTCACAATACAAACTTCTATTAACCGCTTTTGCCGATGAGCGAGCATGTAGGAAGGCTGACATCTAGGGGCAACCTTGTGTATTGCAGCTCTCCATACGCCTTGAATTTTTGGAGGACTTCTGAATGGCCTGTTTCTTAGAGATATTCATCTCATAGCATGTTGGATCTCCTTCGGCGTTCAAAACTGCAGCAATGCATTGTGCCATCCAGGTTCAGGTATCAGAGGACCCAGGAGATGCCAAGAAAACATTCCCTACACCATTACTCCACCTTCACCAGCCTGAACTCTTTTTACCTGACATGAAGGGGGTCATTGATTCATGGTGCTAGTACCAAATTCGGACCCTCCCAACAACATGGTGCAATCTGGATTCACCTGTCCAGGTGATATCTTTCCACTGAGATATGAATCAGCATTGGGATCTGGTCATAAGGGGCTTTCTGGCAGTTTAAAGGCTGTGAATACTGTTAGGGGGGATTTTATTTCTGATTTCAATGCATGTATTTTGGGTTTCCAATGTTTTTTTGCAATAGGGTTTAACTAAAAATGTTGCACCATTTGTCTTCTGCAGCTTCTACATGTCACTGTATATAGACATTGCAGTCCAATGGCCATTAAAACAGGACGAGCTGTTGGGCATCTTGTCCCAGTGATACTCGCTCCTGTGCTGCTACACAAGAGCAAGTATGGGTGGTATCGCTCCCAGTGCTGCCGGTTTGAGGGGGATGCATTTGTGCGTGCTTTTGCGCGCGCCCTGCTCACTCCTGCAACTCACCGCTCACCCCCGCCGGCACCCGAATCTTTAGAGATGAGCAGGCAGGTACTCGCATAAGGCACTACTCGCTTGAGTAATTTGCCTTAGCGAGTACGCTTGCTCATCTCTAGTTGATTCTAATTTCCTTTTTATGCACACACAAAATATAGGACCTGCTCTAATTTCCCGCTTATTTCCACACCGACAGCCCCATAGAAGACTATAGAAGGTGCGCAAATGCACTTGCAAAATGGAAGAACATGCATAATATGCTGCGCAATTCTGTGAAAAAGAGGACACATCTGGACTTCATAAGGCTAAACGGCATTTTAACAGGGTGGGGGGGTGTCACATGCGCATGTGAACTGCGTGCCAAAAAAGTACAATTCTATGCGCAGACACATATCTAAATCAATCTTGTTCACTGTGCAAATACGATGTGCTGAGACGAGCGTATTTGCGCATCCACTCATCTGAGCCGCCCTTAGGCCTTATTCACATGACCATATTTACTCATTTAGTTGTGTCAAAAAATCACGACCATCTGAAGCATCAAATTCCAATATATTCATTCAGATGAACAATGTTTGGGCGTGGAAAAAAATAGCACCGGGAAAAATACCACTTCTGCGACCGTTTTCGGACTTTGGGGGGGAGGCTTTGTTTGTCTGTTCATCTATGTCCGTTTCTGTCTGTCTCTGTCCATCTTTGTCTTTCTCTGTGTCTATCTGTATTTCTGCGTCTGTGTCTGTCTTTCTGTGTGTGTCTGTGTCTTTCTGCTTTTGTCTGTTTGTCTTTGTCTATCTTTGTACTATGTTGCACTATCTGTTGGCATTAATATTGTGTCATTTGTAGCACTGCTCCTTTTTGCCTGTTTAGGGAGAGTGAGCTTGGCCCTAGGTTCCTGATGTAGGGTCGTCCTTATCAGGATGATTACTCTGCTTATTGGCAGGTTTCCCCTCTTGTTGTAGTCCAGGGTCAGATGTTTCCTTGTGTTTGGTATGACAATGTATTCATTTGTTATATACTTGTCTTCTCTAATAAAACTATTATGTGTTTGGTATCTATTTATGTCCAAATACTTGCTGTCCAGTTAGGGGTTATGTGCACTCCTGCAGGCGAGGTGAATAAGCCCTGTGTGGTACCCTGTTCGTGAGGCCAAAAGTTGCAATGACCCAAGTGTGGGATACTGCAGGGATTGACTCTCTACCCATGCATAAGGCTGGAGCTGGGAGGGTGTAGTGCATGGATGTGTCACGGTGGCACTTACAAACTCCTGTTCCCGTAGGGAGTTACTGCAGCAAAGGATAGGGGCAATAGTCCTCAGGATGAGTGGGGTTGTAGTTGTCAGTTTGTGACGCCACCATTCCACACACTGTCATTCATACACCGCGGATTAATAAACACTGGACAAGTGTGTCGTACCTTGGGTCCTCAGGAGCAGTTGAGGCTCGGTAAAACTTTACTTGAATAACTTTACAAGACAGATAGTTACAGGTACATTCACAGCAGCAGTTATAGGCAGAAGCTCAGAGGTTGGGAGGCGAAAATACACAGGAACAATACAGCCCTATAGTCCACATTATCTATATGTCACCGGTCCTGGACACAAAATATACTCCGGAGGAGACAAAAAGACAAGATCCTCTCCACATACTCTCTGGCAAAATCCAGTTACTTAGCAGACGACTTAGAATAAATGCACCCCGCATATTCTCCGCGTGGGTGTTGAAATCACGTACTTCTGTGTCACACTGGAAAAATGAACTGCTGTGATGTGAACGGGTACCTGTTTGAGCAGCAAGTAGCATTTGGGTCGCTCTATCTCTCACTCTGGACAGCGCTCACTCCTCTACATCCACACCCCATGCGCTACAGGATGTCGTTCCTCCTCCATCTTCACCAACATGGAAGGTAAAGGTGCTCCCATGTGTCTCTGTGTTGGCCCTGAGCAGCAGGTAAGATGGAACCCTGCTCCAACACAGAAAGAAGAAGACCCCTTCCCGCTCCCAGTCACTCACTTGTACTACATGACAGTATAAGATAGATACATTCAGCATGCAGCAGACCTAACAGACAAGATTTTAATAGAGTTAACCCTTCAGACGCTGCAGCTGTGTAACACACATACAGAAAATAGACATGGTTGATTTGCACAGTGCATCCACATAAGACAGACATGTATGACAATTATGGAGGGGTCCAGAATGATGTTCTGGGACACTACACCTGCAGTTGAACGTAACAGGGTCTCTAATAAAATGTCCGTTTAGTCTATGTTCGTTCAATAGTAGGTGATTGTTCTACCCTCGAAGAGCTGCCTAATGGGGAGTTTATGACATAATTTCTATGCTGTTGCGCTACAGCTATGCGGCAAATGTGTTGTCTACATTTTAAGATCATAAATAATGCATCTCTCATTCAATCACGCCAGAGCCTCAGGTAATAATCAGAACATCAGATTAAGCAACTAGACACATTTAAATAACCATTAGACGGTGCTGAGCTAATGTGATATTTGCAGCTTTATAATGGCCACTCTCTAACATTAATAAGCAAGATTGATAAATGGCCCATTTTGCCCCCATATTACATCTACTTTTACATTCAGCAGCTCCTAATGATTTGACTATGTGAAAACAATTAATGTAGGTACAAACACTGCACATGTTAAAGTGGCAGGAAAGCCTCGGCTTCATCAAGGCGATTAATTATAGTGATTACCAGGACTTTGAAACAGAGGCAGCATTTGTTTCCATTGCATTAAACAAGCCGATCTGGATTAATATGCCGACTCCAGGCCTTCGGCTGAGGTGCTCCTCATTTTAAAGAGCAATTCCATCTGAATGTATTTAGAAATGGACACTTGCCCCTCTGGGACATTCAGAGTTTCTGTGCAATGTAATTAACTTTTTAATAGAAGATTGCCCTCTGTCAACGCAACAACTTGTGCCGTCTGATACCGCGGTTTTCAATAATGTACAGTCCCATAGGCCTATGTCCTCTACTCCATCATCTAGTATAGGCGGTTGTGTACAGTTACAAGTGAACCAGTTAAATATAATCCGCTGAGGGATTCAACACCACCACCCCTCGCTCCATCAAGAATCGTTCTACCTCATTGGTGGGTTTTTTTTTTCCTTCTTCTGGATCAACAGTGGAGGTAATAGGCTGAACTGGATGGACACGTGTCTTTTTTCAGCCTAACAGACCCAGAGGTATCCAGCAGTCACTTAATATGATTTATAATATTCATATTTGGCCTCCATTTATGGGGCAGTCAAGAGTAATAGCTGCCACCGAATGATTGTTCATACAGCAGCTATCACATATATATGAGCAGATGAATGAGTAAATCCAGTCCAAATTTCATCATCAATGGTTCTGAAAGTTTTTGTGCTTTTTCTTTCATGGTTTTTCTTCTTTTTTCTAACTTATGTTCTGCATTGTAGATTCATATTCAATGTCACGGTGTAGCTGTCGGTAGGTCGTGGGTCCGGGGGTGATATTGCCATGCCAGCCTCGGCCTGCTTGATTGGCCATGTCTGCATTTGTTCATTTTCTGTCAGTAGAGAGATTCCTTGCTGTTAGGGCTCCCACCCACTGGCGAAATTTTCTCCACTGCGATGCGATTCTAAAGTTAAAGTCTCGCATCGCAGTGCGCGAAAAAAATCGGCATGACGCCGGGATATCGGCATCACACCGACATGTCGCCAGTCCTTTCAATGGGGCCAGCGGCAGCAGCGCTAGCCCCATTAAAAAGAGATGGAGAATGCCGGGGACTTCTGCCACAGCTGTGACAACTCTGACAGCTCTGACCGCGGGGATGAAGAAACTCCTGCCACAGCTGTGACAGCTGTCACAGCTGTGGCAGAAGTCCCCGACATTCTATTCCATTGCTTTCAATGGGATCGGCACTGCTTCCGATCCCATTGAAAGCACTGCTTTCTGCCAAGCCCCGTGGAATGATTATCGGGGAAGGGCTTGAAATATAAGCCCTTCCCCGATAATCAGCAATAAGTGGTGAAAAAATAAAAAAATTTATTACTCACCTCTCCTGCACTCAGACGCGTCCTCCGGCTGGCTCCCCAAAACTGCTATGAAGCTCTTTCAGCAGTCGGGGATTTAAAAATCCCTGCCTCCTGAAAGGGCTGTGCAGATTGGCTGAGGGCTCAGCCAATAGCAGCTACTGCTTAGCTATTGGCTGAGCACTCAGCCAATCACACATAGCCCTTAGCTATTCATTAGCTATTACACCGGCCCCTTTCTTGCGCTGCGCGAGTTTTCTCGTGCTCTCGCAGCGCAAGAAAGAAAATATCGCCAGTGGGTGGGATTTGTACATAAGTGTGTGCTTTTAAGCAGTATTTACTCTCCATATACTAAATATAGTATTTCGCTCCATAAATACGCATAAAGATAGGACAAGACACTATTTTTTTTACGTGAACGAAATGCACTGCAAAAATATGCAAATGTGAATGAACCCTTTGGAATTACTGGATTCTGTCCACGGGTATTAGGCGTGTGAAAAAAAATGGAAAAATATATGGCGTATGTACGCTCGTGTGAGTAAGCCTATGGGGACTTCACATATAGCGGAAATGCTGTAGATTTTCCACATTTGAAAAAAAACTGAGTCAGGACGGTTTCAGAGGAGCGAGGTCGCAACTATGCGTTATTGTGCCTGGACGAGGGGAATTTCTTCTTGGGAAAACGCGGGAAGATAGGTGCCACCTGATCTTTCCTGCACACAGTATGTGCAGGAAAGATAGGGCAAGTCCTATCTTTTCTTGGCCGTACAATTATTGGGTGAGAATCCCGATAGTGAAAGCAAAACCACTGAAATCCATTGAAATCATTGGTTTCATTTTGTCTTGTTATGCGGCCGTGATAATCACGGCCGCATAAGGAGAGAAATACACCGTTGTCTGAATCTGCCCTCCGAATATGGATTTTGACTCGAACAGCTGATTTTGGCCTGCCGCTCCTCTCACCTCGCAATCGGCAGCCCTCACATCCCTCACCCAGCAACTGCTACTAAGTGCCGCGGCCACCAATCAGGTGGGCGCATCACCTGACCGGTTGGCACAGAGCTTAGTAGTGATTGCTGGGTGAGGGATGAGTGGGCAGCTGCATGCACTGCAGTGAGGGTTTGCTGATTTCAAGTCATAACCCGCACCGATTGGTTTTAATGCGAAACTGCTGTGGATTTTGTCACAGAATTTCCGGCTGCGGAAAATCCACAGCACTTCCACTACGGGTGAACGTATCCTTAAGTGGGTAATTGAGTGGCAGAGGTAGTTGGCTGCTCATCTCTCAGATAGTAGTGTTTGGTCATTTAGACCAACTCTTCTGAACAGAAGGTGCTGGTTATACTTTCTGCTTGCAGGCGTTTCTGGTCTTGTCTGCGGCTCCCGGGTTAGAACTATGTCTCTGTTAGGATAAATCTGCTTTTATCCTACTTATATATGGAGATGTTTCCATATCTTTACCCTGTCCTTGGGCTTATATATCTTTTAGAGTCATCTTACATTTGCCTTTAACAAGAACTAATATAATTCCATGCGAGATTCAACTCATCCCACCCCATCAGAAACCAGAAATCAACTTTTTGGACACTACCATAAAATTTTCAAACACATACTTAACGGAAAAAAATGTCTTCAGACAACTATTCGTGCGAATGTCTTTATTTCTCCATTTCAGCACAGACGTAGTTTGCAGTATACAGCTATATACATAGGCCCGGATGACAGTAAGGAGAGTAGTTAGATTGCCATCAAGAGAGACTTTGTAGCAATAGACTATTTACATATCCTGTCTGCTTCTCGGAGTGAAGACTCGGCCACAAGCACTCTCTGGGCTTAGGTAGCTGAAGAATGAACAAGAACATAACGAATATCCTTTAATGAAGTCATGCTGCAAGGATGGTGCATTAAATAAACAGGAAAAACTTGGAATTGGGTTAAATACTAACAATCGTGATGCATAAAATAAAAATACAACAAATATTGGAAGCTCCTGCAGGGTTAACTTGGACTGCTGCGGTCCATGTAACATAAACGGAAAAGTTTTAAGTATTCAAAGATGATCCCGGCACTCGCTTGACATCTGTTGAAATAAACTTTGTTGCATCAAAGGAATATATATATTATATTATATAATATAATATTATTTATATATATATATACACACACACACACACTATATATATATATGACTAGAGATGAGCGAGTATACTCGCTAAGGCACATTACTCGAGAAAGTAGTGCCTTAGCCGAGTATCTCCCCGCTCGTCTCTAAAGATTCGGTGACTGGCGTGGTTGTCAGGTGAGTTGCGGCGGGGAGCAGGGGGGAGAGAGAGAGAGAGAGATCTCCCCTCTCTTCCTCCCCGCTCTCCCCCGCCGCTCCCCGCCCCCCGCCGGCCCCCGAATCTTTAGAGACGAGCGGGGAGATACTCGGCTAAGGCACTACTTGCTCGAGTAATGTGCCTTAGCGAGTATACTCGCTCATCTCTATATATGACTCGTTTCGGCTCATTCAGCCTTTTTCAACGGCGGTGGAAAAAGGCTGAATTAGCCGAAACGCGTCCTCTATGTATATATTGCTTTGATGCGATAAAATCGATTTCAGTAGATGTCATACGAGTACCGGGATCATCTTTGAATACTAATTTGGGTTTATTCTTCTATGTGCACTGCAAGCATGTCAGAGGGCTGGTTACTGTGATTTGTATAAATAGAATAGAAGTAAAGCGGGCAATCAAAATCAATTACCCCCATCCTTGCTGTCAATGAATGGCAACACTTTTTTTTCATGTACAAGCTGCAAACCCATGCTGATGCAAAGCGAATACATGTGTATCCAATCTGGGCAATGCTCTGTGAGCTAAATAGATCATTAGAAGCTGCACAAAGCTCTTAGAAGTTGCTACAATATATCAGCAGTTCAGGGTTAGTTCACAGAGCATTGCCAAGACTGTATACTATTGTATCCACTTCTCAGCTGCTAGTACTGATAAGTCGATAGCTATGTACATGAGTGTTCTGACTCACTGACTGCAAACAACTGTCTAGCAATTGGCGAGGAATTGAAATGGAAAGTATATTAGAAAGTTGTAGAACTTTTCAACTGTATATTGATTAACTAGGTATTTCCAACACGCCTTTTCTAGCATATCCACAGGATATGGAATATATGTGTGATAGGGTGGTTTCACATCTGTGCTTGGGGTTCCGCTTTCCTGCTCCATTCGGGGGGGCAGGATAGGGAAATTCTCCCGTCCGAATGGCTCTATCACAGGATGGAACCAAAGAGCTCTGAGCAGACCCCATCGACTATAAGGTGGTTCGTTCAGTTTCTGCTCAGCTGGCCGGCTTTTGGACACAAGACAAAGTGCTGCATACAGGGCTCTTTCTTCCAGTATTTTGAGCCGGAGGTTCCAATGCAGATATGAAAGCGGCCATAATGCACCTATATGGAGAATGGGGGACTTCTGACTCACCTGCTGAGGTGGAGAATGAACAAAGAGGTGCTTGGTTTTTCAGAGAAGTGAATTAAGAGAGCCACGTGTGGCCACCTCTCCATTCCTCACTATGAGGGTTGAGGGAACCACATTCTCCAGATAGGTGTGGGTCCTAAAGGTAGAACCTGCATCTATCAGACATTTATGGCATACCCTATAGATGTGCTATAAGTGTCAGTGTTGGGAATATCCCTTTAAGCGTTAATTTATATAAAACGAGAAAACTCTTTTAAAGAGACTCTGTCAGCTACATTGAGTCCTATAAGCTAAGCTTATGGGCTCAAAGTAGCTGAGACACTGAGTCCGGGGATGTAAGTTTTATACTTACCTTCCCTGCTGTTACCCCACTGTCAGCTCTTAACCCTTTCCAATCCACTATCTGACATTTTCTACATTCTGATTGAAGCTTGTACAGCTCCATGCCAGAAGACGTCCAACAGGGTATTCTTACTGTCTATCACCAGCCACTCCGCTGTTGGAGCCTCTCTGAAGCGCACACACTGCCTGTAGCCAGCAGATGGCACCATTGTTTAACAGCAAAAAGAGAAAGCCTTTTAGGAAACTCTGAATCCAAAATTGGATTGGAAAGGGTTAAACCCACAGCTACAATGCATTCCGCAGACTACATAGGCGCGCAATAAATAGTCCTTTTATTCTATGGGTTCAATAGGGGGTTTGACAGTTGACACAGAAGGAACAGTGAGGAAGGAAAGTTTAAAATTTCCATCCACTGAATTTGAGTACATAAATTTAACTTATAGGGATCAGTGTAGCTGACAGATTCCCTTTAAAAACATTGTATGAGATTAGAACAACATGTCTGCTACCATCCAGAAAAAACACCACTCTTTTACATTGGCTGTGTAAGATATTGCAGCTCAAGCACTTTCATTCGAATGAAGCTGAGCTGCAATACCAGACACAGCCCATTGTCAAAAGTGGCGCTGTTTATCTAAGAACGCAAACATGTTTTTTCTAATCTTACACAACCTCCTTCGAAGATGGAATTTTGTACTGAATTTCCCTCAAGCTCTTAATCACGCAGCCGGGTCCAGAGGTCTCATCTTCATTTCTATAAATGGAATAGAGAATTCATGACCTTTCCAAGGCTCCCAGTTAACTCCCTGAAAAACAGAAAAGATTATTCAGAAACTTCAGCATGTGTAAAAGCAAGTGTACTGCAAAGTAATAAGTCACTTACAGGAACCTTAAACCAAAAGCATGTCTATTCTGCCAATATCAGATATTTTAGGACTGGAAGAGGTCGACCGCCTTGTTCTTCCATGAGACTGCAGATAAGTCCTGAGCGTGTGCTATTTGGCACATTAGAAAACATCTTTGGTTGAGATGTATTGCAATTCATGATAAAATGAGCACCCATAAACCTCTCCATCGGGCCACTGCAGGTCAACCAGACCAACTGTAGGTATGTAGGCTGAGAGATTCACAATGGCGCAAAGACATTTAGACAAATCTTAGTGGTTCTATCAAAACATGACTCCAGTAGCTTCAAGAAGGTCCATATTCTCAATTGGGAGAGAGACTTAAAGGTCTTATACTCCACGGCACAATGGTCCTGAGCATTTACATAGTAACATAGTATGTTAGGCCGAATGAAGACAATGTCCATCTAGTTCAGCCTGATTCAACCTCCTTGTTTATCCAGAGGAAGGCAAAAAATACGCCAAGAGGCAGAAGCCAATTATCCCTTCCAGGGAAAAAATTCCTTCCCGACTCCCTAATGGCACTCAGACTAATCCCTGGATCAACCCCTAATAGTTCATGGGCTCATAAAGCTACATTATGCGCTAGCCTATTAGAAGTACACTATAAAACTGTAACCAGATGGTATTCTTCACCATTCAAAACCGCCTCCCTTTTCTCAAATGGTACAATAGAGTGCTGGAGCTGCTGTGGGTGCCAAGGCACCCGTCTCCATATTTTTTGGAGTTGTGGCAAACTAAGGGCATTGTAGGTAAAAGTTTTCAAACTCATAAATAAAATGGCAGGGACTAAAATCTTCCCTAACCCTCAACTGGCTATCCTCCTATTGGGTATAGAAAGAGCTTATATCAAGTTGGTTTCTCCCATTCTCCTTTCGGACAAATATCCAATAGCTAAGAACTGGAAGTCGAATGAGCCGCCTTTATATCAAACGCTAACGGAAATGATCTCGCAACACAAAAAATATGAAACAATGTTTGCCCTTAAAAACAAGACATTCCCTGCCTTCATAGAGACTTGGAGACCGTGGTGGGACTGGGACCTATTTACAAAGTAGTCTGAACACAAAGGAAGTTTAATCTTCATACTTTCCTTAAAGCATCCTAACTTTTGCCTGTAAAAGGGATCAGAATTAGAGATGAGTGAGCACCCAAATGCTCGGGTCCCCGTTATTTGAGTCGAGCTTTTCGTAAAATTCGAGAGCTCTACTCGAGTAACGAACACCATTGACTACAATGGGAGACTCGAGCATTTTTGTATGTGGAACGCATGTTCCCAAGCTTTTGTTTAGTTTTTTTTGTGTGTGTCTCTCTCTCTCTCCCTCTCTCCCTCCCTCCCTCTCTCTCTCCCTCTCTCCCTCCCTCTCCCCTTCCCCCTCCCTCTCCCTGCCGGACCAAAAATTTTCAAATGACGCATGCTGCGTCGCAGCAGGGAGGGGCCAAAACAGGCACGTCACAGCAGGGAGGAGCCAAAAGCTGGGGTGGGGTCGCACGCGATTTGATGCTCGTTCGAGTAGCAAGCACCATCAAGTACGCTAATACTCGAGCGAGCATCAAGCTCGCCAGAGTATGTTCGCTCAACTCTAATCAGAATCTATGCATGGAAAAGGAGCAACAAGGAAAGACTATTCCTCGACCTATTTCCCACCCCACCCCAAGTTTCTTTTCCCAAGTTCCCCATTTATATAGAAATAAAAGGAACACGGTGTTATTGTACAGGAAATATTACATGACCAGTTAAAGACTACTATCAAGTTTTAAGTATATGAAAAATATCAAATTCAATGTGAACTTTAAGTGTATTTCAATAGAAATTTATTGGAAAAAAAAACATGACTCCAGTTAAAAACATGCATTTATTTCCATCTTAAAAGGTTAGCATCAGTAGGAAGCTTACACGTTTCAAGCTATGCCAAAACCTTAATCATAGCTGAGTTTATAAACTTAGATATTCACAATATATATGACTCCAGCACCACAAAAAGAGTTCATCTTATTCGCCAACTCGTGTCTTTGAAATGTATTTTGACAACTAGATTTAATATTTACATGTGGTAGCTTAGTTAGAGCACAATGCAGTCAGGATTAACAAACTTAAAGGGGTATTACCAAGATTTTTAGCTATCCCATAGCGATAAGTTATCCCTAATCTCAAAAACAGGCATCCTGTGTCCCTCTCTGCCTGTCATTGCCGGGGTTACTTCTTTTCTCGCAGTGACGTCAGAATGAATGGAGCACCGGCCGAACATGCATTCATTCAATGCCGCTTGGGAATATCGGCAATCCCATTCAAAGTGAACACCGTTCCAAGCACTTGCATGACCGGCGCTCCACATTCAGTCTTCTAATCCCTGCGTGGGGTGCAGTAGCCCCGCAGGGAGGAAGACAAGGGACTGTTACGTGTGCTGCTGCGACATGTTGTACTACTGTGTTTCCAGCAGCAGAGCACTCTCAGGGTTAATTGATTGAGCTGGCTGAGTGTGGTACTTCCTGCTAGCCATTCTCTTGGGTCTGGGCTCACATATAAACCCAGCTCCTGGTCAGTCTGAATCTGGTCTTGTACTGTTTGGATGTATCCGTGACATGTGTCCTGTTACCTGTGCTCTGTTCTGCTGCAGCTTGCTGTGTGATCTGTGCCTTGCGGTTCATGTCAGTTTGTATGTTTATTTTGTGTCAGCTTGATCTGCTGAGTTTGTTTGCTATGTCTTTGTTAGGTTGGCCCCTAGGGCCCTCTAGTAGATGTGTCTTGCTAGTGTAGGGACTGCAAGATACGTGGGGCCTTGCCGGGGCTTGCAGCTTAAGTTCATTGGCCAATGTACAAACTAACATCTCGCATTTATATTCAGCTTATCATCTGGTATTAGTGTTTGCATCCCTGTCATGTGGCATGTGAATGTGTCCTGTTCTGGTGTGTGGCTCCTAGGATCAGCTAGGGCCCAGATCCAAAGACCGCTGGGCTGCCCTTATTGGGACAATGTCCCCGCTTAGGTAGGGCCAGGTCAACCTCCCGGTAGCACAGGGTCAGTTGCTTGAAACCCGTGTGCATACCCTGTCCTCCCTTTGGTCACGATCACAGTGAGGCTAGTGAATGGAGCTCAGGTTATACGAGTGGCTGCTAATAAGTCTTTGGCTTTGTGTTCTTTTTTTGTTTCTATGGTAATGAATGTTACATCACATGAAAGCCTTTTGTGTCTAATATATGTTTTCAAAACTTTGTGTTCATAGCTTATGGCAGCAGTGATCTCGGCACGTGGGAAAACAATATGGCGGAGTCTAAGGCAATATTCACAGCAAATGAGAGCAGAGGAGTGATAAAATTCTTGTTTCTGCAAGGAAAGTCTGTGAAGGATATTCATGGTGATATGTCGCAGACATTGGGGGATCAATGCCCTTCATATTCTACAGTTAAGAACTGGGTGGCCAAATTTAAAAAGGGCCACTAGAGCACCAATGAGGAGGAACGTCCTGGATGACCGAGAGAGGTTGTTGTTCCGGAGATCGTCAATGCTGTGCACAACTTCATACTAGAGAATCGGTGAATTTCAGCTGCAGGAATAGCAGACATCATGGGGATTTCACGTGAAAAAGTTTTTGTCATTATCCATGAACATTTGAACATAAAGAAGCTATCTGCAAAGTGGGTCCCCAAATGTTTGACAACAGATCAGAAAAGCATAAGAGTGAAAACTGCCCGGTCCATTTGTCAGCATTTCCAGACTGATAAGAAGTTCCTGGATCGACTGGTCACTATGGATGAGACCTGGATTTATTTGTATGACTCTAAAACCAGGGAGCAGTCAAAAAAGTGGAGGCACAGTGGTTTTTCTCGCCCAAAGAAGTTCAGGGTGCAAAATTCAGCCACTAGGGTGATGGCATCTGTGTTCTGGGATAAGGATGGCGTGCTGCTAGTGGACTACCTTCAAAATGGTTCCACCATTAATGCAAGGTATTACATTGAACTTTTGGACCAATTGAAGGTGGCTCTGAAGGCCAAAAGGTGCGGCAAGCTGTCCAAAGGAATCTTGTTCCTGCAAGACAACGCCTCCACTCACACTGCACAAGCGACCACGGCAAAACTGGTGGAGCTAGGCTTCCAGCTGGTTGACCACCCACCTTATTCACCAGATCTAGCTCCCTCCGACTATTATCTGTTTCCAAACCTCAAGAAACACCTCAAGTACCAAATTTCACACCATTTCTGATGCCATGGCTGCTACGGACGACTGGTTTGAGGCACAACCGAAATCCTTCTTTTTGCAAGGCTTATAGAACTTGGAATACCGATGTAAGAAGTGTGTTGACATCAGTGGAGAGTATGCGGAATAAATGTAAAGTTTCATCTTTTCTGGGTAAAGCCAAAGACTTATCAGCAGTCCCTCGTATAAAGTCACCCATAAGGGCAAAGCACCCTGAGAAATTCTGAGACAAAGCAACATGAAAAATAAACACAAAAACATTTTAAAAAATTTAAAGTCCTGCCTACTGGTAAAATTCCTCATTATAGTCAAAAAGACCTGACTGAAATAGAGGTGAAAGAAGCAAATTTCCAATTGCACGCTACTAATCAAGTGCATTTCCCACCCTCAAGTAATTTTCAAGTGCCCAGTGAAGATGATTCCGCGTAGATGATTATTTGTTCAGTCGCATCCGACCTTTGGTCACTCTATGGATCAATGTTCCTGTCTTCCACCCCATCTTTCAGTTCGGCGATTGATATGTTCATGGTGGCCTTGATTGTATTTAGCCATCTTGTTCTTTGACGTCCTGATCTTCTCTTTCCACTGACCTTGCCAAGCATCAGTCCTGTTTCCAGTGAATTAGCGCATCACGTGCTCGAAAAGAGAGCCGCTGTTTGATGATTTTGCCTCTAGTGATATTTTCGGTTTGACGCGATCTAACTGTTACCATGCAGGGCGGCGCTGGGTCCCGCGGCCGGCGCGCGCCGCTTCGAGCTCGGCTTCGGCGTCCCGGAGCTGTGCTGTCAGGGATCTCCCGGCGGCGTGGAGCAGCCAGCGTGCAGCAGCGTGGAGCAGCCAGCGTGCTGCGGCGTGGGCGTGTCCGCCCGTAGGGTGCCGCCCGCTCTCATCCACCTCCCTTATGCAACAGGGGGAGAGTCGGCTCCTCCCACTCTCCGCCCCGGGGCGGAGGCTTTTAGTTAAAAGGCTGGCAGTGACCTGAACTCACTGCCAGTTATTGGTTCTGCTAGCCTCTAGTCAGGTCTATTCTAGTCTGTCCTAGTTGCTTGTCAGTTTCCTTTCGTTTGCCTGTGAGCTACACCTCCAGCCTTGTTTCACCGAGTAGTTTTGTTGGTCTGTTTCACCTGCCTCTTCTGTCGGCACTCTGTCCCCTGTTAGTAGTTCCATCCAGGTAGTCGCCAGGTCCCTAGCCAGTGCAGGGACTGCCGCCCAGTTGTCCGCCTGGGGTTAGCCAGGGCCGTGGCAAGTAGGCAGGGACAGTGGGGTGCAGGAGATCAGGGCACCCCAACTGGCGCTCGGGGGGCAGAGTGCCGTAACATAATAACTGGCCCTTTAAAACCGTTTTTGTCATGGAGGCGATCAGTTCCCTCACGAACCAGCTGCAGGCCCTGGTGCCTGTGATCCAGGATTTATCCGCCCGCATGGTGGCCCAGGAGCAGCGGGGGGGTGTCGCAGGAGTCGGACGCCTCAACCAGCCCCGAACCCAAGTGCCCTCTTCCCGAGGTGTTTTCTGGGGAGAGGAACAAGTTTTTTGTTTTCCGACAGGCGTGTCGCCTGTTTTTTTTGCATGCGTCCCCGTTCTTCCGGGTCGGAGGCTCAGAGGGTCGGGCTGATAATGTCCCTGCTGCGGGGCTCGGCACAGACATGGGCTTTCTCCATCCCCGAGGGTTCCTCCTGCCTGCAGTCCGTGGACTCCTTTTTTCAGGAACTCGGGGGTATCTTCGACGAACCGGACCGAGCGGGGTTGGCGGTTTCACGGTTGTTGGCGCTGCGGCAGGGGTTGTCGTGTGTGGAGGATTATTGCTCCAACTTCAGACGCTATGCGGGGGATACGACATGGAACGATAGCGCGCTGAAGGACGTTTTTCTGCAGAGCCTCTCGGACGCAGTTAAAGACCTGTTAATTTCCCATCCCGTTCCCGGGTCCTTAAGGGAGGCTATGGAGCTAGCGGTGAGAGCAGATAGGAGGCTCAGGTCTAGGAAGCAGGACAGGCAGACCCGTAGAGTCAGGGAGGTCAGTGGCCCTGGTACCTCCTCCTCCTTACCAGCCTCTGCGCCCGAGCCGATGGAGGTGGACCCGCTGGACCCCAAAGAGCGACGCCGGATCCGTTTGTTGCATCGTCTCTGCCTCTACTGCGGGAAAGCTGGACATCGGGTGATAACCTGCCCACTGAGGTCTCAAACGCCCGCAGCCGGAACCGGCGGAAAACTCCGAGTCCTAGGCGATTGCAGGGAGGATCGCCTAGGACTTCAGGTACTTCCTAAACTTTTGGTACCGTGTCATGTTAGATTCGGGGATTTTTCCCGATCAGGGCGGGCGTTTATTGATTCCGGAGCAGCCGCTAACTTGATAAGTCTGGGTTTTGTCCGTTCTCTGATGGCGGAATTTGTGGCGTTGAAGACGCCAATTCATTTTACCAGCATTGATGCTACCCCTCTCTCTACAGGCTTGGTACGATGGAGGACCCCAAGATTACAGTTCACGGTGGGGGTCCTCCACTCGGAAGAACTGTCTTTCTTGGTTATGGAAAAAATGTCGGTTGATGTGGTGCTTGGTATGCCCTGGTTGGCACTGCACAACCCCCAATTTGATTGGTCCACCCGGGAATTGACTCATTGGGGGTCATCGTGTCACAATCACCTGTCTACCATAGCTGTGTGCTCCGCAGATACGGTGCTCATTCCGGAGTATTTGTCAGACTTTCAGGATGTATTCTCCAAACGACTGTCTAAGGCCCTGCCCCCCCATAGGGAGTGGGACTGTGGTATCGACCTGATTCCCGACGGTCCCATCCCTAAGGGAGCCATTTTCAATCTGTCAGGTCGTGAGCATGAAGCCCTCAAGTCCTATGTCTCGGAAGCTCTGGCCAACCGACATATCCGGCCGTCCAGGTCCCCGGCCGGGGCAGGTCTCTTCTTTGTAGAGAAGAAGGACGGGACACTAAGGCCTTGTGTGGATTATCGGGCCTTGAATAAAATCACTGTGAAGAACCAGTGCTCCTTGCCCCTAATTCCTGACTTGTTGAATCAGGTGGTAGGGGCTCACTGGTTCTCCAAACTGGACTTAAGGGGGGCTTACAATTTAATTCGCATCAGAGAGGGAGATGAATGGAAGACAGCGTTCAACACCCCGTTAGGACATTTTGAATGTCTGGTCATGCCTTTTGGACTCTGTAATGCCCCCGCTGTGTTTCAGGGTTTTATGAACGCAGTCTTCCACGACTTCCTGGGGGTATTTCTGGTCATTTATCTGGACGACATCCTGGTGTACTCACCTGACTGGGATTCACATGTGCGGCACCTGAGGTTGGTCCTGACCCGTTTGCGCGAGTATCAACTTTTTGTCAAATTAGAGAAATGTACATTTGGCTCTAAACAAGTATCCTTCCTTGGTTATGTAATTTCCCCCACAGAGATTCAGATGGAGTCTGATAAAGTAGCAGCAATCTCCCAATGGGTCAGACCCGACAACCTCAAGGCTCTCCAGCGGTTCTTAGGTTTTGCAAATTTCTACCGCAAATTCATTAGAAATTACTCAGTTATTGCTCAACCTCTGACCGACCTGACTAAGAAGGGGGCTGACTTGGGTAAGTGGTCGCCTGCAGCCCTTGAGGCCTTTAGCCGTCTAAAAAAGGCATTCACGACTGCCCCGGTGCTAATACAGCCGGACGCACTACTACCCTTTTTTATTGAGGTAGACGCGTCGGAAGTGGGGACAGGAGCAGTATTGTCGCAGGAAGTCAGTGGGAGGTCTGGCTATAGCCCATGTGCGTTCTTTTCGCGAAAGTTCAATTCAGCAGAGCGCAACTACGACGTGGGTAACCGGGAATTGTTGGCTATCAAATGGGCTCTGGAAGAGTGGCGACACCATCTTGAGGGTGCCAGACACCCAATTACCGTATATACTGATCACAAGAATCTGGTATATCTCGCCAATGCGAAAAGACTCACTGCTCGTCAAGCCAGGTGGGCGTTGTTCTTCGCCAGGTTTAACTTCGTCGTGACATATATCCCCGGAGAGAAGAACGTGAAGGCGGATGCTCTGTCACGGAGTTTCGGGGTACCAGACAGTGGGACCATGACTCCCGAGAATATCTTAGCCCCCGGCGTGGTGGTGGCAGTGTTAGAGTCTAACTTCGTCCCTCAACTACAGGATGCTCAGCAGGACGCTCCGTCAGGGGTGCCAGAGGGCAGATGGTTTGTGCCAGAGACCCTACGCCCTAGAGTCATGGATGAGTCCCACTCGTCGGCTCTCGCCGGGCATCCAGGGTTCCAGGGGACCCTGGAGCTTTGCTCCCGATACTTCTGGTGGCCAGGCATGTCTCAGGAGATCCGCAACTTTGTGAGGGGTTGCTCGGTCTGTGCTCGCAATAAGAGTCGGCGGCGTCCTCCGGAGGGTCCTCTGAGACCACTACCGGTTCCTTCCAGTCCCTGGTCTCACTTATCAGTAGATTTCATCACTGACCTACCAGAATCCCAGAAATGCACCACTATCGTAGTGGTGGTCGACCGCTTCTCTAAGATGGCACATTTTGTGGCGTTAAAAAAGCTACCCTCGGCAAAAGAATTTGCCACGATTTTTGTAAAGGAAATAATTCGCCTACATGGGGTTCCCCAAAATATTGTATCTGATCGCGGGGTTCAGTTTGTGTCGCAGTTTTGGCGTGCCTTCTGCAGAAACCTGGGAACGTCGCTTTCCTTCTCGTCAGCGTTCCACCCGCAGACTAATGGTCAGACTGAGCGGAAGAACCAAGACTTAGTGCAATATTTACGGTTGTTTGCCAGCGAAAAGGCTTACCAGTGGGCAGAGTTCCTGCCGTTGGCAGAGTTTGCACTAAACAACCGCCTTTGTTCTTCTACTGGGGTGTCTCCATTTTTTAGTGTATACGGTCAGCATCCTCGCTTCCTTACAGCAATCCCTACTCCGTCGCTCTGTCCGGCAGCGGATGACGCCACAGATACGCTTCGGGGAGTATGGAAAGAGGTGCAGAGAAACTTGGAGGCAGCGGGGGCCCGTATGCAGTTGCGCAGTGGGAAGAGTCTGTCTGTGTCTGAACCTTACAGGGTGGGACAGAAGGTATACCTGTCTTCTAAAAATCTCAAATTGCGGGTCCCGTCCTTGAAGCTGGCGCCACGTTACGTGGGGCCGTTTGCCATCACACGTGTGGTGAACCCACTCGCCTACGAGCTGGGGTTGCCAACCACATGGAGGGTTCACAGGGTATTCCATAAGTCGCTGCTGAAACCTTTTGTCCCTTCGGTGATACCCACCTCCGGTCCCCCTCCGCCCACCCTGGTCCGGGATGAAGTCGAATACGAGGTCCAGGAGATACTGGACTCTCGTCGGTGTCGAGGAATCCTACAATACTTGGTGGCCTGGAAGGGTTTCCCACCAGAAGATCATTCCTGGGTGGCCGCATGTGATGTTCATGCTCCCGTGTTGGTACGGCGGTTCCACCGTCGTTTTCCAGATAAGCCTGGTCGAGTTTCCGGGGGCCCGGAGGTCCCCCGTCAGAGGGGGGGTAATGTTACCATGCAGGGCGGCGCTGGGTCCCGCGGCCGGCGCGCGCCGCTTCGAGCTCGGCTTCGGCGTCCCGGAGCTGTGCTGTCAGGGATCTCCCGGCGGCGTGGAGCAGCCAGCGTGCAGCAGCGTGGAGCAGCCAGCGTGCTGCGGCGTGGGCGTGTCCGCCCGTAGGGTGCCGCCCGCTCTCATCCACCTCCCTTATGCAACAGGGGGAGAGTCGGCTCCTCCCACTCTCCGCCCCGGGGCGGAGGCTTTTAGTTAAAAGGCTGGCAGTGACCTGAACTCACTGCCAGTTATTGGTTCTGCTAGCCTCTAGTCAGGTCTATTCTAGTCTGTCCTAGTTGCTTGTCAGTTTCCTTTCGTTTGCCTGTGAGCTACACCTCCAGCCTTGTTTCACCGAGTAGTTTTGTTGGTCTGTTTCACCTGCCTCTTCTGTCGGCACTCTGTCCCCTGTTAGTAGTTCCATCCAGGTAGTCGCCAGGTCCCTAGCCAGTGCAGGGACTGCCGCCCAGTTGTCCGCCTGGGGTTAGCCAGGGCCGTGGCAAGTAGGCAGGGACAGTGGGGTGCAGGAGATCAGGGCACCCCAACTGGCGCTCGGGGGGCAGAGTGCCGTAACACTAACACTACCTTGTTCATTGTCATGGAGGTCCTAGGTATCCGTAGCATTCTCCATAGTTCAAACACATCAATTTTCCTTCTGTCTGTTTTCCTGAGCGTCCCACTTTCGCAACCATACGTCATTATGGGAAAGACGATTGCATTGATCAGTTTGTTAGATCCAGGTCTAAAGCACCATGTATATAATGCACCTGCTCATCTCAATGATCCCAATCCTAACCACTGGAAAGAACAAATCCTACATTTGATCTTACATAAAAGGCCGATAATACGGTGTATATACAGTAAAGTTATTGTTACAATAGCCACAGTAATAAGCTTGTAGAGAGGGGTAACACTGCTTATGGTAAATAAGACTAAGCTAACCTAAGCAACCCCAGCTCCCTAGGAGTTCCAGGCGGTTCTCTTAGTACAGTGAAGAATACATCTAAAGGTCAGTAAAATGGCATAATTATGTATAAATGCAGTATTTGTGTGAATACTTCAGCTTATAGAGAGTACAATATTCTATTATCTCATTTCTCTACAGAAATTCTCGAGCAGCCAGAGATGTGGCACAAAGTGGAAAGCTTCTGAATTCATATGTCTTTAAACTAAAGTATATTATGTTAATGGCTTTGGCAGAGAGCCTGAAATAGCAGTGAAATTATGTAAATGTCTAATTTCCCATCAGTCTTCTCTACAGCAGCCTGAAATCAGCAGAACATCCATTGTCTCCAATGGAGATCAGATCCTACACCAACTGTTTTCAAGGCAGCAGAAGTGACAGCATATCTATTCTGAGCCATTTTCTAGAGTGATATACCATAACAAGGAGCCTCAAGTCTTTCCAGGGATGAATATCTTAAACAATAAGGAATATATTCTAGACAAACCATAAAATATACATGAGGTGGAAATTCTATGACAAAAAAACCCTGTTGGGTGTATAGTTTATTCTATCTGTAAACTCACCTAAATACATATTCAACAAATGCAATACACAACAAACCCAGATATAGGGGGATACTTACTAAGGCTGGCATTTCAGACACCAATTTTAAAAACAGGATGCATCAAATTTATTAAAAACATATCTGTCATGGTGCTTCAGGCACGACCGGTTCAGGGTGCTGGTCCGGTGTGATGCCATGCTGTCAGCGCCAGACCACATAATGCACTGGTCAGCACATGGACATCTTCCTGTTATTTTTGCACTGATTGGATAGCTGTAAAGTTATTTGCCTCAGTCAGCCTATCAGTGACCTTCTGGGGGTTTCTATTCCGGTTTCCTGATAAAGGACTCATACAGTTGTGTTTCTGGTGCTACTCTGTGCTGTATTGTGTTTACCCTATTTCCCAGAGTATTGTTTGCATCAATATTCTGTTGAGGTTCTCAGCTTTGTCTGTTTGCCCTGTTCTCTTAGTACTGTTGTTTTCTTTCTTGTATTATGCCGTTGTCAAGTGTATCGTGCATTCTGTGGGTCTGTCCTATTTGGTCCAGTCTCCCGTTATCCATATAGGGACATACAGGGAAACCCCCAGGTTCTTTTTGTGGGGTCACTTATTTCTGGCCAGATGCCTCATGTTGAAGGCAGGTTTGGCCACTTTAACATCAGGGATTGACCATAGTTCTTCTTTGTCTGTTGTCTAGCATGTCTTGCTCCTCTGTCTCACGTCGCCCAGCCTTTTCCTGTTCTTTGTCGTAATTTCTGTTTCGGCCTGGTCAGACATGACAGCATGTTTGCCCGTCTCTGTGCCAAAATCTAGAAACTGCACTGGCTAACAGCATTATCTAGACACAGGAGCATTTTTAAAATATGTTTTGACTAGAGATGAGCGAGCACCAAAATGCTCGGGTGCTCGTTACTCGGGACGAAATTATCGCGATGCTCGAGGGTTCGTTTCGAGTAACGAACCCCATTGAAGTCAATGGGCGACTCGAGCATTTTTGTATATCGCCGATGCTCGCTAAGGTTTCCATTTGTGAAAATCGGGGCAATTCAAGAAAGTGATGGGAACGACACAGCAACGGATAGGGCAGGCGAGGGGCTACATGTTGGGCTGCATCTCAAGTTCCCAGGTCCCACTATTAAGCCACAATAGCGGCAAGAGTGGCCCCCCCCCCAACAACTTTTACTTCTGAAAAGCCCTCATTAGCAATGCATACCTTAGCTAAACACCACACTACCTCCAACAAAGCACAATCACTGCCTGCATGACACTCCGCTGCCACTTCTCCTGGGTTACATGTTGCCCAACCCCCACCCCCTGCACGACCCAGTGTCCACAGCGCACACCAAATTGTCCCTGCGCAGCCTTCAGCTGCCCTCATGCCACGCCACACTCATGTCTATTTATAAGTGCGTCTGCCATGAGGAGGAACCGCAGGCACACACTGCAGAGGGTTGGCACGGCTAGGCAGCGACCCTCTTTAAAAGGGGCGGGGCGATAGTCCACAATGCTGTACGGAAGCAATGAGAAATATAATCCTGTGCCACCGCCATCAGGAGCTGCACACATGGGCATAGCAATGGGGAACCTATGTGCCACACACTATTCATTCTGTCAAGGTGTCTGCATGCCCCAGTCAGACCGCGCTTTTTAATAAATAGTCACAGGCAGGTACAACTCCGCAATGGGAATTCCGTGTGCACCCACAGCATGGGTGGCTCCATGGAACCCACCAGCTGTACATTAATGTATCCCATTGCAGTGCCCATCACAGCTGAGGTAACGTCTGATTAAATGCAGGTGGGCTTCGGCCCACACTGCATGCCCCAACCTGACCGGGCTTTTTAATTCATAGACACAGGCAGGTACAACTCCCTATTGTAAAGTCCCTGTGGACCGACAGCATGGGTGGGTGCCAGGAAGCCACCGGCGGCACATAAATATATCCCATAGCATTGCCCATCACAGCTGAGGTAATGTCATGTTAAATGCAGGTGGGCTTCGGCCCACACTGCATGCTCCAGTCAGACTGGGTTTCTTTAGAAGTGGACACATGTAGTTACAACTCCGTGTGGACCGACAGCATGGGTGGCTCCCTGGAACCCACCGGCGGTACATAAATATATCCCACTGCAGTGCCCAGCACAGCTGATGTAACGTCAGCTGTAATGCAGGTGGGCAAAAAATTTATTGGATTACACTGTAGGCGAGGGCCCCAAAAAATTGGTGTACCAACAGTACTAATGTACCTCAGAAAAATTGCCCATGCCCAACCAAGAGGGCAGGTGAAACCCATTAATCGCTTTGGTTAATGTAACTTAATTGGTAACTAGGCCTGGAGGCAGCCCAGTTAAAATAAAAATTGGTTCAGGTGCAAGTTTCAACGCTTTAATGAGCATTGAAACGTATAAAAATTGTTTACAAAAATTATATGACTGAGCCTTGTGGGCCTAAGAAAAATTGCCCGTTCGGCGTGATTACGTGAGGTTTCAGGAGGAGGAGCAGGAGGAGGAGGAGGAATATTATACACAGATGGATGAAGCTAAAAGGTCCACGTTTTTGATGGAGATAGAGAACAATGCTTCCATCCGTGGGTGCAGCTAACGTATTGTTTAGGTATCGCTGCTGTCCGCTGGTGGAGAAGAGAAGTCTGGGGAAATCCAGGCTTTGTTCATCTTGATGAGTGTAAGCCTGTCGGCACTGTCGGTTGACAGGTGGGTACGCTTATCCGTGATGATTCCCCCAGCCGCACTAAACACCCTCTCTGACAAGACGGTAGGCGCAGGACAAGCAAGCACCTCCAGGGCATACAGCGCGAGTTCAGGCCACGTGTCCAGCTTCGACACCCAGTAGTTGTAGGGGGCAGAGGCGTCACCGAGGACGGTCGTGTGATCGGCTACGTACTGCCTCACCATCCTTTTACAGTGCTCCCGCCAACTCAGCCTTGACTGGGGAGCGGTGACACAGTCTTGCTGGGGAGCCATAAAGCTGGCAAAGGCCTTGGAGAATGCTCCCCTGCCTGCGCTGTACATGCTGCCTGATCTCTGCGCCTCCCCTGCTACCTGGCCCTCGGAACTGCGCCTTCTGCTACTAGCGCTGTCGGATGGGAAGTTCACCATCAGTTTGTCCGCCAGGGTCCTGTGGTATAGCAACACTCTCGAACCCCTTTCCTCTTCGG
Organism: Eleutherodactylus coqui; assembly: GCF_035609145.1. Taxonomy (NCBI): domain Eukaryota; kingdom Metazoa; phylum Chordata; class Amphibia; order Anura; family Eleutherodactylidae; genus Eleutherodactylus; species Eleutherodactylus coqui. The sequence continues at coordinate 280,438,165 of NC_089839.1, forward strand.
GTATGAGAGTGGAAAGGTTCTCCTTATACCATGGGTCGAGCAGTGTGTACACCCAGTAATCCGTAGTGGCCACAATGCGTGTAACGCGAGGGTCATCCTAACATGAAGTCAGCCATGTGTGCCAGGGTACCTGTACGCAACACATGGCTGTCCTCACTAGGAAGATCACTTTCAGGATCCTCCTCCTCCGGCCATACACGCTGAAAGGATGACAGGCAAGCAGCATGTGTACCCTCAGCAGTGGGCCAAGCTGTCTCTTCCCCCTCCTCCTCATGCTCCTCCCCCTCCTCCTCCTCCTCAATGCGCTGAGATATAGACATGAGGGTGCTCTGACTATCCAGCGACATACTGTCTTCCCACGCCTCCGTTTCCAAGTGCAAAGCGTCTGCCTTTATGCTTTGCAGGGAACTTCTCAAGAGGCATAGCAGAGGAATGGTGACGCTAATGATTGCAGCATTCCCGCTCACCATCTGGGTAGACTCCTCAAAGTTTCCAAGGACCTAGCAGATGTCTGCCAACAAGGCCCACTCTTCTGTAAAGAATTGAGGAGGCTGACTCCCACTACGCCGCCCATGTTGAAGTTGGTATTCCACTATGGCTCTACGCTGCTCATAGAGCCTGGCCAACATGTGGAGTGTAGAGTTCCACCGTGTGGGCACGTCGCACAGCAGTCGGTGCACTGGCAGATAAACCGATGTTGCAGGGTCCGCAGGGTGGCAGCGTCCGTCTTGGAGTTGCGGAAATGTGCGCTGACCCGGCGCACCTTTCCGAGCAGGTATGACAAGTGTGGGTAGCTTTTCAGAAAGCGCTGAACCACCAAATTAAAGACATGGGCCAGGCATGGCATGTGCGTGAGGCTGCCGAGCTGCAGAGCCGCAACCAGGTTACGGCCGTTGTCACACACGACCATGCCCGGTTGGAGGCTCAGCGGCGCAAGCCAGCGGTCGGTCTGCTTTGTCAGACCCTGCAGCAGTTCGTGGGCCGTGTGCCTCTTCTCTCCTAAGCTGAGTAGTTTCAGCACGGCCTGCTGACGCTTGCCCACCGCTGTGCTGCCACGCCGCGCGACACCGACTGCTGGCGACGTGCTGCTGCTGCTGACACATCTTGATTGCGAGACAGAGGTTGCGTTGGAGGAGAAGGAGGAGGAGGGTGGTTTAGTGGAGGAAGCATACACCGCCGCAGATACCACCACCGAGCTGGGGCCCGCAATTCTGGGGGTGGGTAGGACGTGAGCGGTCCCAGGCTCTGACTCTGTCCCAGCCTCCACTAAATTCACCCAATGTGCCGTCAGGGAGATATAGTGGCCCTGCCCGCCTGTGCTTGTCCACGTGTCCGTTGTTAAGTGGACCTTGGCAGTAACCGCGTTGGTGAGGGCGCGTACAATGTTGCGGGAGACGTGGTCGTGCAGGGCTGGTACGGCACATCGGGAAAAGTAGTGGCAACTGGGAACCGAGTAGCACTGGGCCGCCGCCGTCATCATGCTTTTGAAAGCCTCCGTTTCCACAAGCCTATACGGCAGCATCTCCAGGCTGATCAATTTGGCAATGTGCACGTTTAACGCTTGAGCGTGCGGGTGCGTGGCGGCGTACTTGCGCTTGCGCTCAAACAGTGGCGCTAGCGACGTCTGGACGCTGCGCTGAGAGACATTGCTGGATGGGGCCGAGGACAGCGGAGGTGAGGGTGTGGGTGCAGGCCAGGAGACGGTAGTGCCTGTGTCCTCAGAGGGGGGTTGGATCTCAGTGGCAGGTTGGGGCACAGGGGGAGAGGCAGTGGTGCAAACCGGAGGCGGTGAATGGCCTTCGTCCCACCTTGTGGGGTGCTTGGCCATCATATGCCTGCGCATGCTGGTGGTGGTGGCTCCCCAGCTGATCTTTGCGCGACAAAGGTTGCACACCACTGTTCGTCGGTTGTCAGGCGTCTCTGTGAAAAACTGCCACACCGTAGAGCACCTTGACCTCTGCAGGGTGGCATGGCACGAGAGGGCACTTTGGGAAACAGTTGGTGGATTATTCGGTCTGGCCCTGCCTCTACCCCTGGCCACCGCACTGGCTCGGCCTGTGCCCACACCCTGACTTGAGCCTCCGCGTCCTCGCCCGCGTCCACGTCCTCTAGGCCTACCCCTACCCCTCAGCATGCTGTATTACCAGTAGTGCAGAAACAGAACGCTGTAATTAAATGTGCCGCTTATTGGCCTGTGGTTGGAGGCTCACTTCGCTTACCGAACGCACAGCAGAGCCAGGAAATAATTTTGCGCAAGCCTGCTGTAACACTTAGCTGGCTGCGTATGAATTAGGAGGACAACTACACCCAGCACAGACCCAGTACACTGAGGACAGTCACAGGCAGCCCAAATAGATTTTTTTTCCAAAATGTTTTTGGAAAGGCCCACTGCCTATATTCAATAAATATATGTCTTCTGTCCCTGCCTCACAATATATGTGTTCTGTCCCTGCCTCACAATATATGTCTTCTGTCCCTGCCTCACCACCACTACTGGCCCTGGACTATGTATAATTACTGCAGGGCGCAATGTTCTGCACGGCCGATATACAAAAAAAAAAAATAGTGCAACACTGCAAAAAGCAGCCTCCACACTACTGCACACGGTTAGATGTGGCCCTAAGAAGGACCGTTGGGGTTCTTGAAGCCTAAAATACTCCTAACGCTCTCCCTATAGCAGCTCCGGCACCAGCAGCACTGTCCCTGATCTCTGTCAGAATAAATCTGTGGCGAGCCGCGGGAGGGGCCGATTTATATACTCGGGTGACACCTGATCTCGCCAGCCACTCACTGCAGGGGGGTGGTATAGGGCTTGAACGTCGCAGGGGGAAGTTGTAATGCCTTCCCTGTCTTTCTATTGGCCAGAAAAGCGCGCTAACGTCTCAGAGATGAAAGTGAAAGTAACTCGAACATCGCGTGGTACTCGTCACGAGTAACGAGCATCTCGAACACGCTAATACTCGAACGAGTATCAAGCTCGGACGAGTACATTCGCTCATCTCTAGTTTTGACTGATCTAAAAGAGTAAATTAAAGTAGTTATCTAACTTTTGGAAACTTTTTAGAAACATCTGCAAAGATTGCCAAGTCAAGATGTGCGATACTGATAGACACCTTCCCAAAAAGACTAAATGCTGTTATATATTCAAAGGGTGCCTCAACAAAGTATTAGTTTTAGGGTGTGTATATTTATGCAACCACATTATTTTAGTTCTTTTCTTTTAATTTTTTCCACCCTTAAAGATTTCAGTTTGTTTTTCAATGGAATTGTACAGATAACGGGTCACATTGGAGGTGGAACTAAATCTGAACTGATCCATCTTTGTTGGATCATTTCAAATGGCATTTTATTAGTGGTATGTAGACTTTTTATATCTATTGTATATGCAGAGGGGTGCTCCTGTCAGTGCCCTGCACCAAAATGACAGTGAGCATCCATTGAGTAAGTCACAAATGCCGGGGTTGACGCATGAAGTCGCCCTGGTCCTGTTCCTAAGTTTCAGCCAGCACTCCGTGACACTGGGAAAAAGAACTAGTGAGCAGTAATTTTATTGTTTCGAAACGATTGTAGCCTTTTATTTAAAAAATTCTGAAAGTTCAACAGCCCCTTTAAGTGTTCTCCTGTCTAGATTTCTACCTTTAGCTCCATACCTTTGCCATGAGCTGTTCAGCACAAGTGTATCCCAACTTTACTACGAGTCATAAAGAGTTCAGTTTCTCCTTGTGGGCACCACTAGAAGGTGTGAGGAGACTTAAAATGCCACGCAATGCTCCTCTGGGAAATTTGATATGCAAATGACAGATGTTACAATGCCTTGGCAGAGCCACCTATTAGAAGGTAGCTTTCAAGGAGAAACTGTATCACTCCCGATCCACACCTGCCTGCCAGAAACATACTGTACATTGGTAAAGAAACACCCTCAAACTGTCTGCACATGGATATCTTTTCCTTCTGAAGAAGACTCTGGCTTTGGCTTAGATTACCAGTAGAGATGAGCGAGTATACTCGCTAAAGGCAATTGCTCGAGCAAGCATTGCCTTTAGCGAGTATCTCCCCGTTCGAGACGGAAGGTTCGGGTGCCGCCAGCGGGTAGGGAGCTGCGGGGGAGAGCGGGGCAGAACGGAGGGGAGATCTCTCTCTCCCCCCCGCTCCCTCCTGCTGACAGCCGCTACTCACCGCTCCCCGCGCCGGCACCCGAACCTTTCGTCTCGAGCGGGCAGGTACTCGCTAAAGGCAATGCTCGCTCGAGCAATTGCCTTTAGCGAGTATACTTGCTCATCTCTAATTACCAGTCATGCTATACAGCCTACTGAAAGATCAAACATTGACTTCTAGGAAAACTACCTTCTTTTAGGTGGCATTTCTGAGGCATTGTACCATCTCTAATTTGCATACCAACTATAACACAACTACTGTCCCAAATCCAATTGTAGTCTGCCCTACTGGCCCAGTAGCTAATGGTATGCATACCATGGAGGCACACCACCCAGCTACTGTGAGGCCTTTGGTGAAAGGAACCCAGCTCCTTACTACTGAGTGAGGAAAACTTGAGCAGGACTCGCAAAGGAACTGAATTGTTAACAAGAAAAGGGATGATTGGCCCAAGGGTTATGAAAAGGGTGTGTTTGGGAAGGGGGGGGGGGGAATAAACACTAGGGCCTACTACCCAGGGTGTCAAAACCCAACACCATAATGAGGAGCCCATTCTCAATTATATGGTAAATGCACACGTGATGGACATGCCAGAGTACCCTGCAAATTTTTGCCAATTGCCTGCGGAAATTTCTCTGCAGCAAATCCACCCCATGTACTCTTACCCTTACTCTGTCTTCTAAGTACACCCTTACCTGAAGCCAAGACAGACAGTAAAAGTAAGATTAATTGAACACATCATGACAAAACCATAAGGAACATTTAGTCTGTACTCGCCCAAACTCCCTCAAGATTTCTAGGTCCATTCTTTTCTATAAGGACCCACCATATGTCATCTCCCTATCAACACGTTGAGGGACCATTTGGACCTAGGAAAGTATCATATTGATACCCTACACCAGTGGTGGCGAACCTATGGCACACGTGCCAGAGGCGGCACTCAGAGCCTTCCCAGCTGGCACTCTCCGCCGTCAGCCGCTCACCACATTAGTAAATACCGGCAGTGGTGCCGCAGCTCCCCTGCTGGTATTCACTCAGCAGCGCTGCTAGAGGCGCTGATCCCGGCGCACACTGTAATGTCAGTGTGCAGCAGGGATCCTCCTCCCCCCTCCTCTGACATCTCCTACTTGGTTCCGCGAGAGCAGGGGAGGGGAGAAGGTGTCCGGCAGCACGTCACAGTGTGCTCCTGGGATCACTGGCAGCAACAGCGCCAAGCAGATGAGGGGGCGGGGGGGTATTTGGGTCTCAGACGGGGGTGAGGGGGGGCTATTACTACAGGGGCCACTGTGGGATGTCGCTATTACTATTGGGGGCCACTGTGGGATGTCACTATTAATACTGGCTACTGTGGGATGTCACTATTACTACTGGGGACGCTGTGAAGTGTGACTATTACTACTGGGGACCACTGTGGGGTGTCACTATTACCACTGGGGCGGCTGTGGGATGTCACTATTACTACTGGGGGGGCCACTGTGGGATGTTACTATTACGACTGGGACCACGGTGCGGTGCCACTATTACCACTGGGGCTGCTGTGCGGGGTCACTATAACCACTAAAGCCGCTCTGGGGGGGGTGTCACTATTAGCACTGGGGCTGCTCTGGGGGGGGGGGTCACCCTTACTGCTAGGGCCGCTCTGGGGGGGGGGGGGGGGTCAATATCACTGCTGGGATATGTTTACATGAGGTGGAAATGCTGCAGAATGTCCTCAGCAGAAATTTCCGTGGCAAATTCCATAGCATTTCCGCATCCAAAAGAAGTCAAAATCTATACCAGGTCTATTTTGAAACAGCCTTGTCCTTTTAAGAACGACGGGGGTAAAATCATAAGTCGTGATAAGCCCCGCCCCCTGACATGTTGGCACTTTACAATAAATAAGTGGGTTTTGAGTTGCAGTTTGGGCACTTGGTCTCTAAAAGGTTCGCCATCACTGCCCTACACTGATGAGAAACCATTGTATAACTATGTACATATACAAACTGAAAATGTATTCACTTTGCTAGGCACCTAAGACCCCCTGCTTCTGCTTTCAGACTCCCTTACTATGTCTGCATACGGGTCTGTTTATATATGCCCAATCTTGCCTAAACTTGTGTAAGACCTTGGCCAATGAACAATGCCAACAGCTGAGAAAGAAGCCAGGTGTTGAGCGAATACTATAAAAGTAATTAATGAGCAAGAAGTGTGAATTGGATTCCTTTGTGTGCTAATTAATGTATAATTATGCTCCCGAGAAGGTACACTATACATCTGTTGGCTTGGTATATCATCACATACACATCCTCCGCAGGCTGCTATACTGTACAGTCATAGGAGTGGTTTTTATGTCTGTTATGAAATTCTTTTGGCTGATAATAAAGGATTTGTTTGACTTTCAGGGATCTAAATATCTGAGCTCAGACGCCGGCCTCTGTTGGTGGCTTTAAGAATTTTTATAAAGTTAATTTAAAGGGATTGTTTGGTTTAAAGAACCCATTTTCCTATATGCTATTAGGGAATTCAGAGTTAATAGAGGGAGAAAACTGAACACTTAGGCCTCATGTCCACAGGGAAAAGATTATTTAAACTCCGCAGCGCTTTTCCCGCACGCGGATCCGCGCCCCATAGGGATGCATTGGACACCCGAAGGTAGTTAAATACCTGCGGATGTCACTTTTCCCTTCAGGTGCGGATCTGCGTGCGTGAAAAAAACCGCGACATGCTCCATTTTAGTGCGGGTCTCCCGTGGGGACAGCTCCTGCAGGCTTCTATTGAAGCCTATGGAAGCCGTCCGGATCCGCGGAACACCCGTACCAGAATTAAAACTCACCTCTCCGGATGCTGCGTATCTTCCCTTCGTCGCGGCCGGATCTTCTTTCTTCGGCCCGGCGGATGTGCCAGGCGCATGTGCGCGGCATGCTTCCGGCGTGCCGAGCACATCCGCCGGGCAGAAGAAAGAAGATCCGGCCGTGACGGAGAGAAGATCAGGCCGCGAAGAAGGGAAGATCCGCAGTGTCCGGAACAGGTGAGTTTATTCTTATTTTCAGCCTCATGTCCGCGGGGCAGGAGGGACCGCTGCGAGATTCAGCATGGAGAATCCGCGGCGGGCCTGATTTACCCCGTGGACATGAGGCCTTACTGTCAGGTTTCCCCAAAGATTACAGTTGTTCATTGGAGGCTCCTGCAAGCAAACCCTTTGTGATCTGCTTATTGACTTCTGAGCCCGCACCATCCCGCAGTGGAAACCAGTTGTGATTAACAGCCGACCTGCTGATGCAACAGCAGGGATCGATGAGAACACCAATCACTGCTGTTAACCCCTGACACGTTGTAATAAGTGTAGATTGCGGCATGTAAAAAGTTCACAGAGGGAACTCACTCCCTCTCTGATGTCATCATCCCTCCGTTATGTAGTAACTATGTATAACACCAGATAGCAATAGTGCATGGCAGAACAGAACAGATGAGCAAGAATACTTGTTAAGACAATTTGCTCGAGAGAGCATCGCCTTTTTCGAGTACCTGCTGGCTCGTCCCTGAAGATTCGGGGGGGCCGCAGGGGTGAGCGGGGGGTTGCAGAGGGGATTGGGAGGGGGAAAGAGAGAGCTCTCTCTCACTCTCCACCCCGCTCCCCTCCGCTGCCCCGCGCTGCCCGCCACTCCCTGCAGCCCCCCCCCCCCCCCCGAATCTTCAGAGACGAGCCAGCAGGTACTCGAAAAAGGCGATGCTCTCTGGAGTAAATCGCCTTAACGAGTATGCTCACTAATCTCTAACTATAATGCATTATCATAGCTTTTCTGGTTTAAGTCTCCTACATGGACATAAAACATGGAAAATAAATTTAAATTAGTAATAAAAATCACATAAAAACTAGTCACAATAAGCCCTCTTTTTGCACATCTTCCCTTCTTTACATGAATTAAAAAAAAAACATATTTGGTATCATTGTATCTGTAACAACCTGTACAATAAATTGAATACACTATTTATCCTGCATAGCAAAAACTATTTTACAAAATGCTTATTTTGTTCATTTTGCCTCCCAAAAAAGCGCAATGAAAGTGTTTAAAAAAGCCACAGGTGCCCCAATATGGGATCAATAAAAACTACAGCTTGTCACACAAAAAACAAGCCCTCAAAGAGCTCCGTCCATGGAAAAATAAAAATGTTATGGGACTTTGAATGCGACGATGCAGGAAATGTAATAATTTCATTTTTAAAAAAGGTTTGTATTGTGCAAAGTGGAAAATGATCATGTCATTTATACTGTATGAATAACTCTATAAAAAAAAATACATTTTATACACCCAAAAAAATGCAGTTCGACACTCAAAAAACAAGCCTTCATATGGCCATGTCGATGGCAAAATAAAAAAGTTATAGCTTTTGAAAAGATAAAAATTCTGGTGTAAATTGCACCTTTTTTGGTGTAATCAATTTAGACAGATTTACTGTTGATTTACGCCAAAAAGAACAAATGTTACATCTCTCACTCCACTTCTCAAAAGTGTCTAGAACAGGCGGGGTGCCATGCTGCTTGGCCAGAAACATTGAGGAAGTTATGACATTCAACTTTTTAAAAAGTTGCAAAATGTGTCACAATCTTAAAGGGGTTGTCCCGCGCCGAAACGGGGTTTTTTTTTTTTTAAACCCCCCCCCCCCGTTCGGCGCGAGACAACCCCGATGCAGGGGTTAAAAAAACCACCCGCACAGCGCTTACCTGAATCCCGGCGGTCCGGCGTCTTCATACTCACCTGCTGAAGATGGCCGCCGGGATCCTCTGTCTCCATGGACCGCAGGGCTTCTGTGCGGTCCATTGCCGATTCCAGCCTCCTGATTGGCTGGAATCGGCACGTGACGGGGCGGAGCTACACGGAGCTACACGGAGCCCCATTCAGAAAAGAAGAAGACCCGGACTGCGCAAGCGCGGCTAATTTGGCCATCGGAGGGCGAAAATTAGTCGGCACCATGGAGACGAGGACGCCAGCAACGGAGCAGGTAAGTATAAAACTTTTTATAACTTCTGTATGGCTCATAATTAATGCACAATGTACATTACAAAGTGCATTATTATGGCCATGCAGAAGTGTATAGATCCACTTGCTGCCTCGGGACAACCCCTTTAATCCAGTAGGTGGGTGGTGCACAAAGTGACGCCACATCTCTAGATATATTCAAAGATGTGCCAAATTTATCAACATCATGTGACATTTGATACATTTGTCACATTTTAAACTGGAGAAGGGAACCAAAGTGTGCCAAAAAAGTAGCATCAGAAACTGCTCTGATGATGAAATCCACCCCTCTGTTCTAATCACCCCTTCAGACGAGGAAAGTTCTGACACCACAAAAAAAACCCTATAACTGCCCAATAATACATGCATTTCTTACTTCAATAATGCCAAATGTTTTGTTTTCATACCTGACTGTGAGTGTTATCACCATACTGCCCATTAGGATTGGCGAGGTGGCAGTTCCTGTACCAGAAGGCAGCACGATGTGACAGGGCACAATTAGTGAGTGCAAGGTCATTATCCTTATCCCACGTAGTGAATTTTAATCCACTATGATATTTAAGAGCATCACCTAAAATGAGAGCATTGTACAAAAAAATAAAAAAATGATCAAAAAAACTGTATCTCAGAATACCCATAAATTCAAATTATTCCCACAAATGACATTCTGATTGAGTATTTTCTGTGACATGCCGAAGAAGTCAGCGTCTTGTAATACCTGTAACACATTGCTGAAGACTTTGTAGGATCTTAAAGAATGAGATTCAGAAGTGACAGTTTTACCTGCTGTACCGGAGTAACCATCAACTGTCAGCTTGTATCGGTCTCTAGAAGAACCCACATTGAAGGTGCGGTAAACGGCGTAGGCAGACTCATCTCCAACCCGGAGGTCCACACGTAACTCATAGCGCACTTGAGTAGATACAAGTTTATGAATCCACTCTAGACCTGCACAGACACACAAAAATAGTTGATATTACTCAAGATCGGCCACCTTTCCAGAACATTCGACCTGTTACCTCAATGTGCTGATCCAGTGGATGTAGAGAGAAATTCCTATTAGTGTAAGCGTTAAAGGGTTGTCCCACTTTGGACATTTGCCCATTAAATTCAATGAGCATGAAAACTTTACAGCCATTTTCTAGATCTTCAGATCTGAGACACGGGCATGTAACTTGGATCCTCCATGATTTGGGGACTTCGGGTGATGTCCCGTACATCAACTTCATTCAATTGTTCCGGCCAGGGCAATGTACACTGCAATGACATAATGTTGACTGCCCTGGCCGGATGCTCTGCTCAGCGCCGCATAATCCTCAAGGCATGGGCAATCTAGAAAGCAACCAGCGCATAAGCACCAACCTATCATGCCATCCCACTAAGCCTGTGCCCTATCAGATGCCAGCGCTACCACGAGAGTTGCACTTTGATGGATCCAAAAATGAAAGCGTCAAGAAGCTAAGGATGAAAAACAAACTGGCTGTTTACCGGAACTAGCTGAACTGCCATGATGGGTGAGATTAAATGTTTTTGGTATAGTAATGAAAAGTTAAAGGGGTTTTCCCGGACTTAAAAAAAATAATGAAAAGGACTTAAAATTAATAAAAATGTAATATTCACCTATCTCAGACACTCCCTGTACAGCGTTGCAGCACAGAATCCGGTAGAAACAGTGGGTGGTCACATGGTGTTCATTGTGCACACGCCATACATTGTGCATATGACCGCTCAGCCACTCAAAGGCTTCAGCAATGATTTTTCCATGGCCGCTAAAGCCTGTGAGTGGCTGAGGGATCACATGCACAATGTACGGCACATGACCGCCCAGCCAAGATATAGTCCCAATTCTCTGGGCATACATTTATATTCACACTGTAATATCTCCACATTTTCACGTACCAAGCCAGAATTCATCATTGGGATCTCCAAATCCATCTAGATATGCCCTCCAGCGCTGGTAAAAGTCCTGCTTTCCACTATTCCTTCTCTGGAATACCTACAAAGTGAACATGAAGAATATAATGACGGAACTATGTAGATGAAGCCGAAACATAAAACTCAACCCAGGTGATAAATCATAGATCACTTACAGTCCATCCACCTCCATCTGTGATCTGGTCACAATACACTTTGACACCTGGTGTGTTGTCTCCTCCGGGGTAGATGGTATATACACCACTTTCTTTGTTGCCGGAAAGTCGGACTTGGGCACAATCCACAGGGAATGCGATTAAGAATGCCACTGGTAGAGAAATTAGACAATGGGACTTAAAGGTCCATGTACACTGAAAGATGATTCAAAATTCGCTCAAAACGGCAGTTTGAGTGACAGTTTTAAGCGATCACTTTGCATAAACTCTTAAGTAGCTAATTAGCTACTTAAGAGTTCATTAGCGTGTAAATGAAGGCTCCTGCTTTATGCAGAGGACAGCAGGAGCGCTGTTATTTGCAAACAGCTGCTTTGTCCTCAGAGCTGTCAGCGGTATTCCGCTGAGAACTCTGAGCGGGATAACAGCTGAGAGAATACTATGAGCACTATCCCGCTAAGAATTCAGCATGCGGCGCTGATAAGGCTCATCGCTGACATCAGGCTGGCTTGAAGTCAGAGATGAACGAATAGTGCACGAAAAGTGCAGGATGGGCAGGAATTTAGACATAGCGATTATGCTCAAAAGATGGCTTTTGTGCGCATTTTGAGCGATAATCGTTTTGTCTAAATGGGCCTTAAGGCTCCTTCAGATATGCCGATTCTCGTTTGAACGTCAAGTTATGTAATCATTAGTTTGTTCGCTCTTGTGCAGCCTATTTAAATAGGCAGATGCATTGTTTGCTCGTTCAAAAGAGAATCATGCAGAATCGTTCAGTCTTTCACACTCGCTATATAAGTGAATGAGAGGGACTATCCCTCGCTGGTTGGACCTTCAACAGAACACTCAGTGTTGCAGCGTGTGTTCACTCGAAGACCGCTTGCACGTGTTTATGTGCATGCAATGAAGTCAGCAACCAATGAGTGTGCTTGCGGAAGGGTCAAAACTTCAAATACATGCCCACCGAAGAACCTCACACACCCTAACTATTCAATATTAACCCTTTCCAATCCAATTTTGGATTGAGGGTCTCCTAAAAGGCTTTCTCTTTTTGCTGTTATACAACGGTGCCATCTGCTGGCTAAAGCCAGTGTGTGTGCGCCAGAGAGGCTCCGACAGGGGAGTGGCTGGCAATAGATGGTAAGAATACCCTGTCGGACGTCTTCTAAAAATTGGAGCTGTACAAGCTTCAATCAGAATGTAGGATGATGTCAGACAGTAGATTGGAAAGGGTTAATGCTCCCAACAATTCATTCAGCGATTGTGAAATTGAACAACAATCGCTCTGTTTAAAAGCTCACTGTCAGTCATACACTCTAGCAATTTTTTCAAGGGACTACTCAGATGATGGTTGTCCTATGTAAACCACTGTTCTATGTACATTCAACAGGGTTTCAGTAAAACAGCTTTCTCACCAAGTGGTGAAAATTGGTAGTACATAATTTTAAAAAGAAACATTCTTTGACTCGAAAGACTTCCAAGCACCAGAGAAAAACTTTAAAGAGCGTTCAATACATAACATTCATCCTTTTAAACCCTTACCAGTGAGGAACGTGGTGGTGACTTGTCTGCTCTTTCGTTCTCCTTTGTAAGCTCTCAAGAACACATTGTACTGGTTTCCTTTCTTAAGACCTTTCAACTCAAAACTCTTGCTTGCAGCATCGAGTTTCATCTCCTGTAATTGACAGATCAACCATCTCTTTCTAGACTACTGCAAACCCAACAACTATTACAGAGCCAACATGATAATGCTAGAGACGAAGAACAAAATGGTGTTGGAGGATGAACATTAACTTCTTATCTAGGCACATAGCTGGTCATGAAATGCTACATAATGGGATCACTTAAAAGCTGCTCCACGTGCTCGTAGTTTACGATCATGCAAACATCGAAATACAAAGAAAGAGACCACAAAAAGCAGCTTTAATACTATTAAATCTCAATGATATCTCTCAATGTAGAGCCCCCCCCCCCCCAACTTACGACATCATTAAGTAGATATTAAAGCCTTACTAAACAAACCAAGCTCGTATTCCTCCATCTGGCATCAGGCTAATTACCTTTACTGTGGCATTTTAGATGCGCTGTAGCTTGTTTTTGCTCAATCATATTTTTTATGTTACTGTACATAAACCAGGCTTTAGATTCGGAAAATGAAACATTTGGGAGTTAAGTGCAACTCAAAATTATTTGCTTATGTCCATTGGTTTGTGCACTGTGGTTCTCCAGATGGTGCTAAAATCTCAGTGGTTGCTGTAATGGTGACTAATTCATTAAGCATACATGGCCTCCAATGGTGTGTCATTTCGAAATAGGGTGGAAAAGGTTAAGGTCACACCCCACTCCATGTGTTTGGGTGGATCATAGGCCTATATGATGTACAAGCAAATGGCAGCACTACCTAGCAAAAAAATGATCACAATCAGCTGCCGGTCTCCGTTTTTTGAATCAAGCCCAATGGTTTATGCCTTTTCCATACTAGCATGGGCCATTTAGAACATGAGCTGCACTAGGCAATATGTGAATATGTTCTGCATACTTCTGCATTGATTAAAACTGATGTCTTGTATTGCTGGTGCCACATTCGGTTCCAAGTAATCAGATATCAGTAAGTTCAGATCCACTCACAATACTAATGTCCGGCAATTTTAAAGGTACTTGAAAGCTGACAGCTTCTTTAAATCACTATTCATAACCACACAATGTTGATTAACGGGCTAGCAGGCTGGTCCTCGTCCTTGCAGACTGTTAATTTACATGATGAGTTTATGGCAAAGGGCTGTCACAAAAAGAACTGTATTTTTTTCCCTACTTCTGACCATTTTCCCCTAAAAAAGACCCACAAAATTCATTCATGTCCACTCTAATTTTAAATGATCAGAAAGTAGACCGGTAGGCCTAAAGCAGCCTAGTCATAAAGGGTTAACGCTTTACCTGACGGCTGCCATCTGCATCCTCGTAGGTGAGTATATAGCCATCTATCTGAGCTACAGGAGGAGTCCAAGTCAAGGTGGTTTCTGTCTGTGTTATTTCAGAGGCCTGCAGATTTTTGGGGGCGTCAATGTCTAGAGTAGAGAACATAAACTATTGTAGTGAAAGAAAAGCCATTTAGAGATTAACGCTTTAATTCAAAACTGAAAATTCAGGTATTGGGTTATCACATGCTTTCCCTACTTTCCCAGGATATCTGGGAGACTACCAGAGAATTACGAGTCCTCCATGTCTCCTAAAACTGAAGGGATTTTTTCCTACTAGTTTGAACCAGTCTGTTTGCTTTATAATCTGTTACCTGTCAATTCTATACAGGTGTTAGGTTGTACTGCTGGGACCTGTAGTGCTAGGAGGTTCCAGGAGCATGCCTTCTCAGCTGTGGAACCATTGAGCTGGCTTGGTGCTAAGTTCTCCAGCCAGCCAATTTGTACTGGTCTGCTGCATATATATACACTTTGCTAGAGGAAGGAGGTTTCCCAACACCCTGGTTTTGCTCCATGCATGGTGTTTGTGTTAACAGTGACGTGTTTTGTGGGTCTGTGCAGGTGGCCAGACATGAGCTGTGAACAGTCCTGTTCTGTGTGTAGGTGTGAACAGTGATGTGTTCCTTGGGTCTGTGCAGGTGGCCAGACTAGGTGTATGAACAGTCCTGTTCTGTCTTGTGTGTAGATCCCTGGTAGGTTGGTGTGAACTGCGTTCTGTCCTGCTGTGGATTGTTTGCCATCTAGGGTGAGATAGGTCCTTAGGTTCCAGCGTGGGGCCGTCCCTGTTGAGATGATCGCCCTGCATGCAGGCAGGTTTCATGTGAGAGTTGTCTCATTAGAGTAGGGACCCATGAGACAAAGAGGACTCTTGAAGTGGGCTTGCGGGCTTAAGTATCTTGGCCAAAATATGAACTAATACTTCATACATTCTATAGTTATTCCATCTGGCTATGTGTGCAGGTATGCAGGTGAGTGTTTTGAGCATTTGTCAGTCTTTGTCTTATGTCTGTCCAGACACACTTCTTGCCTTGGGTGTTCCAGTGTACATTTGGGTAGAATCTTAAGTCTCCAACTAGTGAGTCCTGTCTGGACGCGATACCACCTAGTGTCAGTGCTGAGCTGTGGTGCGCCATGTGTGCGTGACAACAGGGTTATTATAAATGATCTTCCCAATGTGAACCCCCCCTCCAAAAGTCATGTTTAATGACACTCAGATACAGAGAATTTGATATCAATGGAAACAGAAATTCAAAATGTTTTACTGTACAACATTAAAAATGTTTTCCACACCAAAGGTGATCACTTTGTGAGCCCCCTTTGTCACTCTACACACATCAAGCCTGTAGTCAAGTTCCTGCCATATGTTGTAGCGTATCACGACTGACTGATGCAATGGCTTCTGTGATGCCACAGACCATGCATGGTGGGTGGTAAGGGGGGCATGTGGACTCTTAACAATCCTCCAGAGGAAAAAAAAAAATAAAAATCACAACATAATGTCCGGGGAACGTGGAGGCCAAGGAAGAAGTTTACTGTCGTCACCACCTGCACAGCCGATCCAGTTGTTTGGTAATCGCCTATACAGCTCTCTTCTGAGGTCATTGTGAAAATAGGGAGGGAGGGTGGATGCCATCCTCTTGGAAGATGGAATCTTGGATTTCCTGTTCCGGCTGTGACAGAAGCCATGTCTGTAGCATCCAGGTACGAAACGCCTGGGATTATTTCCTCATGGAAAAGGAAGGGTCCGTACACTTTCGTACAGGTTATAGCGCAAAACACATTCGCCTTGGAAGACTCGCGCATACACTCCACGTAGACAGGTGAGTTTTCCCTACCCCAGATTCTGACATTACGTTTGTTGCCAAAAAGGTAGACGGCGGCTTCATTACTAAACAATAAAGACTCCATGAAGCCATCGCTTTCCATTACAGTTTGCAGAAAGAACGTTATCCGATTTCAGGGCAAGTAATAATTGTAATCGGTAGGGATGACATCACAAACATTTACTCTGAATCTTCCACACAGTCGGCTGCAAAACGTCCAATTCTCTACTCGCTCGGATGATAGATTTCTGAAGACTTTGTGTAAAATTTGTCTGGACGTGTTTGGCTGTTTTCACACTTACTGGTAGACGGCCGAATGATTTTTGCTTACAGATGCAACCTTTTTCCTTAAAATTGGAGCACCGCTTCCATATTGTGCGCCCGCTGGGTGGGTCTTCAACAAAGTTTGTTCAAAAATGACATTGCACACTGGTAACAGACTGGTGGACATGAAAATCAAGGACACAAAACGCATTGCTGTCTTCGCTGGCAGTCATTTTGTCTCATATCCCCCAAGCGACGACTGTGGCAGAATAAAACTTTTTAGGCTTCATTAGCACAACTGTCTAACACTAAGACGGTCCTTGTTTCTATTGCAACCAATCACATCGCAGCTTTCATTTTACATCAGCAACTTGAGAAATAAAAGCTGCGCTGTGATTGGTGGTTACGGGCAACAAGGATGTCTTACTGTTAGAAAGTTTTGCTAAATGAAAATGTTTGAGTTTTTGTTTCCCTTGATATCAAATTTCTGTATCTGAGTGTCTTTAAACCTCAGTTATGAGGGGTTCAAATTGGAAAGATCATTTGTAATAACCCTGTATTATAGCCCTGAGAGTCGGAGGAAAGGAAACAAGCAGCAATGTCCATGAGTTAAGATAGCTTTACACAGGATGACTATGGGACCAATAATTGCTCCAAAGTGTGAATGCAAACAATAGTAAATGTGGCCATCAACAGGGTGACAGCCTACCTCAAAGATAGCCGCTGGTTGGTTGGACATATTTGAGACTCCCCTATGAACACTATGTTGGCAAACAACTAATGAACACGCATCCCTCTGTGTAAATGCAAAAGAACGACTGTTGTTTGTACACTTTAACGACTTTTCGGATTGACTATCTGAACGACCATTCTTAAGTGGCTGCCTGGTCTGTGTTCTTGGGTCTGCTATGAAGAAGTCCGGAATCTGAAGGGTACTATAATATGAAGGGTGCTGGAGCCTGAACGGTGCAGATCAGATCATGTAGATTACGCATAATTCAAAGACAGTTGGGTGGGTTTTGGTGACATCACTAATATACAAAAAGGCAAAACTTACGCCTAAAAAATACTGACAGTCATACAATGTAATGTTGATCATATGTAGTTTCGACTGACTCAAAGGTGTAGTATTAGGTAGCTGTAACCCAATCCTATAGTCAACTAGAAGTCAATTAAATATTACCATTTGGAACACATGCAGTCTCACCTGTCTCGGCTGTAATGGTGGCTCTCTTACTCTTCTTGTTTCCTTTTTCTGCCCATATGTTGAATACGTATTCCATACCAGGAGTGAGGCCGGTCAAGAATGAGTTGGTCTTCTCCTTGCCTACAGCCATCTCCTCCCGGTGTCCATCGGGTGATGCGTATGTTAATATATAGCGATCTATCTGAGCTCGGGCAGCTTCCCATGACAAACTGGCTGTGTCTTCAGCCATATCGGCGGCCATCAGGTTTTTAGGACCATCGATCCCTAAAGATATTGTCCCTTTAGTTATATACTACATTATACATTTTTACTATACGTAAAAGACGAAAGTCTGATCAGTAACATCATTCCAGTCTCCGGCTACGCTGAGGACAGAATATTACTGCTTCGTTCTAGTCATAAATGTGTTCCTAAATATTATTTCAGTGCCTTTCATACGCCTTTTTCCACCGCATCAGCCTTTATACCTGAATTACCACCATGAATACTGATTAAAGCTTTCATTTTCCACATTTTGTCGTATGAGTTATGTTTTATGCATCGGACAAGTCTACAATATATAACAAGCCACATACTGTATATACCTGCACTATGACTTTAGTGCATATGACTAGTCATTCACTTACGTATATGATTTCCTTGTAATATACAGTAACTTTAAAAATATATCTGGGCACCATTAAAACGAACTTCTCATACTTCAATCAACTTAAGGACTCGAAACAAAGAAAAAGCAGAGAGGGCAATGGCGCAGATCTAAATGTAGCATTCCCATAAATGGAAAGGAGTAAAAGGAGTTTTTGTTCCTCTCACCTGAACTAATTGTGCTTGACTGGGAACAATTCCAACGACTGTCTGATGCCAGGGTTATCATTTCTGATCGATTCCCCCAGCTACAAGCCATGGCAAACACCTCAACCAACTTGGTAAAGATGAAAACGGGTAGAACACCAACAATTTCGTGGCTGTATGAGGAACCAATATTGGAAATGCCCAATACCATCCAAGGAGGTACTGACCTTTTATTCATGGTGTATTTTTAATAGGCAAGACAGTTTATAGTCATAGTCTTGGGGGTACTTGACTTAGAATGTCCATACACCTTCAATACCCATTGGCCAAGCACTCACTCAACTGATAGCCATTTCCCCGACTTTCGCATACAGATGAATACTTTGTTCAGCAGGACACCCATGTGCTTTCCATAGAGACTGTGGTGTCTGCTTATCTCCAGGGGGAACAAGGGGATCAGGCATTGAAATTCAACATTCCTGATCCTTCTTTCTACCAACAGATGGAAGTTATAAGATCCCCCATACACACATTAGGTAGTCATCCTATCGCACCGAAATTGGCGAGTTTGAATGACTATTCACTAATGCGTATGGGGCCTATAGGAACACTGGTTTAAATAATATAGCACGGCTGTGTGACGTTGGGTGAGTTGAAGAGTGTGCAGTGCTGTCTTTAGGTTAGATAGCACCCTGTGCGGATTTTCCCCCCTACCCCAGTCATAGGAAAAAAACAATATATATATATATATATATATATATATTGCACTCATAGGTAGACTGCCTGTATTTTGCTCATGCAGAAAGCAGCAGGATGGCAGCATACTCACATCAGAACAGCTAAGTGTATAAATACTGTACCAGAACCAAGATCATAAAATAAATACAGCACTAGAACCAAGCTCAGTTTATAAATACAGCCCCAGAACCGAGCTCATAACATAAATACTAAAGATGAGCGAGCGTACTCGCTAAGGCAAATTACTCGAGCGAGTATTGCCTTTTTCAAGTACATGCCCGCTCGTCTCAAAAGATTCGGGTGCTGGGGGGGGGGGGCAGGGAGCGGCGGGGGAGAGCGGGAAGGAACGGGGAGGAGATCTCTCTCTCCCCCCTGCTACCCCCTGCTCACTCCCGCAACTCACCGCTCACCCCCGCCGGCACCCGAATCTTTTGAGACGAGCGGGCAGGTACTCGAATACTCGCTCGAGTAATTTGCCTTAGCGAGAACGCACGCTCATCTCTAATAAATACCACGCCAGAACCAAGGCCCTAACATAAATATAGCATCATAACTAAGCTCATTACATAAATACAGCACCAGAACATAGCTTATAACAAACACAGCACCAGAACCAAGCTCATGACATAAATACAGCACCAGAACAGAGCTTATAACATAAATACAGCACCAGAACCAAACTCATTACATTAATACAGCACCAGAACATAGCTTATAACATGAATACAGCACCAGAATGAAAGTCCTAACATAAATATAGTGCCAGAACCTAGCTCATTAGAGAAATACAGCATGAACCAAGCTCACTACATAAATACAGCACCAGAACAAAGCTCGTAACATAAATATAGTAGCAGAACTAAGCAATTATGTTCCAAGAACATCAAAGTGTAACAGACAGAGCCAGAAGCGGGAGGATTCGTGTAGCTCCACAAGACACTGCCACATTTAAGAAAATCCTCATCTGGCCAGGTGGACCTAAGAGGGATGATCACCTCCAGCTTACATCCATCTGATCTCCTCCTACACGTTATTGGCCGGTACACTGACCAACTGCATGGGTTGTATGTAGTTAAGGCCAGCTATAAGAGTGCGGGATAGACATGGGACCAACTCTGACTCCGAAAGCCACGTTACTTAGAGAGCTGGCAGTAATGGGCTGCCTAGATGGGCCAACCAACCTTCCTACCATAACCACCATACAATACTACCACATTGCAGGGAATGAATAAGCACAGCCCAGAACACAATTACCCTTCTCAATGTTCCTTTTATCTATCCCTCTCCCACGTGGACCAGTAGATGTAAGTACCGCAAGTCTTTTATTCTCTTCACTCTTTAAACGTCTGCTTCTTGACAAAAGAATACAATAAGAAGTCGTCACGAAGGTGACAGATCCTTTTTGAGCAATTTCCACGCTTTATCGAAAAACAGCTCAGACTCGCATCTCGCCCGCCTCTACAGCTTCCTGACTGTTATAATTTACTTGTTTTATTATGCACCAGTTTTCTTAATTAAATTAATCAGAGAGACTATATTTACACGGCTGCCTGGAGTATATAAAAGAAAATAATTAGGATTGTTTAGTGCCGCCGAGAAATCGTAGAATAAACTATCGCTTCGCAAACGGGGTTAAAAGATACATAATTTACACTTTTATGGATGGAGGTTGATGCCAGAGATGGGAAAACACAAATAATGAAATCGTACAAGACTGCGGAATAAGCGATATTTATCTGAGTGATGTACAGGGCGGCCCGCCGCTGATATATGCGCTACGATACCCATGAGCACTTGTGTGCCTTGAGATAGATATTGCAAATAAGGCATTTTCATGTGGTGCTTGCTGGGTAAATAGTACTATTTAATGAAGAATCAGAGAGAAGTCGAAAATCACAGCTCTCAACAGATCCCATCTAAATTTACATGAAGGGAGATAAAAATAAAATGTATGTCCGTGTAGCGGCTGCGCAATAATTTGTACACGAAGGAATGTAAATGTCATATTTAACGTCTTACGGTACGCTCATGTAATATTCATCGGTGACACTTGCTCAGAGAGTGTGTGACAGGTCGTAATATAAATATCCATCCAGTGAGGATACTGATTAGACCGGCGAATATATTCAGGGACGACTGTCAATGGCGAGAAGGATTGCTTGTGTGATGAAGCGGTTGTTTGATCAACTGATTGAATGAACATTTGTGTCATTTAGTGATTGCACAAATAAATCATGGATGAAGTCTGCAAATGATTGTGTGAGTGAGAAATGATTCAGTAATTACTGGAGGTGGTCAGGTGCAATGTAAGGGAGTCAGAGACGACTTCGCTCTGGTCATTCCGTAAGATGCAATGTAGCAGAAAGGTCATTTCTCATCCTATAGGAAAAGTGCGGAGTGCTACATGCTGTTCAAGAGGAACTGAATGGGTAATATATGATAATGGCTCTCCAACTTGTAAAGTAAATTATAGCACTGGTATCCACTTAGATGGAAAGCCATAGGGCCACCTCAGGCACCGGGTCCCTGGTCTCTGCTGCTCATATACTTATGCCACTAAAGATGCACATAGTGATGTCACTGCACAGGATTAATTCTTAGAGTTATATCACAGCCAATGGATAATGTACATTGTGATGTTACAGATCCTGCATAATGCACACAGTGATGTCACAGCTGCGGGATAATGTACATTGTGATGTTAAAGATTCTGCATAATGCACTTGGTCATGTCACAGATTCTGGGCAGTGCACACAGTGTTGTCACAGATCCTGCATAATGCACATGGTCATGTCACAGATCTTGGACAGTGCATACTGTGATGTTACAGATCCTGCATAATGCACACAGTGATGTCACAGATCCTGGATAATGCACACAGTGATGTCACAGATCCTGCATACTGTGCATGGTCATGTCACAGCTCCTGGATACTGTGCATGGTCATGTCACAGCTTCTGGATACCGTGCATGGTCATGTCACAGCTTCTGGATAATGCACATGGTCATGTCACAGCTCCTGGATAATGCACACTGTGATGTCACAGCTCCTGGATAATGCACACTGTGATGCCACAGACCTTGAATAATGCACATGGTGATGTCCCTTTAAGGAATTGCTGTATATGCAATTTCCTTATGTAAAAAAGCAGATCTTGGGGTTAGTTTTTTCTGCTTGTTTAGTAACAAAAAAGAACATCAAGATTAAAAGCGAAAATTGAGAAGAGATTGAAAAAAAAGCCCAGCCCTAGCAGACAGTGATGTCACAGTGCAGGGATGATGTATACAATGATGTCACAGTATAGTGATCATGGGCTCATTGTATCACTTGTGGCAAGGGGGTTTACTCTCCTCTGGATTGCCGGCCTCTCCGTCAAGGAATGGGCACAACACATGTAGATAGATGGCTCCAGAGACAGGATTCCTTTTTTAAAATGCTTCCACCAGCATTTATTTTCAGCACATAGCATACAAAAGTCCAGGATTCACCAACCCACAGGGACCCCGTCACTAACCCCGCCCGGGGCGTCTAGAGGGCGTGCTGGGGTGACTGTGCAGCATACCATAGGGTGACCCCAGACACAGGGCATACGTTGAGGAGCAGGAAGGGTAAGATGCTGACTTGTCACGGCGGCACTTACCACGCTACCTCCTGGAGGTAGCCATGGGCAGAGCAGCACTGGGCCTCTTCCGGACACACGTGGAAAGGGACCGGAATGACCATCGGCAGGGAATAAGTAAGCCACAGACAGATATAACGTACCTCAGGTCCCTGGGAACGTTCAGGGCCTGGAACAAATTTAGGCCTTGGTCAGACGGGCGTTTTTTTTGCGCGATTTGCGGATCGCATAACGGATGCGCATCCGCAAATCGCGTGACTGGGGCTGACGATTCGCTGAAAAATCTGCACCTAGCAGCGTTTTCAGCGAAACGGGCCCGATCAAAGGAGTGCTGTCCGCTGTTCGCCCATTGAATTCAATGGAGCTGGCAATACAGCCGACTCCATTGAAAGCAATGGGCTACCGGCGAGCGCTGGATGAATTTTCGGGAAGGGCTTAAAAATATAAGCCCTTCCCTGAAAAGCATCCTGAAAATGTGTAAAAATAAAAAAAAAATTATACTCACCTTTTCCCTGCAGCCGGAGTTCAGCCACGGCCGGCCAGCAGTTCTCCCGAACTGCTCTGTGTAGTATTCAGCAGGCGGGGATTTAAAATCCCCGCCTGCCGAATGGGCTGCCTCTGATTGGTCACAGCCCTCACCAATCAGAGGCAGCTCTCACTCACCCATTCAAGAATTCATGAATGGGTGAGTGAGTGCTGCCTCTGATTGGCTGAGCGCAGGGACCAATCAGGGGCAGCTCTCAGCTGTCATGATCTTTATAGTATATGTTCTCAATTGGGTCGGCGCTGCTGCCGCCGGTCCCATTGAGCGCATATATAGAACACAAGGAATCGCAGAACGCAGATAGGTGCGTTCTGCGAATCGTTGTGTCCTATAATTTATCGCATATCCGCATAAAAAGCGGACATGTGACCGATCCCATTGCAAAGCAATGGTTCTATATATACGCAGATCGCATGCGCAAATCGCGCGAAAAAACACCCGTCTGACCAAGGCCTTACTTAAACAAACTCCAGCAGTACAAGGCAAAGTAGACAATCTTCCACATGCAGGTATTATACAGACTTGACTAGGAGTACCTCTAAATGGCGATCCCAGGCTTCAGGACGCTTGTGTGTGAACATTTGAAGATGTGTACCTCCACCCAGCGGTCCCAGACTTCAGGACACTTAGGACGTGAACAATTGATAAAGAGTACCTCCACCCAGCGGTCCCAGACTTCAGGATGCTCGGGTGTGAACAATTGATAAGAGTGCCTCTGCACTGGGCCTTGGGGAAAACTCCACTTCTCTCTCACGCTCTCTCTCTCCAATCGGGGCTCACTCCTCTCTCATGCTAGGGAACCTCTCCTCCTCTTCTATTCTTTACTACACGAGGGTTAAAGGTACCCCTATGTAGCTGGCATTCTTTATCAGGAACCCATAAGACATGGACCTCTTCCTGCTCTCAAACATTCCTATGTATACTCTCACTCATACCATGTGACAGGACATAAATTTATACATTCACAGGCAATCTGCAGGCTCTTGCAAACACTTAAAGGGGTTGTCCCGTGCCGAAACGGGTTTTTTTTTTTTCAAACCCCCCCCCCGTTCGGCGCGAGACAACCCCGATGCAGGGACTTAAAAAAAAAAACGCACAGCGCTTACCTGAATCCCCGCGCTCCGGTGACTTCTTACTTACTGGTTGAAGATGGCCGCCGGATTCTTCTCCCTCGGTGGACCGCAGGGCTTCTGTGCGGTCCATTGCCGATTCCAGCCTCCTGATTGGCTGGAATCGGCACGTGACGGGGCGGAGCTACACAGAGCCCCATTGAGAAAAGAAGAAGACCCGGACTGCGCAAGCGCGGCTAATTTGGCCATTAGACGCCGAAAATTAGTCGGCTCCATGGAAACGAGGACGCTAGCAACAGAGCAGGTAAGTGAAAAACTTCTTATAACTTCTGTATGGCTCATAATTAATGCACAATGTACATTACAAAGTGCATTAATATGGCCATACAGAAGTGTATAGACCCACTTGCTGCCGCGGGACAACCCCTTTAACCTCTCATCTGCTGCAGCTGTGCAATACACATAACAGAATGACAAGACAGTTTTGTACAGAGCATGTAAATAAGACATACATGTATGACATTATGGAGGGGGCCAGGAAAGCATGTACTGGGCGACAACAACTGTCCCCAAGCTGGCCGGCACCAGACCTCAGGCTTCCAGTTCCTGACATGGCTTCTATCACTGACTCTCTAAGTATCAGCCAGCTTTCTCAGCTCCATTGGTCTGTGCCAGACCTCAGGCTCCCAGTTCCTGACGCGGCATCACACCACCTCTACTCTGGCTCTCTCCCTCTTGAGTGTGACAGGAACAGACTTTTATGTTACTTCCTGCAACACCCAGTGCATCTTTTAACCCTTTCTTTTAGTGCTAAAAGTCCTGTTTACAGCCCTCTACAGGCCCTTTTATGTACTGCACTGCCACACACTATATAGGATAATGCTCAACGTTATGTCAAACATTTGGGCTGGCTTCACATGGCTTCACAAAATTTGCATGAGCAATACGCAGTGAATAGAAATCAATGGGTTCATACACATTTGCATCTTTTGTGTGTGCTTTCGGTCACGTAAAAAAAATAGAACGTGCTCTATTTTTCTGCGTATTTGCGCACCAAAGCTCCCCATAAAAATTAATTTTGGGGGTGCAAATGCACACGCAATACGCAAGGAGTACAGAGATAATGTAGCGATGTCACAGCACAGGAGTTATAAACGCAGTATTATAATACAAGTACAATGCACATAGTGATATCATACGAGCAGCCACATAACGTGAAGCTGCTTGACACCAATGCAAAATTTGTAACAGAGTCTCCCCCAACTATAATGCTTTATTCATAATACTGTGCTCCTTATATAAGGAAGAGACTTTATAGTCCCTCTAAGGCTCTACAGGCCGGGGTATAACTATATTTCTGCATCGACTGTAATAGTTCCCTGCAAAGCAGTATCATCTGTGCAGCACCCCCTATCATGGGCATAGCTAACGGCTCATGGGCCCGGGTGCAAACGTTTATCTTGGGGCTCCCAACACAGAGGCGTAACTTGAAGCTCCCGGGCCCCAATGCAAAACCTGTAACAGGGCCCCCAACTATAATGCTTTATTCATAGTACTGGGCTCCCTACATGAAGAAGAGAAGTCTTATGGATCCCTTAAGGCTCCTGGGCCCGGGTGCAACTGCATCCCTTGCATCCCCTATAGTTACGCCAGTGCCCCCTACCACTACACCAATGAGGTTGCAATTATCATACTACACCATGTAATCCTAACTACACAACAGTCTTGGCCGCAGCCAGTCATGTGACCATTGCAGATCACATATTAGTATACAGTATTTGCATATGGTTTCTACCAGCCTGCGTGCGAACTTATTACTATGTTAACAGCCTCCTATTTGTCCCCAGTGCAGAATACCAATGGGATAGCAAGAAATAGAAAACTGCAAATTTGATGTGCTATCCATGAGACTTTTGGGCTGAGCAGTGGCAGGATAGATGTAGGGTAACATAAACCGGTGCTGTATATATTTAAATATAATTGAACGCTGCAGTTTTCCTTTCATTAGTGGATTATGAATAATTCTCACGGTTTTTTTAGTTTCGCCTGTCAGCACTTTTTAGTTGCAGAAGTTAACAAGAGTTTTTTTCGTTAACATTTAATATGTAGGAGTACCAATTATACTGCGTCGTATTATTATATGGAGGAGAAGGGAGGTTTTTGTCATAGTCTCTCTTATGTAACTTTCTCGTGCCTCCACTGACCCTCATAGAAACACGTAATAGATTTTGTTACACGTTTCCTAATGTACTAACCCCCTCTATTTTAGAGTAGTGGTCTGTGCAATTAATCATCTAGAGTAGGGATGCACAAACTTTTCCAAGGCCACACTGTCGTATTGGACTAATCGAAAGGGACGTAATTCCCATCGTACACACTTAGGCCGAAAACAGATGGCCAAAGGCGCAACTACGCTCGCCGGCATTGAGCGTAGTTGCGCACGGAGGAGGGAAATTTCTTTTCCTCCGCACCAGGGCGCAGGAGTTTGAAAAAGACCGCGGGAAGATAGGTGCTGCACGATCTTCCCCGCACGCAGTATTCATAGCGCAGTGTACCTATAAATCCAGCCAAAGCCAGATAAAATACTATGAGCTGCATCAGCATGTCCGTATAATTCTCCCTGCCTTTGTCTCCCTCCAGCAGCACCCTCACCCTTCTGCTTCTCTCTCCATAGACTTCAATGGGTAGCATGACAAAGCTGCAAATAAAGATCCCCCGTATGGACCCCATCCTCCCCCATTTCCCAACAGTGAAGTTTCTTTCTAGTGACAAGTACCTTTCCTCAAGGCCAAATGAAGTGTTTCTATAATACTGTACCATACATGACACACAACTGCTTACCTGTTATGCCCACTACATATGAGGCTTTTCCTTCTTGTCCTCCTCTCACAAACTTGACACTGATATCGTACGTTGTACTGGGCTGTAGACCTGGGGAATAAAAAGTAAACGCACAAGTTTAATACCCTGTTTCCCTGAAAATAAGACATACCCTGCAAATAAGACATAGCATGATTTTCCAGAATTTTTGGGGGTTGCAAAATGATTTTTCAGGCTTTTTGAGGATGCTTGAAATATAAGCCCCACTCCAAAATTAAGCCCTGCTAACAGTTAATTAAAAAAGTCAATTTAAATAGTGTCCAGGCAGCTATACATGTAAAAAAGTTAAACCTTTTTGAACAAAAATTAATATAAGACACTGTCTTATTTTCGGGGAAATGCGGTAGGCGTTTCAATGACTTATTTTGCTAAAATAAATATATTATATATTATATTGCTGTGCAATACTGATACAGCAGCAAAAAACTGGTGACACAGTGCAACCTCCTAAAGGCAACTAGAAGACGAGGGGGTGAAATCCAACTTCTCTTTTATTTCAGCAGCCTTCAGTAATCGTGTTTCGCAGCCTAGAACCCCTTCTTCAGTTTAGCTGGGATAGATACAGTTAAAATTCAAGATTGGGTTTGGTTGTACTTGCAGGGGATAAATGACTAGGGGCACCAATCTGTAGGGTATGTGTGCCATTCAGCCATGTGGAAAGGCCTGATGGGTGGCACACATACCTAACACATTGGTGCTTCCAACATTTAGCCCCTACAGGTAATGCCAAACTAATCTTGGATTTTTACTGCACCTATCCCAGCTAAACTGAAGAAGAGGTTCTATGTTGCAAAACACGACTACAGCTGGTTGTTGAAATAAAGGATAAGTTGGATTTCACTCCTCATCGTCATCTTTGGAAGGTTGCGCCACGTCACAATTCTTTTTTTATTATTGTATCTGTTTCTGCTTACGTCCACTCAGTGGGGCGTTCCATACATCTGATATCTATTGACTCCTCACCCTTCTCATTAGTTTAGGCTTTACTTGTATTCCAGTTTTGCTCCACCTATTTTTCTTCTGCACCTACATACTGAGCTGGAAATACTGGTAGCTAGCATACAAACGTCATTTTTAGAATTGCTCAAACACAGGCTATTATGATGAGCTGTGTTTCTTGCAGTGGGTGATGATGTACAACAAAACACTTAAGCCATCCTGTTCAGTAATTGACAGCTATCTCAGTATACACAGTCATACCTGCAGGCTATCAATCACTGATAGGACCGCCCACTGGACTCCTAATCCCAGAATAGTCAAAGACTTAAATGAGTATAAGACCCCATTTACACTGACAGATGATCGCTCGAAAGTCGCTCAAAGGACAGTTTGAGTGATAGTTTTGAGCGATCATCTTTGCATAGTCTATAGTAGTTAATTAGCTACTAAAGAGCTATGCAGGCAGAGAGGGACACCGCCGCTATTGCTCGGCGAACAATACAGCTGTTCTGTATAAGCAAACAGCTGTATTGTTTTTGGCGATTACAGCCGGCATCCCGCTGTGAACTATCAGCGAGACACGGGCTGTCAGAATCTTATCAATGCTGCTGACTGTGATAGTTCATCGCTCAATTCAAGAAAACTAGAATTGAACGGTGAACGTCTCGTGCACGAAAATTGCATGATGTTCGTGCATTTAGACCCAACGGTATCGCTCAAAAGATGGCTTTGAGCGAGAATCGTTGGGTCTAAATGGGCCTTAATACAAGTCATACTGAGTCTTTTCCCATACAATTATATATCAAACTTCTAAGCTCCGCTTGCTCTATAACATACTGCCAGCAGATAGGACTGTATTTTCAATGTGATTGGTTCCTTTAACTCAATGCTGCTCCTTTGCACAAATCTATTCTTTAACCCTTTCCAATCCACTGTCTGACGTCTTCAGACATTCTGATTGAAGGCTGTACAGCTCCGATGTCGGAAGACGTCCAGCAGGTTATTCTTACTGTATATTACTGACCGCTCTGTTGTCGGGGGGCCTCTCTAGCATGTCCCATACCGCAGTACTGTCTCTAGCCAGCAGATGGCGCCA
The DNA here is from genome assembly GCF_035609145.1 of Eleutherodactylus coqui. Classification (NCBI taxonomy): domain Eukaryota; kingdom Metazoa; phylum Chordata; class Amphibia; order Anura; family Eleutherodactylidae; genus Eleutherodactylus; species Eleutherodactylus coqui. The sequence goes on from NC_089839.1 coordinate 280,467,350, forward strand.
TTGTATAAATGGCAGAAAGAGCAAAAACCCCTAGGAAACCCTGAATCCAAAATTGGATTGCAAAGGGGTAAGATGATCTTTAAAAGGCAATTGAATAGACTTTCGCTTCATTAATCCACTGTGCAAAGAAATCATTGCCCATTAATTGTAGTGTGTACCCCTTTAAATCAGATGAGTCACATTTCATCATGTTTTACAGGAGAATATATAAGTAAATACAAAAGCAGCAAGTTCTATAAATGATATCTTTATAACGATCTCCCTCTTCTTCCCGTTACATACAACAGGCAGCGGTTTTATATTCCCATTGAAAAATAGAGGTCAGGTTATTGCCGAAAACTCCAACTAATTTCTATTGTGTTGAGTAAATTTATTTTGCGGCTCTCATATGTTAGAAGAACAAATCCTTGATGAATAGCCTAATTTATACTTATCTAAGTAGAATTTCATCTTTCCCAGATGTATCTCACTGTGGCTGCATTTATCTACAGCTTGTACATACATTTTTTATGGCCTCATCACATTGGATAAATTGTACATTTTACAGCTATATATTTCAACTTGATAATGCCCAGAAATAACTTAGATAATGGAAGAGATTTTCTCATTCTGTGCCCAAAAACGGAAAAACAGGTTTCTTAAAAGCTTGTAAAAAGTTTTGAAAAGTGATTTTTAAAAAGAAAAAAAGTTTACAATGTGTCTCTATATTCCCTATTCGCTACTGCAGTGGATAGAGAAACCCCAAACTAACATTTTATTGGGGTTCTACTCTGTAGTCGTCTCACGACACGACACACACCCTATCTGAATGACCCAGTGACTGTTTGCACCGTCCCTTCTGTGACTAGTTGCTTCCCTTTATTTTTGAATATACTGTAATAACCCAGCATTGGCACTACTGAGTCATGTGTACTTGCTGCATGCTCATGAGCGAGTGATGCGCGTGCGGCACGCCGGCAAACACAGTCATGTGAGCCCAGCCTAAGGGAGACTGTGTCACAAATTCATGCATTGTACTGTATTTGATTATATACCGTGTTTCCCCCAAAATAAGACCCTGTCTTATATTCATTTTTGCCCCAAAAGAGGCGCTCGGGCTTATTTTCAGGGATGTCTGATTATACTTACCTAGCAGGCTCTGTCCAGGTCCCTCCCAGAGCTCTGACGCACTGAGATGTGGCATTGATTGCCTAATTCATAAATCCTGCCTCCACAATGCAATGGATGTGATTGGTTCTTCTACCGCTGCATAGTCAATCAATGCAGCGCTCCATGAACCAATCACAGCCATCGCAGTGCTGAATTGATTGGCTGAGAAACGTTTGAGAACCAATCAGAGCCATCGCTTCTTGGAGGTGGGATTTAGGAATCCCGTAACCAGGAAGTGATCTTTTATGGGTGAACGAGTACTGCAGGATGTACGGCGAAGCTCCAGAGAACAGCAGTAGGGCTTATTTTTGGGGTAGGGTATATATTTTAAGCCTCCACGAAAATCCAGGTAGGGCTTATTTTCAGGGAAACAGGGTATCTGTATCTCCTGTATCTCTTCCTAGCCTTAGAAACTTGGGAATCGCCTACAGTTAGTCAGCCCCTCCGTGTTACCTCAGCACTGATTGGCAGAGTGGTTCATCCAGAAGATTCTAGAAGGAGAGGTAATATAAGACCCTTTTTGGGTCAGTTGAAGCAGAGTTTGTGATGTGGAGTTGGAGCAGAGCAGAGAGTGTAGTGAATTACTGCGCTCATGCAGCGTACAGCACCCAAATCTGCAGGATTGTTTCCAGCCCAGAAAGGAGCCTCAGCCTGTTTGTGAGTTCATCAGCAGTAAAGTATGCCTGGACTGAACCCCAAGGCTTGGATAATGTACTAGCTCTATTGTGAGAGGATACAGGCAGGTGGAAGCCGCAAGAGAGAAGCTGGAACCACCTAAAGTAAGTCATTTTGATTAAGCTACTGATATACAGTATATACAGAAAATCTCCCTGGAATAATGCAGACACTGGAGATTCAGTGGATTTTACAAGTACTGTCATTATTGTGGTGGTGGTAAAATTGGCTGTAACCTGCTGCTAAATCTTCAATAAACTTCTAGTTGCTGTTTTCACAAGTTACATAGTAACATAGTATGTTGGGCTGAAAGAAGACAATGTCCATCTAGTTCAGCCTGTTTCCACCCCCACTTGTTGATCCAGAGGAAGGCAAAAAAAAAAAAACAATGAGGCAAAAGCCAATTTAATTCCCAGTCTCTGACTTGATTGACCTGTACTGAACATCTCGGTCAGGTTACATCATACCTGACAGAGTGTGTGGATTCTGCAATGACAGTGCCCATGGGGAGGTGTAGCCTTGCTTAAAGGGGTTGTCCAGCTTTAAAGCAACCCTCCAGTCCTGGACAAACTCAGATGGTTGCACTGCTTTTTGGACTGCGTGATGCACAATGCGCATTAGTATGCATCATTAGTCTAAGACAGTGATGGCGAACCTTTTGGAGACCAAGTGCCCAAACTGCAACCCAAAACCCACTTTTTTATTGTAAAGTGCCAACACGTCAGGGGGCGGGGCTTATCACAACTTATGATTTTTACCTCTGTCGCTCTTAAAAGGACAAGGCTGTTTCAAAATAGACAGCGTGCAGATTTTGACTTCTTTTGGATGCGGAAATGCTGTGGAATTTGCCACGGAAATTTCCGCTGAGGACATTCTGCAGCATTTCCACCTCGTGTAAACATATTCCAGCAGTGATATTGCCCCCCCCCTCCCCCCCCCAGAGTGGCCCCAGCAGTAAGGATGACCGCCCCCAGAGCAGCCCCAGCGCTAATAGTGACCCACCCCAGAGTGGCTTTAGTGGTTATAGTGACCCCGCACAGAGACCCCAGCAGTCATAGTGACACCGCACCGTGGCCCCAGTCGCAATAGTGACATCCCACAGTGGCCCCCCAGTAGTAATACGGACACCACACAGTGGTCTCAGTGGTAATAGTGACATCCCACAGTGGCCCCAGTAGTAACAGTGACATCCCATAGTGGCCCCTGTAGTAATAGCACCCCCCTCTGAGACCCAAATTCCCCCCCCCCCCCCCACCTCTGCTTGGCGCTGTTGCTTCCACTGATCCAAGGAGCACGATGTGACGTGCTGCCGGACACCTTCTCCCCTCCCCTGCTCTCGCAGAACCAAGTAGGAGGCATCAGCAATAGTGGTAACCCCCTCAGTAGTAATAGTTCCCCTCCAACCCATATACCGTAAGATGCACCCCCTGCTTCCAACCCAAAATTCTGGAAAAAAAATTTACGCAAAAAAACCCTAACTACACTACACTACACGTAAAAACACAAACTTGAATACTCACCTACTGCTGGTGTTCTGGTGCACTTGCGGGTCCCCATCTCTCCTGCAGGCAGCCATGATGTCCTCCGTGTCAACAGAGCATTTCTTTCTGGAAGCGGGGCTTGAATTCCCCGCCTACAGCAAAGATAATGCTCTTATTGGCTAGCCAGCGCCGGCGTCAGCCAATGAAAGTCAGCACTGGGTTAACCAATCACAGCCATTCAATGACGTCATTGAATGGCTGTGATTGGTTAACCCAGTGCGGCCTTTTAATTAGACCCCCCTCAGTGTGATTACCAGCGGGGAGCTGCGGCACCCCAGTTTTAAATCACTGAGAATACCAGCCTCGGTGTCAGATGGGTGGTCAGGGCTGGTATTCAAAAATACCGGCCTGTAATATGGCCGGTAAAAAAAACTACCATCACCGGCCTGGTGGGCAAAATACTGGCCAGGCCGGTAAATTACCAGCTGGGTGGCAACCCTAACTATAAACAAGAGGAGCCACACTAAGGGCACTATATAAATGAGTAAAGCCACAGAGGAGGCATTAGTACTAAGTGGGGCCATAGGGGCACTAGTACTATGAGGGCGTTATTAAGAGGTTCATCTGGAGCAGCAGCAGGATGAGGAGATTGTCCAGAGATAAGTTGTGGCTGGAAGTAGTCTTTATGGCGGCCTGGGCCCAGATAGAGGAGAAAAACTAAGATGAACGACTCCATTCTAAGATAAAGCCACCTATGATCACTGGATATAGCTGCTCTAAGAGGCATTATTACAGTGAGGGGATCACTAAGGGGCCCTATTACAGTGAAGGGATGCAAAGGACATGGCTTAATGTAAAAGGGAAATGGCCTAACAAAAAATAAAATGCATGTGCGTGGCAATCACCCCGATCAACAAGTCAAAGGCCCAATGCAAACTTTATGGGAACAAAAAATTGTTAATATGATCATGTGGGACCCATACAGTTTGTATATTGTTGGTAGCGTATCCCCTGCCTACACATGGAGATGTGCTGCCGACAAACGATATGGGTATGTTCACACGTAGCGGAAAATTGTATGAATCCGCAGCAAAATCGAAATCAAAGCCACAACAAAAAATGTGTCAAAATCTGCACCATTGGGAGGGGATTACAAATTTTCATTAAGCCCCACACAAGTATGGCGCCAGTATCTCTCCCCCATGTAATGTGCACCAGATTTACCAAAAGGAGGCACACATTTTCAAAATGAGTATTCACTTTTTATCATCATCACTCGGGGCTGTCTATCCTTTTTTATGGAGACACACAGTTATTATTTACAGCAATTGATTATATAGTATAAATCCAAATTGTGGCATTTATTGGTAGCTGGAAGAAGAACTGCGTCCGCTGCTATAACCATATTACATGCCTCTTATCTCCGCTGTTGCCTTGGGGGCCAACACTACACTGGCAGCCTCTACAAGATGTTCAGTGCAGCCTGTGAACATATGGAGCCAGTTAAATTAAACTGCTACTGACAGCCGTTACCCGACCTGCCCGTATCTGTGTGAAACTTCATCAGTGTCCGAAGTCACGGCAAATAGAACTAATCAACCCGTCACATGAAAGTGCTTTATAACTGATATCCAGATTACCAGACATAAGACAAACAAGGAATTATATGAAACTTTACGGAATTAATTTAACCGTAAATATTCTGAATTTGTGAGTTTATAAAGTCAAAAAAGTTAAAAAAAATCAACTTATATTGGACTCATATACATAGCACCAATATGATGTATTCAATGTGTTTGTATTGGTCCTTGTCCGCAGTGGGGACATAAAGAGGGGACCAGACACTGAACTATTTTTTTGCTTTTTGGCCACAACCACCACTAGGGGGTGCTCTCTGCATAGTGAGTTATGCAACTCCTATTGAATTTAATAGCAGCAGTATAAATCCACATGCATTGAGCCTCCACCTAGTGGTGACTGCAGGAAGCCGGAATTTTGTCATTCACTATGTGAAGTAGGGAATCTCGAGCTCCAACCTCTATAACAGTGTGTTATGAAATTAATATTACTGAAAAAAGTAGTACAGTTGTGAAAGTATTCAAGAGGGTAGATCTAAGGCTAGTCTTTGATATGGGGCAAAGTTAAACAATCCCTTAAAGTGTACCAGACTTCAAATGAGCTGCTATGTGTATACAGGAGGAGTAACACTATATATGTCCATTATATGACTTGTGTCCTGCATTTATCACCAGCGTAGGAGGTGTGTCTAATTCTTCATTGTCTCTTTTTTTGATGGGTGGAGTCTTGGCTGTTCTGCTGTGTTCTATACACTATATGTAGAGAAGACTGCAGATTCTGCTCTCTGTGCTACACACACATATATAACTGCATCAGGAAGGACACTAAAGAGGCACTGAGCAGTGGAGATGTAACTTCAGTAGCTGTGGGACGGAAATAACTCACCATTAGCTCCAGCAGCACATATGTGTGAGTCTTGCTCTCTCCAGCAACTACTTCCCTTTACCTCTCTGTAGACTTCTATGGGAAGCAGACCCCCTAGTGGCCAACACTTTAGAGGGATTTTTAGACAAAGTGAAGAACAATTCTGCCAATTATCACACAAGCTAAATTTTAGGGAAAAGCTAGAGTCTATATAAGGCTGTCCACATTTGGTCCAACCCAATGTGATGTCAGGATGTGTTATATGTGGATTTCCTACAGGACTACAAGTCAACTTATTGAGTTATCCGAAATCAGTGAGCTATTATGGTCCCCAAGAAAATGCTTAAACAAAATGTACAGAATCCTTTTCCTAAGATATTGCACTGCAAATAAGTGGTGAAACATTACAGGAAGTGTATGAAGAGCCCCTTCAATTGCCTACCTGTAATGAGGTATCTGGTCTTGGCGTCATTGCTTTGGGACACCTGAACGTCTGTCTCTGCTCCTGCAGGTTGGGCAGCATACTTCAGTAGAAAGTAGTCCACTCTGATATCAGGGTTCTCCCACTCCACTTCCAAGGAATCCTCTGTTTCTTCAGTCACCCACAGAATTCCAAGAGCAGAATCATCTGGAAATGGAGAATAAAGCTGACATTTTATATTGAAAGAAATCAAATTTAATGTAGAGAAGTCGCTGTGTCCATACATCATATCAGAGAAAAACGTGAGCAGACACACCAAACCGGTCTTGGTAAAGAAGCTGAAAAGTCAAAATGAGATTGTTCTTAGGCTCTAATTATCAATGGAACTAATAGGATACTTGTTGTCTCTTTTCGTTGACAAATGGAAAAATTTCCTTGTGTAGGGGGGCTACCCTGTTGGGACGTGTTAAAAAATTCACAAGTAATAACTATAGCTGACAAATGTATAAAAATTAAGGTAAAAGTGGATGTTACATCAGCATCTTATGGCCGAATCGTGTAATAACACCTCTGGATCACTTTACTCTGCACAATTATCTGATTGGAAATCTTCAGGTCACCTGACAAAGAAGGAATGAAGTAGTTGTTGTGAAGTAGCTAAGGAGGGATAAGCCTTAGTCTTCCAAGTCTACCCTTCTCATAGAAAGAGATAGCTACCTGAGTTGAGAGGAAGCTGCTAAGAGCATGGAAGAAATACTCAGTAGGAGAGCTTAGAGCAGCTTAGAGCAGTAGGTTGACTGTGTTTTCGGAGGGAATGGGTCAGTGCTGCTGAATAGAAAACAAGCAGTGATGCCATATAGTACATCACCTCCAGGAACCTGCAAACACTATTGAGAACTCCAATGACAGTTATGCAGCAGCTGAACTTAAAGAAGTGTAAGTAGAGACCGGTCTCTAGGGTGAGACTATGGTGTGCACACTTAAAGGGGTTGTCCCGCGGCAGCAAGTGGGTCTATACACTTCTGTATGGCCATATTAATGCACTTTGTAATGTACATTGTGCATTAATTATGAGCCATACAGAAGTTATAAAAAGTTTTTTACTTACCTGCTCCGTTGCTGGCGTCCTCGTCTCCATGGTGCCGACTAATTTTCGCCCTCCGATGGCCAAATTAGCCGCGCTTGCGCAGTCCTGGTCTTCTGCTCTCTTCAATGGAGCCGCTCGTGCAGAATGCAGGCTCCGTGTAGCTCCGCCCCGTCACGTGCCGATTCCAGCCAATCAGGAGGCTGGAATCGGCAATGGACCGCACAGAAGAGCTGCGGTCCACGGGGGGAGCAGACCCCGGCGGCCATCTTCACAGGTAAGTATAGAAGTCACCGGAGCGCGGGGATTAAGGTAAGCGCTCCGGTAAGCTTTCTGTACGTCCCTGCATCGGGGTTGTCTCGCGCCGAATGGGGGGGGGGTTGAAAAAAAAAAAAACCCGTTTCGGCGCGGGACAACCCCTTTAAGAACTTAAAAACAACTAAGACATATCTTTAACTTCCAGGTGGTTGACCACTGCCCTTTTGAGCTTGGAACTATGACTGCCTTCATTTTCTCCTTCTGTGTATGGAAAATGCTCCCCAAGCCATGTGGGGCACCTGAACCACAAAGACAGGCTATATTACTTGACTCTAAATATTCGAGGAACTCAGATTGGTTCACACTGTTAACATTGATATAAACAGACTGATCAAAGAAAGCTTACTGTCCCGAATCGAGCACTGTACTGTTAAGTTCTTATAATTACTAGAAGGTAGTGTGTGTCCATGTTTAAGACATATTTTGGCTGTGATGACATTAGAGATAGGCGAGCGTACTCGCTAAGGCAAATTACTCGAGCGAGTATTGCCATCTTCGAGTGCATGCCCGCTCGTCCCAAAAGATTTGAGGGCCGGCGGGGGAGAGCAGGGAGGAACAGGGGGGAGATCTCTCTCCCCCCCCCCCCCCCCCCGCTCCCCAATGCTCACTCCCGCAACTCACCCCCGCCGGCCAAGTCTTTTGGCACAAGCGGGCATGTACTCGAAAATGGCAATACTCGCTTGAGTAATTTGCCTTAGCGAGTACGCTCGCTCATCTCTAGATGACATCCAAGTTTCATAACTTACTGTTAAATCACACTATTTACACCTTGTCAAAATCCTGTCCCAAATCTATCTATCACTAAACCAGAAATACTACGCAATACTACTGTGCCTTCATACCTCCAGTTTCTCTATTGTATTCTGAACCCTTGTATAATATCAAGTTATACTTCATATACTATATATCATTGATCAGGATGTCACAGTAGAGAAATAGACGGATGGATACAGAGTCTGACTTCTACCAGTATGACAGTAGTAAGAGTCTGTATGTTACAAGTCATAGCTGTGTACATATAATGTTATCTGGCCCCTCCTCACCAGTTCGACCTTCAAGCTCGGCTGGATTGCTGGTCACCCCATTCTTCACTTGGTACATCAGCATTTTGTACAAAGTGCTGGAGCTCAGGTCTCCAATCTGGTAATAGTCTTGGTCTGCGGAAACTTTAATCTGCCGTTTCTGGCTTTCATCTCCATACGGATAATAACTAATATAATAATAATCCACTTCCACCAGCAGATCCCAGGCGATGTTCAGAGAGTCCTCTGTTGTGCTGACGAGACGTAAGTTCTGCACGACCATCACTGTCATAACACAAAAATAGGGAAATTACGTCTAATACCCACTGATACTGAAAGAGTGGGCGACTTACTTGTCTTTGTACTTGCATCTGCTTTTATCAGACGAGGAAATGTTTACAATGATGAAGATGAAAACCTGCATGCCAAATCTACCTCTGCACCCCCAAACATCATTTCAAGACTGAATACTTTTTCCTGAAAACTACTATGTATATATTCATATACTAGGGCTGATCATTGCCTGTGTATCTTTGGAATAGTCTTAGAGTGACTTTATATTGGACGACTATTGACCGAATAGACTGAAAGTAAGCAATAATTGTTCTGTGTAAACACTGGCCACCAACCGGGTGACGAGAGAGAATTTATTCACTGGTCACTTTATTCCAGCTCACCTAAAAATAGTCGCTGGTTGATCAGTTATTGTCTGGTGTAAACAAGTAATCATTGTCTTTCAACAACTGGCCTACAACTTTGCAGGGAGGTGTGCGCTTGTTCAGCATGCAACTCCCAGCAAATGCTGTTTGGCTCCCGCCAATTTTTGAATATTTTTCCCTCCCACTTAACACTCATTGGTTCCTGAAAACACATAATTAGGTGCAAGTGATCTTCAATTGAACAGTCCCTGCTAGTCTTCGAAAGAAGACACAGCACATGTGAAAAAGACTTGGGTATACTAATAGATCATAGACTGAACATGAGTCAACAATGTGATGCAGCAGCCAAAAAGGCAAACACAATTCTGGGATGTATTAAGAGAAGCATAGAGTCTAGATCATGTGAGGTCATCATCCCCCTCTACTCTTCCTTGGTCAGACCTCATCTGGAATACTGTGTCTGGGCACCCCACTTTGAAAAAGACATAGACAAACTGGAGCAAGTTCAGAGAAGAGTTACCAAGATGGTGAGCGGTCTGCAAATCCTGTCATATGAGGAACGGTTAGAGGATCTGGGAATGTTTAGCTTGCAAAAAAGAAGGCTGAGAGGAGACGTAATAGCTGTCTACAAATATCTGAGGGACTGTCGCAGTGCAGAGGGATCAGCCCTATTCTCATCTGTACAAGGAAAGAATAGAAGCAATGGGATGAAACTAAAAGGGAGGAGACACAAATTAGATATTAGACAGTGAGGGTGATCAATGAGTGGAACAGGTTGCCACTGGAGGTGGTGAGTTCTCTTTCAATGGAAGTCTTCAAACAAAGGCTGGACACATATCTGTCTGGGATGATTTAGTGATCCTGCATAGAGCAGTGGGTTGGACCCGATGACCCTGGAGGTTCTTTCCAACTCTACCATTCTAGGATTCTAGAACACTTGCTGCTATGGTCATTGACCGGTTTTGGACTTCAAAAAGATAAATGCGCTGCAGCAGCAACTGTTCAGTTGAACCAGTAAGAGACCGCAGCAGCAAGTCTCCACATGAAAACAGCTTGCACGTATTTATGGGCGTTCAGTGGAATCTGCAACCAACAAGCATGTGTTGGGGAGGTGTCGAAATATACACAAGCCTGCCAAAAACCTCACAACCCCTAACTAGTTGACAAATAGTATTGCAGTCCAACAATTTGCTGGGCAATCACAAAATGGAACAAGTGAACAATCGCCCTGTATAAGGCTGCCTGCACACGGGCAGATTTGCTCTGCAAAATCTGGAGCGGGATTCTACCCATGAGCGTAAATTAATTGCGATTTTTCCGCTGGGGGTGGGAGAAATTGCAAAATACTGTGATTTTGTGTGGGCTATGCACGGCGAGCTTCCATTGAAGTCAATGAAGCCATCCATCCCGCAGCCATTCTGCAATCATCATTGTAAAATGGCCGCAGGAGCTGCATCATTGCCATACCGACTGTGCGGTGTCCTCTCAACTGCGCATGTGCCACCCGGCAGAGAAGTAAGCTGGGGTTACGGGCCAGGCAGCGGTATGAACTCCACTTTAATACTACAATATCATACATAGACTTGTCAAGTTTGGCAAAGCAAGAGTCACTCGTTGTGGGTGGCGTATTAGAGGTAGTCATGAGCCGGGGACCTCTCTATGACATCTTATATGGCCCAAAGTGCTAACGCAGCAGAATTGCAGTCCTAAGCTCTCGCTCATGACCTGAAGGTTGTGAGTTCAATCCCCACATGATTCAAGTAGCCGGCTCAAGATCAACTCATCCTTCCAAGGTCAGTAAAATGAGTACCCAGCTCGGTGGGGGGTAATAAATTACTTAAAAGCACTGTGGAATAAGTTGGCGCTATACAAATAACAAGATTTATTTTTTATTTCTATCCATATGCCTAGATAGTGTTTAAGGAAATGGGATTCTCTTCATGAGAAGGTCCTGAAATACTATCTTACCTTCCGAGCAACTGTCACCAAAGAATCCCTCCTCACAGTAGCACTGGCCACCATCGCAGCGGCCGTTTTCACCACAGTTGACGGCACAGTCCACCTCTCTGCAGGTCGGTCCGGTGAATCCCACGTTACATTGGCAGGCACCATTGACACACTTGCCATTTTCGCCACAGTCCAAAAGGCACTCTTTCTGACTGCAGTCTGGGCCTGTGAAACCACTTGCACACTGGCAAACGCCATTAACGCAAACACCATTATTAGCGCAGCTGTTGGGGCAGCTTTTCTGAGAGCAGTCCGGTCCTTCCCAGCCGTCATCACACACACATGTACCAGTTGTAGGTTCATATCTGCCATTATAACTGCAAAGGCTGGCCATCTCTGAAGAAAAGAGAAAGATTATAGGAGATTTGCTCTTCAGCTACTAAGCATCAAAGGGTTTTCATGGTTTTAAAAATATATTTGCTGATAAATATGAAAGGTGGCTGTAAGGCACTGGCGAGTGCAGTGTAAATAGGCTGTAAGGCACTGGCGAGTGCAGTGAGCTCTTTGCTGTATAGCTTGCACAGCGCTGTACATTTCATAGTGGTAACACCTGGTATTACAGCTCAATTCCATTCAGATGAATGAGACTGAGCTGCAGAAAGGCCATTGTGTATCTCCTGTCTTTATAAATGGATGATGAAAAATCATAGGGTTGCAGTGATCAAATGTAAAGTTGCCCGTCAGAGATCTATGCAAGGGAAAGGCAGGAGAGGCACAGAGCTTGTATTCTCTGCTCCTATCGGTTACAGTTTACGGGAGCAGGCGCCGACTTACCTCTTCTGACAGTTGCAGAAGGCATGCAGTTCTCCTCCTTAGTAGATGTCTTGCTCCGGCATCTGCTTATTGACTGACAGTGGCCCGGGGGTCATGCACATACACTCAGCCACGCTCTTAAGGGGCCAGTGCGCACCTAAAAAATTCCTCCACTGCCAATTATCTGCTATCTCTTGCTTTATGAGGCATCCTCTCATTATGGTGGGGGGGGGCCTGAATTTGTGGTCTTTTGGTTCTATTTAAGGAGCTACTTCACATTTATGCAGACTCTCTGGTTCCTTGATTCTTGACTTTGGGTATTCCTGACTATGTTCCCGTTTCTGCTCCTGACCCTGGCTTCTTATACTGACTACACATCTGTCTCCTGCCTGTCCTGACCTCTGGGCTGCTGAACCATAATCAACTTGTTCTATGTGTCTTGACCTCTGGCTTGTTCCTGATACTGAAGTTGTGTTGCTTGCCTCGACTCGGATTGTCTGACTACGCTCCTGTTCACACCCTCAGGTATTGCACCTTGCTCTATAGTGGCGCTAGCAGCCACATGACTGGGACCACTTCCAAACCAACAGCCTGAGGACCCCACAGTGAAGCCCACATCCTGATTGGTGGGATTAAAGGGTAAATACTGGGTAACCACAGGTGTCACCTCTGGATTTGGCCCTACACCAAACCAGTGGATCAATGTCCGCTGATCATGACAGTATCCCAAAAGTCTATAGTAATAGATATCTTATGAAACCAGTATGTCACTATGCATTGACAAGTGGAGCACTGTATTTTGTACATTAGGCCAGTTTCACACGGCAAGAAAATCATGCAAGATTTGTGCATTGCGAGATGCACCAATCTTGCGCAAATAGGAACCCCATTCTTTTGAATGGGATTATATACATGAGCAATTTTTTTTTCCCGCATCGCGGTGCAGTAAATAATTGTTGTATGTTCTATCTTTGGACGTTCCATTGGAACACCTTGCATCACATCTCCCATTGTTTTTAAAGGGGCCGGCGCAGCATTGCATGGCATGCGAGGTGCACGCGAGTGCGATGTGATGCGAGGATTACCCATTGAAAACAATAGGAAACACTCCACGATCCTCCGCCACGGCTTTTAGGATCGCTACTTCCCTAAAGTGATGCCAGGCAGCTTTAACACAAAAAACACCTTGCATCTGCGAGTTTCACAGCCCGATAACGCACTCGCCCGTGTGAAATTAGCCTAAGTGACGTCTCATTAGTGATCCTTGCATATAACTTCTGTGTGATTTCATTGCAGTCTTGCAGTTGGAAGCAATTTTATTTGGTTTTTGTGGGAAAGAAGACTAATTTTTCCGTGCCGCAGTTTCCATAAATCATCTTGTTGTTGACATTTCAGACAATATTGCTTTAAATGTCAAAATTAAAGCACATTTTTCCTGCTAGGTTACCAGAAGCTTGGAAATAAGCAAAACAAAGTGCATAAGCGCGTCCTGTGTTTACCTACATGTCAGCCCGTATCCAAATACACGAAGGCAGAGACAAAGCGTGACATCAATTCGCATTTTATAATGAAAAAGAAAACTAAAAGCTGTTGTTTTTGCTCTCCTAAAAAATGCTGTTCTGGCAGAAAAATGAAACGCTTGAGGATAAGCAGGAGAATTCTGTGCAGGTATTTACACACCGAAGGGGAGAAAACCATTATATGGGCTATAACAATATTTATATTACACTTTTAAATGGGTTGACCAACATAAATTATCTTAAAAGCAGGTAACATAAGGAGCCATCAACATACTCACTCCTCCTGATTCGAATGCTGAGGCCTGTAATTGGCTGCAGCTGCTTGTGACGTTCTGTAAACACGCTGCTGCAGCTTGTAAGCATGACATCACAAGCGAGACTGCCAGTGCAAGAGATATGGGTAGCCGGAAGAGTTGAGTATGTGACTGTTTGTTATGTTATGGCATGAGGGACCTGTTTTTAATATATTAATTTATGTCAGACAACGCCTTTAACTTTAGTCACAAACTTCAACAAAGTTTCATCTATAACTTCCAAAAAATGTATTTACTTTGGGTCCTTAAAGAGGTTGTCTGAGACTTTTACTATTGATGATCTATCTTCAGCATAAGTCATCAATAGTTGATTGGTGGGGCTCTGCTGCTTGGGAGCCCCACTAATCAGTTGATCTTCTGGTTCATTGTCAGTGATCTCAAAACATTATTTATTTAGGGTCCCTAAAGGGGTTGTATGGGACTTTTACTATTGATGATCTATCCTAAGGATAAGCCATCAGTAGTTGATCGGCGGGGGTACACCACTGATGATTTCCACCAATCAGCTGATCTCCAAATCTGCTTACAGTGTGCACAGTACGGGAAACACATTGCACTGTCTGTACTGCAGTGGCCAGGTTTGGAACTACAGGCATAGCTCCCACTAAATTTAATGGGAACTGTGCCCGTAATATTAAACTAGGCTGCTGCAATATTGACAGTACTATCTGTTTCCAGCAATGCCCACACTGACAGTGGTCTGGGCGATCAGCTGATCTCTGGGATTTAAAGCAGTGGCCCCCAGCTTATCAACTATTGACAACCTATCTAGAGGATAAATAATCAATAGTAAAAGTCCCAGACAACACCTTTAAAGATCCCAAATAATAAAAGTTTTAGCATCACTGACAGTGGCAATCCGGTTATCTGTGGGGAGCTCCAGCGACGGAACCCGACAGATCAACTATTGATAACTTATGCTGAGGATAGGTTATCAATAGTAAAACTCCTGGACAACCCCTTTAAAACTGAAGATGATGGTAACTTCACCACCTGCCTGCAAATTGCATCTATGATGAATGGTTTTGCACTAATGGCGAATAATTAATTGTGAAAATATGTGCTGCATGATATTGTGAGATTATAAACTAGATGTCTATGTGAACAACACACTAAGGGTGCATTCAGACGACCGTATATCGGCCGGGTATTCACGCTGGTCGATATACGGCATCTCTCTCTGCAGGGGGGAAAGGCTGGAAGAGCCGGGAGCAGTGCTCTGAGCTCCCGCCCCCTCCCTGCCTCCTCTCCACCCACCTGCACTATTTGCAATGAGAGGAGGTGAAATGGGGGCGGGCTAAGTTCCGTGAATTAGCTCTACCCCTGCCCCGCCTCTCCTCATTGAAAATAGTACAGAGGGGTGGAAAGGGGGCGGGACCTCAGTGCACTGCTCCCGGCTCTTCCAGCCTCCTCCCCCTGCAGAGAGAGACACTGTATATCGGCTAGGCGTGAAAACCCAGCCGATTTACGGTCGTGTGAATGCACCCTAAAGCCTCATGAAACACTGGAGTAATTGGCCCACAATCCGTTATTGCCAGTTTTGTCATTTTTTTAAGGTGCACCAGATTGTGCAATAGAATTGTGCAATTTTTGCAACTTCTATCTTCACCTACTATATTTAATATGGCACATTTACAAAGAGGAACGAAGAGTAGGGCAAATTTATGTCTGTTCATAGCAGCTGTAAAAATATATTGTGACCACCGGATATTTCAAAATTCACCGATTTTATTTAAAAATGGGCGCCATAGTTTGGTTAATACTGTAGGTCTACATCAAGACTGACTACTCAACAGAACACATTGAACTGGTGATGGGCCCTACACCAGGAGTGTAGCTGGTGGGAGCTGCTGCTGGGGCATGTGCCCCGGGTGCAGAAAAGACAAAGTGGAGGGAGGAACCACACAGCAACACTATCAGTAGTTCCTGAGGACAGAAAACGATATAAGTGAAGAAATAGACTACTTGAGGACTTTGTATATGATTACAGTGCTGTGCATGAATAAAGTGCAGAACTAACAAGATAGGATAATTAATTATTTACCCGAGTGAAGGAAGGCTTAGCTGCACCTCTGCCCTACACAGCTGCAGGGGTCATTTGTATGGTACATATCCAATATACCATCATCATGCATGAAGCTCCAATAATTCACAGGAGACATGCAGTTAGTCAGCAAAATATTTGGCGTGTGCAAGTTTCTTACCTATGGAACAGTCAGCGCCCATGAAGCCTTCATCGCAGACACATTCCCCATTAACACAACGACCATTGGGGTGACAGTCGACAGCACATTTCTTCTCTCTGCAGTCCACACCGGTGTATCCCTCTGCACATACACAGGTGCCGTCGACACATTTCCCAAATTCCCCACAATCAACTGGGCATTTCTTTATTCCGCATGCCGGGCCTGTGTATCCCTCCGCACACTGACAAACGCCGTCAATGCAGGTGCCGAACTCGCCACAATCATAGGGACATTTCTTCACACTGCAGTTGTCACCTGTGAAGCCTTCCGCACATTGACAAACACCATTAACACATACTCCATTGCCAGCACAGTTACCAGGACATTTCTTTATGGAACAGTCAGGTCCTTCCCAGCCATCATCACACTGACAGTAGCCTAATGCCGGGACGTAATTTCCATTGCCGTTACAGTTACCATGTAGGCCTGAAAAAAAGAGGTTAAAAGGGATATCAATGTAAATTATGGAGTTTGTTACACAACATTATTATGCCGGGCTGAGATCATAGGAAGCCTATTTGGTCAAAGAAGACCTACAATCGCCAGACCTTATTTGTAGAGGTAAAATGTGATTGTTCCCAGCAAGAGAAGCCAAGTAATCTTGTAGATATGATACCTTTTAATGGCTTACAAAAACACATAAAATGATTGATGGTGGGGGGTGGGGGGAGGGTGTTGTTACAGATTTTGCAATGGTACCAGGAGCTTCAAGTTACAGCTGTGTATCCTGTATACCGTATATACTGTAGCCCCCCTTGGCCTACACTCGAGTAAACACTCAGCTAGTATCCAGCTGAGCGCTCCGATCAGGGTATGCAGAACACAGCTGGAGCGCTGTCTTCTGCATACTCCTGCTGTGTTCACGGAGTGCTCAGCTGGTATGCAGATGAGCACTCCAAGCGGGGTATGCAGAAGACAAGCGGGGCTGCTTGTCTTCTGTATTTAGCTGACGTCTTCTCGGAGTGCACAGGCGGTATGCAGCTGAGTGCTCCGAGGAGGGTATGCAGAACACAGCTGGAGCGCTGTCCTCTGCATACTCCTGCTGTGTTCACGGAGTGCTCAGCTGGTATGCAGATGAGCACTCCAAGCGGGGTATGCAGAAGACAAGCGGGGCTGCTTGTCTTCTGTATTTAGCTGACGGCTTCTCGGAGTGCACAGCCGGTATGCAGCTGAGTGCTCCAAGGAGGGTATGCAGAACACGGCTGGAGCGCTGTCTTCTGCATACTCCTGCTGTGTTCACGGAGCACTCAGCTGATATGCAGCTGAGCGCTTCAAGCGGGGTATGCAAAAGACAGCTGGAGCGTTGTCTTCTGCATACTTCTGCTGTGTTCACGGAGCGCTCAGCTGGTATCCAGCTGAGCGCTCCAAGCGGGGTATGCAGAACACAGCTGGTTCTCCTAGTGCGATACCAGCTGCAAACAGTCATGTCATCACATCAATAGGCTTATACTCGAGTCTATAAGTTTTCCCAATTTTTTGTGGTAAAATTAGGTGCTTATATTCGGGTCGGCTTATACTCGAGTATATACAGTAAAGCTTGTTTTTGGTCACTGAAACCCTATTTAGTGGCATTTCCAGCTATCATCTGAAGCTCTTTATCCAGAGTTTTACCTCTTTCACGTATTTTTTGTTAACCTTTTTGCACTAACTTAAACAATACGCTTTTTCTTTTCTTTCACAAACTTTACATCTAAAAACAAGTCCTCATTATTCTCAGCCATTAGGGACATAATTTCTTTGAAATTCAAAATTTGCCAGCAGGTTAACTATGGTAACTGTGAGATAATCATGAGAATGAAAGGGAATAAGTATAGATAATTAAGAAGTATCGCTAACACCTGTAATTTAAACAGATCCCAGAATCCTTTGCAGCGATATAATATCCCAGCAGGAGCCTCAATTAAGATGGTATTAAATTGCATCAATTTAGAGCCTTAGAACTACATGAAGCATTCAGCTGAACCAGGGGCCGACTCAGTGCAGACGGCCCCTGTGCGAGGAGTGTGACTATTCCCCCCTAAAAGTAATTACAGATAAGATACAGATGCAGCAGTACAGCAGCGCAGCTCTAGTATACCTCTACATAATTCATTCACTGAATAATAGCTTACACAGTGATAGTGATGACTGTGCTGTTACTTCAGTGACTTCATCCCTGATTGGTGACATCTGTTTTAGTTTTTTATTATCTGGACCCAGACCACCATGAAGACTTCTTCCAGCCAGGCTCATCTCTGCACACTCTGTCTCCTTCTACTAATATCTCTGATGCCACTCTCAGTAGTCCACCATAGCAATAATACCTCCTCTTTGACCCCTCACCAGTAATAATGCCCTCCTCTGTGGCCCCACTAATAATGCTGCCCCCTGACTCATTAATTACAGCACCCACTACCCACCCTGCCGCTATTGGAAAATAATTATTTTCTCCGCTCACTAAGGTATAGAGAATTCTGGTACCTAGATTAGGCACAATCCAATTTTTTATATTTTTTTTCATTTCATTCCAATTAGAATTTTTTCAAAGTTTTTCAGTACATTATATGGTACACTAAATAGAACTATTGAAAAACACAACTTGTCCTGTAAAAGCAAGCCCTCAGACAGCTAAGTTGCTGGAAAAATAAAAAAAAGTTCTGACTTCTTGAAAGGGGGAGGAGAAAGCAAAAATGAAAAAATAAATTGCTGTCATCAAGGGGTTAATTGTGCAAGCCTCCCTTCTAAACATTAAAAACCAATTGCCCCCAGTGCTTCTTCCCATACTCTATCCCTACTATGTTGAAAGGGTGTCAAGTGGGGCCCTGTTTACAGGCTGCTCTACCAACCCCATTTCGTTAAAGGGGTTGTTTGGTTGTGAACTATTGATGATCTATTCTCAGGATAAGTCCTCAATAGTAGATTGGTGGGTGTCTACTGCTTGGGTGGCCCCACCAATCAGTTGATCGCCTGGTTTACTGTCAGTGATCCCAAAATATTACTTTCCATGGCCTCTTGCCAACTACGGTAGCTGTTTGTCAGGCTGGTGCATTTGTGCAGGAACTGAATTCTGCAGGAAGCAAACAGCTCTGTCCTTTCTGTAGTGGCCAGGCTTGGTATTGCAGGATGAGTTCCAAAAAATACAATACAACGGCAAATGGATTAGATTTTTCCCTATAATTGGAAAGCCTTACGAGGCAGAAAAAAGCAGATATAATATTTGAATTCAGCGCATGAAAGTTTCTATAAGCCACCTATCTGCTTATCTGTTACAAAAATTGTGTTGCGCAGTGTAATCATTCTCTTTTCGCTCATCATTCATTTTATGCAGGCACAAAACCAATCATTGGATCGTCCACTTATTGCTTGGTTTAAACAGCGCTCATTCAGTCCTTCTCATTCATGTATACGGCGAACGATTTCTTGTTTGAATGAGCCAATGATGTATCTGCCTGTAAAAACAGGCTGCACGAGTGAACGATGACGTCACTCGCTCATTCAAATGATCAATTGGCCCATCTAAAAGGGCCCTATGTCTGAACGTCTCGTATTCCTTCCACTTCGCAGCGCTGCTGTTCACGGATCTTCCTAAAGGTCTAGGCTCCTCCACTTCATTACATGGTGCCGACAAAGTGCATTAACACTATCAGACTGCCCACTTCAAGGCATAAATCCTTATAAGTTTCCGTAACGTCAGTATAACTAGACATAGTAAAGAGTTGCTGCCTCACCCCCTTACACCTCTACACGGGGTGAGTGTTGCCCAAATCATTGCTGGAAGCAGACCACCATCCAAATTGGCTTTCTGTGCACACGGAGCCACCAATAGGGCACAGAGTGAGAAATTGCCAACTTATCAGAATCATTTAGTTTTTTGCTCACCCAAAGATCAAGCGACTATCGGCCCGTGTAACCAGGCAGACCATCATCTAGGAGCGATAGTCTGTAGGGCGGATGTCGGGCACTTATGCGCCACACTGTCGTCCCATGTAAAAGTACCTTAAATTCAAAGACTCTTGCGCATTTACCTTCCTCTCTATAACTTGGCATGAGATTATTACCCTGGTTTATTTGTGCAGCATTGATGGTTGCACAAATTAAGAAATTTTATGGCAAATAACGCTGGATTTACAAGGTCTATGCGGGATTTCAGGGGAGTTACTTTTTAATTTACGGAGTCATTTTTTATATATATCGCCAATACAGTATATTTTCTTTTGGTGCAAGGCGCCATCTAGTGGAGTGTTTATGAATTGCATGATATAGCGTGGACTTCACCTCCTCTTTTTTAATCCACTGCTTTAATCACTGTAAGAGGCATCTGATATTAATTAGGCGGAAAAGTCAACTAACCCCAGGTCAGCCCCGAGATAATGATCAGGTCTTGGCTCCTCTACAGCTTTTTTTTTCTTCCTTACCAACGCTTCAGTAATAGAGGGTATTAATAAAAACCTGAACTAAATTGTTATCTTGCCATCTCCGGTACTTACTCTGACATGTTTGATTGCGGTTCTCAGCCTTTGAAAAATCTTATAAAGAGCAACGGCAGCAGACGGATGGTAGCAGAAACAAATGGCGCTGTCGCTTTCATTTCGCTTGTTTTTTTTCTGACTGATGTCGAAGGATTGCAATTACATAAGTCAAAAACTGCGGTAGGAAAGAATGTCACACTTCCACTATATAGCTAGGTGTACGTGGCAATGTTTGGGGACATAGGGGAGGACTGTTTGTATTCTACTACTTAGAGGCAGAACTTGGGTAAAAGTGCACCATCTTTGTGAGTCACTTGGAACTTTAAATGTGGATTGGAGTCACTATCAAGTACAAAAAGTCAACATGTTGACCCATTAAGGACCAAGCATTGTAAATTCATGGCACTTGGTCCTGGGCTTTAATCCTGACTGATAATAAAAATTTGGGCATAGGATTTAAAGGGGTTGTTCCGCGAAAGCAAGTGGGGTTAAGCACTTCTGTATGGCCATATTAATGCACTTTGTAATGTACATCGTGCATTAAATATGAGCCATACAGAAGTTATTCACTTACCTGTTCCGTTGCTAGCGTCCTCGTCTCCATGGTGCCGTCTAATTTTCAGCGTCTAATCTCCCGATTAGACGCGCTTGCGCAGTCCGGTCTTCTCTGTGTTGAATGGGGCGCTCGTGCTGGAGAGCTGCTCCTCGTAGCTCCGCCCCGTTACGTGTGCCGATTCCAGCCAATCAGGAGGCTGGAATCGGCAATGGAACGCACAGAAGACCTGCGGTCCACCGAGGGTGAAGATCCCGGCGGCCATCTTCACAAGGTAAGTAAGAAGTCACCGGAGCGCGGGGATTCGGGTAAGTACTACCCGTTTTTTTTTTTTTAGCCCTGCATCGGGTTTATCTCGCGCCGAACGGGGGGGCTATTGAAAAAAAAAACCCGTTTCGGCGCGGGACAACCCCTTTAAGTTCCTGCTACTGCAATGTAGAAAGAGCAAGTCAGTTCCTCGGCTGTCAGTGATAGCCCAGGTCCCGGAGGAGAAGCCTAAAGCGATTTTTAACCACTTCTGACTTTTTCCTTGCAGGCAGGGGCGTAACTATAGAGGATGCAGGGGATGCGGTTGCACCCAGACCCAGGAGCCTTAGGGGGCCCATAAGGCCTCTCTTCTCCATATAGGAAGCCCGGTACTATGAATAAAGCATTATAGTTGGGGGCCCCATTCCAGGTTTTGCATTGGGGCCGAGGAGCTTCAAGTTACACCTCTGCTTGAAGGCTACATAGTACTCAATGACCACTATATAGGGGAGAGAGAAAGCGGAAGTGTTACTTCCACTATTCGACCCAGCGATCACATGATTGCCAGGTGCCCCCTGCCAAGGCAGAGATGCAGGGTCTTAGCAGAACCAGATAAGCTCTGTTAGTGATTACTGTCACAACAAGGGAATGTTTTCCCCTGTAACTGTGGCTCCTATGGATGCAGCTCCTACGGATGCCCCAGCCGTTGGTGTTTTTATGTTCACCCGCTGGCGACGTAAAAACGCGTGAATGAGTGTGCATATCTAACGTTTGTGTGCCAGTCCAGATAGCCCGGGCCGGTTGCATATACACCAAGCTCGGGGTGCTCGTTAGGCGGGGGGAGATAGGTTAGCTATGCTTTCTGCAAGGGAAGGGGTGGGCGGGAACTAGTGTGCTAAGCTCCCACCCCTCTCCGCCCCTTATCGGCAGCCAGCAATGGTAGGGGGTGGGAGCTTAGCAACTAACTCCACCCCCATCCCGCACCCTCCCATTGCAAACAGCCAGCCAGGGGCGGAGAGGAGGTGAGATTTATATAGTTTTTTCATTTGTAAAATGAAATATCTTTAAAAAGTAACTTTCTTTCTCCTCTAACATTGGCTCCCATAGGAGTCTACGGCTGCGGCCGCATTCTGGCCAGGAAAGATAGTTCTATTCTCTGTGTATTGCACAAGCTAATTTTGTGTGCGCAATGCGTGGTGATACGTTTGTCTGAAGAAGCCCTGAAGGAGTGCATGTGCTGCCAGATTTCCCCAGCGGAAAACTCTCAGCAGATACGCCTGAGGCTCCATTTATACGGGGAGGTTTGGTTGGAATAAAAACCGCACAAAAAAGTACATTGATGAACCCATATATACACAGATAATAGAACCCATTGATTCCAATGAGAGCCATGCTTGCAGTTACAAGTGCCGGCCACTGCGACTTGTGTGTATTTGCAGCGCTGACAGCATGTGCCCGCTCAGCTGATTGGTCGGGGTCCCCAGCGATGGACCCCAGTGAATCAACTATTGATGACCTATCCTGATGATAGGTCATCAGTAGTATTCTCCCTGGAAAACACCTTTAAGGCTTTTAATTTTGGAGTCCCAATTCCAGAATGGTGAAATAGGGGAGGGCCGTTTGTCTGCAGACCATCAATATTGAAAGTGACAAATAATGCTCCACAGGTCCACAGCGCTTCTTGAGGGAAGTGTAAACTAGATCCAACAACAGTTGAGTGGAAGGGGGACATATTGAATTTGTTTTAATTTTGAGACCCCATCATCTATGTACACCCCACACACATATATATACAGATATTACCCTACTTATGAACAGGTTCCGTTCCAGAAGCCTGTTCGTAATTGCATTTGCTCGTATGTCCGTACTGGGGTGTGTGTGGAGGGGGATCAGTGGTTGATCCTGCTCCATACAACGCAGGAGCTGGCTGTTTCTTACAGCCGACACCCGCCTACAACAGCTCCGATAAGCCGTGCCGCTCATTGGAGCTGTTAACCCTTTAAATGCCCCGACCGATGTTCGGAGGTCCTGCACTGCCTTCCGTGATAAGATCACGGGTTGCTATGCAGTTGCCATGGTCACAGGGACCCTTTTGAAAGGGCCCAGGGCTGCCATTACTGAGTACCTATCAAGCTGTGCCTATGGCCTGGCTTGATAGAATGCCCGTCTATATGAATGTCATATATATATATATATATGACAATATAGGGATGTAAAGCAGCTTAACATCTCCCTTATTATATCAGTTCTGAGACATCCGTCCTCAGGAAGGGACATAACATTGAATGGCGGACTTCAATTATACTAATTTAACCAACTATCTGTTTGAAAATGCCATAAACCGTTATCTCCCGGGACACTTCATCTAGAGATATATCATCAAAGATTAAAGCAAAGATTTAAGATTCATGTCAGGTTTTAATTATTAATCTCGTAACTGGGATCTCTGTGTATTAATAGACGTTGGAGGGACAGATGACACAATGACCAGCGTCCTTGACCAAAGCTTATTCACAGTAAATGTAGCATATTCGGAACTCATTTGTATCACCGAGCAGCTTCATCTGTGGATATTTAATAAGAAGCTGTGAATATTAACCCTTAGGTCTCCTTCACACAGGATGATGACGATTTGAGCCCTTCAAAACTGCATCACGTAAATATACAGCATGCAGTTGCAAAGGGTATATGCAGTGGGCTGTTTTTGACAGCTGACAGCCACCAGCGACTGCCGCAATTGGAGTTAGCTTCTAACACAACAGTTAACTACTTAGATGCCACGGTCAAAACTGACTGCACATCTAAACAGCCAGCCAGGGGTTAACCAGCTCCTCTTTAGCCCTCCCAGGATGCAATCGCAAAGTGCATATGGGTTAGCTTGGCAGTCCAGAGCCCAGTGAAAGAGCCTTTAGCAGCCCTTGAAAAGCAATACTGAAAATTACTATATACTGCACTGCTGACATAATAATAATGATCTTTATTTACATAACGCCAACATATTCCGCAGCGCTTACCATATAGGGTAACGCCACCAGCAGATAAAAGACGACAGCACACGCCAAACCTCTATATGGAGAGGGAGGAGACCACTGGGCAAGAAACTGCGCGCTTCTTTACCAGTCCTGGATCCACTCGGACCGGAGAGTGATAAGAGCCAATATGATTGAAGAGAAGCAGCATCCACGGATATTTATCTCAACACTTTAATTCATCCAGCATAAAACAACGTTTCAACCATGATATGGACTTTGTCATGGTTGAAACGTTGTTTTATGCTGGATGAATTAAAGTGTTGAGATAAATATCCGTGGATGCTGCTTCTCTTCAATCATATTGGCTCTTACCATATAGGGTAAAACAATCAAAACCACGGTTACATGTAGTAATCAGTTGATGGAAACAGTAGGGGTGAGGGTCCTGCTCCAATGAGCTTACATACTACAAATAATGGGGTGATACAGAAGGTAAAGGGGCTGGAGATGGGCACGGTATGGCGAGGTGGAGAGTGAGGAATGCTATATACACAGACATTGGTCAGGCCTTACAGTGGCTAAATCGTTATGACTGCAGGTGCCGGTTGATTACAGCCACCAGGAATTGCAGTTGGTAGGTCAGGGAGCATGTTATCAGGCGGAGTACAGAGGGGTTTGGTTTAGGGGATGTGGTATGCCTCCCTGAAAAGGTGCGTTTTTAGAGCACGCCAGATAGTTTGGGGTAGCGCGTTCCAGAGGACTGGTACTGCTGTGGAGAAGTCTTGGAGGCGGGAATGAGAGCTTCGAATTAAAGGGATGCTTAGTCTGAATTCGTTAGCAGAGCAGAGAACACAGGCTGAGTGATGGATTGAGATGAGGGAGGCGATGTAGGGCAGCGCAGTGCTATGGAGAGCTTTCTGGATGAGAGTGGTGAGTTTAAATTGAATTCTGTATTTGACAGGTAGCCAATGCAGTGACTGGCACAGGGCAGAGGCATCCGTATAGCGGCTGGACATGTAGATGAGCCTGGTGGCAGCATTAAGGATTGATTAGAGAGGGGAGAGTCTGGCGCGGGGGAGGCTGATCAGCAGTGAGTTGCAATAATCCAGCTGAGAGTGGATGAGTGCAACAGTGAGCATTTTTAGCGTGTCCACTGTGAGAAAGGGGCGGATTCTTGCGATGTTCTTGAGGTGCAGGTGGCACGTTTGGGCCAGAGATTGTATGTAGGGGGTAAAGGAGAGATCAGAGTCGAATATAACCCCAAGGCAGCGGGCATGCTGTCTGGGAGTTATGGTAGCGCCACACACTAAGATGGAGATGTCAGAATGAGGTCGGTTAGTAGAGGGTGGAAACACAAGTAGGTCAGTTTTTTGAGAGGTTTAGTTTTAGGTGGAGAGAGAACATAGTATTAGAGACAGCGGACAGACAGTTGGTGGTGTTCTAGAGGAACGGTGCTGTGATATCACAGGAAGAGGTGTATAACTGAGTGTCGTCAGCATAGAGATGGTACTGAAAGCCAGATCTCCTGATGGTTTGTCCAATAGGGACTGTGTAGATGCGGAAGAGGAGGGGGCTGAGGACCGAGCCCTGGGGGACCCCAACAGCAAGGGAAAGAGGAGGGGAGATAAAGCCAGCAAAGGATACACTGAATGAGCAGTCAGATAGGTAGGAGGAGAACCAGGAGAGAGCAGTGTCCTTTAGTCCGATGGAGCGAAGCATACTGAGGAGGAGTTTGTGGTCAACAGTGTCAAACGCTACAGAGAGGTCAAGGAGAATCAGTAGGGAGTAGTCACCTCTCGACTTGGCCATCAGGTGGTCGTTTGACCCTTAAGTCAGGGCAGTTTCTGTCAAGTGCAGAGGGTGGAAACCAGACTCTAGTGGGTCAAGAAGAAAGTTTTCTGAGACACAGCTTATAAGGTGGGAGTAAACCAGGCGTTCTAATACTTTGGAGATGAAGGGGAGATTTGAGATGGGTCGGTATTTGGCAGCATCGGTCGAGTCAAGAGTCGGTTTCTTTAGCAGTGGGGATATGATAGCATGTCTGAATGAGGAGGGGAAGATGCCAGAGGTCAGAGAGAGGTTGAATATAGTAGTAAGGTGGGAGATGACAACTGGGGAAAGGCACCGGTGTAGATATGAGGGGAGAGGGTCGCTAGCGCAGGTGGTGGGGCGAGCAGAGGAAAGCAATCTGGAGACTTCTCCCTGTCATTGGTCTGAGTACAGACAGTGAGCAGGAACTAGATACAGTACTGCAAAGGGTCGGGGGTAGTCTGGGATTGCGAGGTTATTTCTCACGGGATGTCGTCAATTTTAGTTTTGAAATAAGTAGCCAGCTCTTTGGCACTGAGATCCATTATGGGGGGCTGCAATTTGGGACTGAGGAGAGAGTAAAAAAGTGTCAAAGAGTCTTTTAGGGTTGTGAGATAGTGAGGAGACCAGAGCGGTGAAGTAGACTTGTTTGGCATGGTGGAGGGCGAGGTTGTAGGTTCTGAGCATGAATTTGTAGGTGAAAAATCTGCAGACTTTGTGCCATTCAGCACAACTAGAGCACCGCCAGATGAAGCGCATTTGAGGCATGAGCCAGGGTTGCCACGGTCTGCATCGGATGGCAGTCACAGGGTGTGTCACTTCATTTAAAGAATGTTTGAGAACGGTGTTGTAATGTGCGGCAGCCAGGTTGGGGCAAGACAGGAAAGAGATAGGGGACAGAGAGGACTATAGGGACTCAGCAACATTTTGGGTGTGAACGGCTTGAAGTTTCCTGTACGTACGTACAGTAGGAGGGTCTGTGGAGATGCTAGGGAGAGAAAGTGAGGAGGTTATTGTCCAAGAGTGGCAGAGGAGAAATGGTGAAGTGAGAAACAGAGCAGAGACGGAGGAAGACCAGAGCAAGAGTATTGCCATCTTTGTGAGTGAGAGAGACTGTGAGTTGTGAGAGACCAGGGGAGGAGGTAAGCATTAGAACCTGAGATGAGGAGATGGGGTCATTGGTAGGGATCTTAAAGTCACCTACAATGAGGGTTGGAATTTCGTAGGATAGGAAGTGGGGGAGCCAGGCGACAAAATGATCCAGAACAGGTGGGGGGACCTGGGGGTCGGTAAATAACTGCTACTCGCATGGACAGCGGACAGAAGAGTCATAGGGTATGTACATCGAACAATGGGAAAGTGAGTGAGGGTACCACGGGGATGACCTGGAGAGAGAAGAATACCTACTTCTCCACCAAGTCTATTTTCTGGTCTTGGGGTATGGGAGAACTGGAGACCATTGTAAGACAATGCAGAAGGGAAGGCAGTGTAAGAAACTGTGATATCCGCGTTTCTGTGAGAGCTAGCAGGTTTAGAGATGTAGCAGTGAAAAGTTGTGGATGGAGGGAAATCTGTTGCAGGCTGACTGGCAGTTCCAGAATGTACATAGAAAGGAGACAGGGGAGGGTATGCATAGACTAGTAGTTGGGCTTAAAGGGTGTCTCAGTAGGGCAGGTGGGGGAGGGTTTATAGTTAGGAGCAATAGAGGGTAGGCCAGGATTTGAAGAAATATCCCCCATTGCTAGTAGCAGCAGGGTAGTGCGGGTGAGCAGGTGGTTAACAGATTAGTGAGGGCGGCTGTTGTGTTTCTCAGTGGCTTCAGGGGGATTGAAGCATTTTAAGAAAGTAAAGAGTGCGTGTGAACTGTGCATGGGCGAAGAAAGGAAAGAAGGGCTGATATGAATAAAATGCAGTAGAGGTGGGCGTGGGAAGTAGGTTTTTAAGCTTACAGTAAAGATGAGACTGGAATTTGCAGTAGTGAACCAAAAGCCTATAATAAGAACAAATTACAATCCAGGCAGAATGCATACCATATACAAAAACAGTTTAAAAAGGCAGTGAGGTATCAATGGTGTAGATAATGTATCTCTGCCCTACTTTCATTTACACAAAAAAAACCAAATAGTTGTGATCTGCCCTTGCAGTAAAAATTAAGAGTTTAGTAATATTGATCATGCCCAGAATGATCTACATTTCCATCAGGTTAATTACCTGCTTCACAGCATCCTTCATACTGCTCCTTCATTTCCTCCATCCCTGATTCTAATGCTTGCAGCCTGGCAAGGAGGTCATCTAGAAGTGCATTCCTCTCGCAATCTGCAGCAGGGCTCTGGAGCCGCAGTTGGTGCTGGAACACCAGCTTATTATCATCTGACTCCACAGTTTGTAGCTCTTCACCGTCATGGCCAGGTGCGCTGTAGATATGGGTGATAGTGAGCGCCTTTGCGCTGCTGCAGTTTTTAGTTTCTCTGCGTCTGAGGGCCGCTGCAGAAGTTAGAAGGTCATAGGGACAGTAGAGGAGGAGCCCAGCCAGAACTCTCCAGAATATTAGGTGGTCCATTGTGAGTCCTCACCAGGCGGACTGCATGTTTAGAGAAAGACAAATGAATACAGAAATGTCACTGCAGTAGATTGGTTTTCATATAAACTATAAGATTAATTTTAATTAAGAATAAATTAGATGGCACACATTGCTTAAAGGCTATGTACACTTTTGCACTCCATTTTTTAAACAATGTAGAAAGAACATGCTGTGAAGAAAGTGGCACATTACACAGCAAGGGATTTGTGAGAAACTACCATTCAGGGACTTTCTGCAGTGGGAGGAAAAAATCAGCACATTGCAATTTGTAAGCTCACGTGAGTCTTCCACATAGGGAAGTGCAGTCTATGGAAAGCTTATATGTAATTGTTTATTACAGTCACTCCAAGTCATAAGTAGTAAAAGAGGGTAAAAACTGTGATACATCCGGAGGAAGAAACCTTATTACAGAGGTATGGCAGTGTTGGATGATATTGATCAGCTCACTAGCCTATATACCCTAGCATGCTGCACCTTCTAGTACTGTTTTGTTATGCTCTATAATAGCACTTTCAGACAGAATGAGAATCTCACAATTCACGTTTGCCCAAGCTCGTTAGTGCTCAGGAAGCCTGTTTAGACTGCACGACTCTCGTCCTGCAGCAAGATCTCTGCTTTCCTGCAGTGCCACCACAGGGGAAATTAAGTATTACACAGTTTTAATTTAAAATTGACTTTCTGTGTTATCCCCATGCATGTGGAGTCCTGGAGAGTGAGGCTGTTTGTAGCCAGTCCAAGTGTGAATATCAACCCCTGAAAGATCACCCCTCTTTTTCCTATTCATGTTTTTTCTCCCCACTCTGAAAATATCATAATTCTTTTACTTATCCATCGATGTAGATGTCTGAGGACTTGCTTTTTGCCAGACAAGTTGTATTTTTCTAAGTACAATTAAATGTACCATATAATGTTCAGAAAAAAATAGTGAAATAAAAAAACACAATTCTGTCATCTTTGGGTAGGTCTTGTTTTTACGGTGTACATACTGCTGCAAAAATGTTGTGATAAGTTTATTCTGTGGGTCAGTATGATTATCATGATACTAGATTTATATATATATATGTATATCCCCCGTTTCCCTGAAAATAAGACCTAGCCTAATTTTCAGAAAGGCTTGAAATATAAGCCCTACCCCAAAAATAAGCCTTAGTTACACTACATTAAAAAGAAGAATGCATTACCTAGCAGGCTCGGTCCTCAGACGCTCGTACAACATCACTTCCTGGTTACGGGATTCATAAGCTTCACCTCCAGGAAGCAATGGCTGTAATTGGTTTCAGCCATCGCATTGGTTCATCCAGCGCTGCATTGATTGGCTGAGCAGCGGTCAAAGAACCAATCACAGCCATCACTTATTGGAGGCAGGATTCATGAATCCCGTAACCAGGAAGTGATGTTGTATGAGTGGCCGAGACCTGCGGGAAGCACGTTGGAGCTGTGGAGAGCGGCGGGAGGGACCTGGACTGAGCCTGCTAGGTAAGTATAATAAGACATCCCCAAAAAATAAGACCTAGTGCCTCTTTTGGAGCAAAAATTAAAATAAGACAGGGTCTTATTTTGGGGGAAACACGGTGTGTGCGTATTTATATATATATATATATATATATATACACTTTTTTTTTCACTGTACTACTTTTAAAAAACAGAGTAACTTCTTTATTTTTCCATCGACATAGCTGTGCAAGGGCTCATTTTGTCCTGTAATTTCCAGTTTTACCATTTTGGAGCACATACGACTTTTTGATCGCTTTTTAGTTAATTTTTCTTGGGAGTTGAGGTGACCAAAAAAGTGTAATTCTGGTGTTATGTATTTTTTTGCTCTGACGATGTTTGCCATGGAAACAAGTATTGCATTATTTTGATAGTTTGGACTTTTACAGATGCAGCGATACCGAACATCTGTCTGTTTCGTTCTTTTTTTAAATAAATATGGGAAAAGGAGAGGTTTAAACTTTTACTTTCTTTTATTTTTTTACTAATTTTCACATTTTTCTTAGTCCTTGCAGGGGACTTGAACTTGCGATCATTTGATCGCTCATGTGATCTGACAAACATTCTACCAAGCCACACCACAGGCATGGCTTGATGGACAATCACACATGGCAGAGCTGGAGGCCTTCAAATAACCCCAGGCTGCCATGAAAACCAAACCGCACCTCATGATCGTATGGAGTTGGAGCAGTTCTGGACCCCCAAACTTAAATTAGGGAATTTAAATGCCGCTGTCAAAGCTAAGAGCAGCAAATAATTAGTTAAAGGAGATGTCCCGCGCCGAAACGGGTTTTTTTTTTTTTAAACCCCCCCCCCGTTCGGCGCGAGACAACCCCGATGCAGGGGTTAAAAAAACCACCCGCACAGCGCTTACCTGAATCCCGGCGCTCCGGTGACTTCTCTACTCACCGCTGAAGATGGCCTCTTCCTCCGTGGACCGCAGCTCTTCTGTGCGGTCCACTGCCGATTCCAGCCTCCTGATTGGCTGGAATCGGCACGTGACGGGGCGGAGCTACACGGAGCTACACGGAGCCCCATAGAGAACAGCAGAAGACCCGGACTGCGCAAGCGCGGCTAATTTGGCCATCGGAGGCCAAAAATTAGTCGGCACCATGGAGACCAGGACGCTAGCAACGGAGCAGGTAAGTAAAAAACTTTTTATAACTTCTGTATGGCTCATAATTAATGCACAATGTATATTACAAAGTGCATTATTATGGCCATACAGAAGTGTATAACCCCACTTGCTGCCTCGGGACATCTCCTTTAACAGCCGCAATCAGCATTCACGCTGATCATGGCTGTTGTCAGCAGTTTCAGCTGTAAGACCCAGCCCACCTCCATACAAACCCTGAATGCTCAGGACATAACTGTACATCCTGTGTTGTTAAGGGATCAAAGGGGTTGCCCATTTACCGCACTACTTTGCCGCTATAGCTCCAACTGTGTTAAAATAACAAAAAGAGTGGCATTTACCTGTCCTTTGCCATAGTGATCCAGCACTGCAGCCCCACCATGGTCCTGATGTTTGCTGCTGATGACATCATCGGAAATCACCTGACCACTGCAGCCAATCAGAGGTTGCAGCATCACTGCCCATTCTCCTGGCATCAATGCTTGTATCATGGGTGCCATGATGCCAGGAGTTGAAAATAGTGATGCTGCAGCCTTTAATTAGCTGCAGCGGTCAGATGACTTCCGATGACATCATCAGCAACAACAAACAGTGGAACCACAGTGCTGGAGCTGTAGGGGCAATGTTGCCCGGTAACCTCACAACCGGGGTGCCGGTTATGTGATCCGTTGTGCTTCTAAATCAATGTAACTGAACTAGATTTAAGGGCTTCACCTGAGGGTTCCTGGGGTTTTTACCCCACCATTTGGGATCTGTTTTTGGCTGCTGGGGACTCCAGACCATTAAGCCAGAAAGAGTCTGAGTTAAGAAGCAGCTGATGCAACTTGGTCAGGTTTACTGCAACACAGTACCAGAAGGTGCAGACAGCGACGTGGTCATGGAACAAAGCTGAGGTCAGGAAAAGCAGAAAGCTTTTGTAATGATGGATCAGGACAAGGAAATAGAATATTCATGGTTAATTAACAAGCCGAGCTCCAGAGAGGAGAAGTCGGGAAAGTTAAAGGGAACAGACAGGGATCAAAACCAAGCAAACAGACAGAACATTCTAACACTTCTGCACCTCAGGATACTAATTGTTCAGGCATCTAGTAGTGATGAAGGGTGAGATAAATAGCCAAAGGCTTGGGCCAGGAATGTAAAAGCTTGGTGCACGCACTGGCCCATTAAAATATGGACTGGCCACACACACATATCCTATGGGGACCAGGCAATTAAGAAGAAATGTGGCTTCTGCTGCAGAAAAAAACAGAGAACATGATGCTGGCCATGACCAATGGCAGGAGAAGGTAGGGACACTGTCTGCCATGACCAGCAGCCGTAAACCCACATTAAAGTGGCCATATGTGCCCAAGAATCTCTGGTACAACTCACAATGAACATCACACCCATCTATGTGCTGTCCAGTCATGATATGGACCAGTATAGGGCATGTAGCTTTTTGTTCCATTCGGACCATAAGTCTACGTGAAAAGTTGCCTATGTGAATTGCCTCATGGGCTAAAATAGGTCTCTCTACTGTCCATGTAATACACAGACCTAAAATTTGGTGGTCTAAATAAGGCCTTACACACGTATAATTTCCCATGGGGCATTTGATTCAATTGTCTTGCTCACCAACTTGGAGAATTCCTTAGTATCTGACTATCATGTTTCTCAGTCTAGGGGTGAGAGGTTAACAAACCCAATTGACCCTTATAGGATGTATAAATCCCCAACAGTACAGTTAAGACATCAATACATTTTCTTTAACACAAGGAAGACAGATAGCACAAAGGAATACCAAGAAGAGAATTTTTTGGTACAAACAGACAGAATCATGAATGGGAAGATGGGGCATGCAGAAAGCTGTGCACTGAGGAAGTACTGTGAAGAAGAACAAATGTTAGTACATGGGCTCTGTACTTGAATAGAAGTATGGCAAGATGATGCTACTGGTAACAGAGCTGGGGGTTAATGAGCACAGAATTTTATACTTCAAAGATCTGATGACAAAGAATGGAAATTCACTTTAACCATTAGGCTATGGCTACACACTCTGACTTTTTGCGATTGTCACCTGTGACCGGCTGTGTTGCAGTAAAGACCCAATTTTACAGCAACTTGTTAGTGACCAAATTTTCAGTGTAACCTTACCCTAAGGGTATGTTCCGACATAGCAGAAAATGTTGCAGAATGTCCGTGATGGACATTCCGCACACAATTCTGTACCATAACCATGATGGAAAACATGTCAGAAGTTGCGCCATAGGTGTGGATTTTGATGTGGCTTTTGCTGTGGATCCACAGCAGATTTCACCGTCTCAATTGACTTTGGAGCATTTGATCCTTGACAGCAGAATTTAAAGGGCTAACAGCCACGATCTGTGATTGTTGCAGCCACGTGTTGCAATGACCAACACAGGCCGTGTATGTAGCAGGCTCGTCTCCCAAGCCAGCTCCATACACAGATACCTGCCGTGCATGTAAGGCGCACGTCGGGAAGGAGTTAATAAAACTCATTTATTGTTCATACCGATATTATCCAGGGCTGCTGATATAATGTTGCATAGTGGGGCAGATTAACTAATCCCATCTGTTAGAGTAAACTTAGACCGGGCAATCTAAAAATATGTCAAATGTATCACAGTGGATAATGCTGGGTGCTAAATTTGGCGCATCTATAGATACTTTTGGGTATTGTTATACTACCCATTTGTTGGCTTAGTTTGAGCCAAGATTTGTGGACAGAAGAATATTCATATTCAAGAATGATCTCTTATTCGTCTACCAGCCGAGAAGCTCAAGCATGCCAATCTATCTCTAGCCAATGACGGTCTATGATCATTCGCCTAAAAGAATCATTCATTGTTAAATTTAGCCTAACAAGCGATTGTTTTAGGCTGAATCATCCAATTCAAACACCTTAAATCTAATGCCTATAGCAGTGTTTCCAAACTCCAGTCCTCAAGGCACCCCAGCAGGTCATGTTTTCAGGATATCCTAAATTAAGAACACCTGAGGCAATGTCTGAGGCACTGACAATAATTACATCACCTGTGCAACACTGAGGAAATCCAGAAAACATGACCTGTTGAGGTGCCTTCAGGACCGCAGTTGGTAAAACACTGGTCTATAGGGACCTTTAATCATTCATATCACATAAGCTGACAATAGACATTGTAAAAGATAATAATTTGTATCATTGCTGAAAATTGAGGATCACATTCTATTACATCCAATGAACACGTCAGATCCATGTTGCAATGTCCAACGATCCAACAAATCCGATCCTTAGGAAACCATAGGTATGAGTCTTAATACTAATCACAATAATATGAGACCAGAGTTTGTCATTGGCCGTACTGGGTGAAAAAAAAATCTCAAGTGAGGTCACGTCAACTTTTATAAAAAATGTCATTGAAAAACTGTTAATAGCTGTTATAAGGTTGCAGTAAAGTGATGTATACCATCAAGGTAATACATGCAGTATTTCGTAGGAGCCACGTCATAGCCCTGTTTCTATTGCAAACCTGAAAAATGCAAAACCTACAAAATCGGCGTAAACACAGACGGCACAGTATAGCGACATGTAGCATTGGTAATTACAACATTGGGTACCACAGCTCAGTGCAAGCACCTTACCTCGCTCCGATGACTTGGACTCTGCTCACTTCTTGTTCTTTCAGCAAGTTTAAGTCTTGTTTAGACCCCACAGAAGAGACCAATCGTCAATGCAGGGGAGTTGCTCTCATGCCACTAAGTGTCTAGGACCCCTGTAATCCCTTTATCCCAGCCTCTTTCTGTAGTACATTCTTTCTTAGCGTTTCCTAAAGCACATCTGCCTATGTGAAGACCCCCCTTTCCCCCATTGCTTCACTTCAAAGCCCACAAAACTCTTTGTAAAAGACAGTGAACAAATGTTTGCAGGTACTTTATACATTATATATATATATGAAATTCTCGTCTAGTCATAAGTGTACAGTCGCTCCTGCTAGGGAAATTTGTAATGATGAGCATCAGATTGTGATTATTAGAGCGCAGCACACATGAGAAAAACTTATGATACAGCAGATACTTTCTTGAAAATCTGAGATGAAAAGCCCTTTGCAGAATATTTATGCTCCCCCCCCCATCTAACAAGAATAAAACAATAATCACTCATTGTCAAAAACATATCAAGCACCTAGAAGTAGTTGATGTTTTGTTGCAAATCTTGGCACAGAGTTACATGTCAGGCAGATACGGATATGATTAGAGTTGTGGCGTGAACAGTCTTGCCACCTGAGGTCCTTAATGTGGTTCCACCAATGACCTATAAAAATGCTCTCGGAGGCTCCTTATGTGTAGTGGCCTCTTCTTCCACTTGTGTAGAACTTGTTGACCACTAGTAACCTCTATGACGCAATCAGAGAGATTTCACCCAGCTAACAAAGCTTGAGAGAGGGCTCATTATTGGAATGCGAGCAGCTGGTTAGTCATATTGAGGAATTACTCACCAACTGGGCCATTCCGACCAGACTGTTAGGAGGTGTTGGGACCAGTGGATGTGTGAGGGCACACAAGGTGATCGGGTTCAGGACACTCTTGACAGACCATCAGTAGAGAAGATCGTCTGATTGTCGGAAAAGCACCGAGCAGCTACAAATGTTTTGTTGTCCACCTTCTAGAAACAGGTGGCATCATTGTTACACACCTTTGTATGTTGAAATCATTTACATTACATGTACTGCCATTGACACTCACTGCCGCCTCCATTTGCAGTGATGTAATGTACAACGAAATGTAACTGCTATAAAGTGGACCCGGGTTGTCTTCAGTGACGAATCCAGG
Source organism: Eleutherodactylus coqui (assembly GCF_035609145.1). Taxonomy (NCBI): domain Eukaryota; kingdom Metazoa; phylum Chordata; class Amphibia; order Anura; family Eleutherodactylidae; genus Eleutherodactylus; species Eleutherodactylus coqui. Next base: position 280,503,485 of record NC_089839.1, read on the forward strand.
TTTAGTTTGGGTGCTGACGATGGCCGTGTTCGTGTCTGGAGACCTCTTGGTGAGTGCCTCAATCCTGCCTTTGCTGTAGAGCGGCACACTGCCCCCTGCTGGTGTGATGGTCTGGGGGTCATCACATATGATAGTTGGTCACCCCTAGTCGTGGTATGAGGGACAAAGACAGCTCAGCGATATGTTCAGGACATGCAGCAGCCACATGTGTTCCTCTCATGGCGGCTTCCAAGAGGCAGCAGGTAAATGCTCAGCCGTACACACAAGGGGGTCACAGGAAGCCCCCACGACATTGTCACACTTCTGTGGCTGCTCAGTCACCAGATTTATTGCCAACAGAACATGTATGGGACCATCTGGGATGCCAACTTCAACAGCCTATGAGTTTGCATGATCTAGAGGCTCAGTTACAGCAAAAGTGGCTCGATATGCTGCAGGATACCGTACGGAACCTGTATGACTTCATGCCCGTCCGTATCACACCTTGTATCCAAGTTAGAGGTGGTACAAAAGGGTACTAGAGTCTCCATGCCCGCCCGTATAACACCTTGTATCCAAGCTAGAGGCGGTACAACAGGGTACTAGAGTCTCCATGCCTGCCTGTATCACACCTTGTATCCAAGCTAGAAGCAGTACAACAGGGTACTAGAGCCTCCAATCAAGTCAGTTTTTACCAATAGTGTAAACATTTGCTCTGATATTGTAATCACTTACTTATGTCAATGTTACAATCACACAGAGAAATTTTATTTCCATTCCGACAACTCCTTCTAGGGGATGGATTGTTCTTTGAAAATGAGTGTATATTGCCCTGATATGTCATCTGCCTGCATTCTGCTTGTTGTACTGAAAGCAGCAAGGTAGCAGCCTACCAACACCAGACTTAAGTAATAAATAATGAACTAGAACCATGCTCATAATATAAAAAACTAAGCCTATAACATAAATACAGCACCAAAACCAAGCTCAGTATAGAATCATAGAATGGTAGAGTTGGAAGGGACCTCTGGGGTCATCGGGTCCAACCCTCTGCTCAGTGCAGGATTCACTATATTATCCCAGACAGATGTCTGTCCAGCCTTTGTTTGAACACTTCTATTGAAGGAGAACTCACCACCTCCCGTGGTAACCTGTTCCACTCATTGATCACCCTCACTGTCAGAAAGTTTTTTCTAATATCTAATTCGTGTTTCCTCCCTTTCAGTTTCATCCCATTGCTTCTAGTCGGTATTATTGTAACTTGACGCCACCAGAAGCTAGGGGTTGGACAGGTGTTCCACCCCTGCCACCCCCCCTAGCTCCCGATTGGGAGAATACCTTAAGGTCCTACAAGCTGCTGGAATCTATGTGTGGCTGAAGCGCCGTGGAATGTTAGTGAGGTGGGCTGCCTCTGTCTTACCCACCGATATTAAGTTTCCATCCACTACTATCAAATCAGGGCCATCCTGGATATCTTGAGGAGGTGTGAGAATTTTTCTCCCCTTCTACCCGCTAAATGAGTCCATATGTTTATTATTCAATTGCCAATTACCTCCAACAATCAAATATCTGTTCCTGAGAGGCCAATTTTTCTCTCATTACCTTTCTTGCATTCCATACAATCATTGTTTTGAAATCATGGCTAGAGGCCACTGAACCCGAGAGGGAGGAGGTGCATTCTTTTGGTGGACTGACATTTGCAGTCCAAATCATTGTTTGATCGGATCTGGTTTGGCGTCAATGGGTGCCACATACTCCAGTGGTCTTCTCCTGATCTCTAGCGCCTGAAAAGGATTTTTGTTTTTTAATCTTATGGTCTTGCAACACGACTAGGAATGAAATCTGAACCAGAATACCCACGTATAGACAGCTGTTTCAGGGTTCTTGGCCCACAATAGTGCACAAATATATAATGATAATTGCGTAATGTTTACTATGGGGCAGTAACTTTATTTGAGCAACTGGCACAGGTCATAGACGAGACAAGAAAATCAAATAGTGAGTGAAGAGGGTCTACAGAGAGTGTGAAATGGGACCAGAAAGCTAAGTTGGCCCTAGACAGAGAAACCAGAAAGGGGCCGGCTGTGAGGAAGAAGGAGAAGGAGCGCTATTGTCCAGACAGCTGGAGAGCTATGGTAGCCAGCACCAGCAAAAGAGAGGAGCAGAGAGGATCACTCCAGACCCCCCAGACAACTCTGTGGGATCGCTGGGGGTTGCTGGAAGCTGCAATCCCCTGAATACTGACTTGTATGTGAGACCGGCATCAACTGAAAATTTTGGTGTGCACACTTATACGGACAAGTAACAATTACCCAACAGGACTGATAGAGGGATTTTAGGGAAAGAGACTGGACTGTAAGGGACATTGGGGGAGTATTGACCTTTTCTAATTTCAGATATTTTGCAAGGGGTAATATAATGTAGAAATAGTAATACTGTACACTTTGGTTACTCCGTCGCCTGCATCGTATCCTGAATCCTGTGCTGCTACACCTCCAACCGCGATACTGGTATATCATGGAAGAATAACAATATAGAGAACACAAGTTGAGATTTTTACTCTATTCCCACCCCTCTATTCTCTTTTTAGAGTACTTCTCCATGAAATTTATGTCCAGATGCTAGTAAAATGCATATTTATAGGTAGTGACAGGTGGACAGAGGGGTTGTCATCACTGTGTCATTGCCATATGGTGGAAGCATCTGGTTAGTGGTGATTAGTCCTGATGTCCCATGATCCAGGCTATCTCTATGGTATGAAAAATCTACTAACAGAAGCATGTCCGTAACAGGAGGGCCACACGGTACTACTTATTCTAAACTAAAAAGTATAGAAAAAATTAAAACCCACTTTTTATGCCTCAGCTGTGGCTGTTGCCTACTTCATCTAAGGAGGACAATCACAGATGGCACAAGGATGAGACTACAGAAGTACGTAAGGCTAATAGACATGTATAAAATGACTAGTTATTAGTGTTATTTATAGTACCAGTGTTTCTGGTGGCGCAATGTGCCATTTATAATATAATATACTGAATGACAGCATCACATGTAACTCATTGAAGGGCCTGTGATGACAGGGTTGGTCAAAATATTGAAGGACCTGTGATGACGTCACCGTCATGTGATCTGGGGCGGAGCTCAGAGCTCAGGTGATTCAGCTGCTTGCTAAGGTGAAATTGTGGCTGGGATTAAGAAGCTGTGATGACATCACTGTCATGTGATCAGGGGTGGGGCATGTAACTCACTCATTAAGTCACTCACAGACAAGTGGTCATTAGTACTTTGACTAGTGGTTAGGTGTTGATAATACCAGTGTTTCTTATAATACAATATCAGGGGCAGAGCATGTAACTCACTCACAGACAGGTACAGTTGGAGTTGCTTAAAATACAAAATATTGAAGGACCTGTGATAACGTCACCATCATGTAATCAGGGGCGGAGCATGTAAGTCACTCACTGATTGATAGGTGGTCGTTAGTAGGACCTGTGATGATGACGGTTGGAGTTGGTCAAAATATTCAAGGACCTGTGATGATGTCACCGTTATGCGATCAGGGGCGGAGCTTGTAAATCCTTCACATAGTCACTCACTCATGGACAGGTGGTCATTAGTACTTTGATAGGAGGGAGCAGAGAACAGGGAAGTGTCTACTTGTAAGCAGATTGGGTGACAAGGCAGCGCTCCATAGCTCCAAAAATGGCTGACAGGTTGCTACCACAACACTGACACTCTTTCTTAAAACAGTTTGTATGTGTAATACCCAATATATACAGATTATGGGGTCAGTCTGACATCTTGACATGAGTCAAGAAGATTCGCAAGTGGTGGTAGTGATTATCTATTCAGCCAAGGCCGACTTTTGGTCACTTTATAGATCATCATTCTGCATGCTTTGTTCGGCTGAGATCCATAAAGTATTTTGGCAGAAATAGTGGAATAGTTTGCCATTGCTTTCTCCACCCCTCCCCAATTGACCGGGCTTGGGACCGGCATGTAGCTAGCTAAACGGCTGGGTTAATTGTAAAGTACAAGCTAATAAAAGTAACCCAAAATTTAATTCTCAGAGCATAAAACAGTTTTTAGTTGCAGCAACCCTGGAAGATGTTTCTTTGTCAAGATAGTTGATTTATACCTTTGGGGAGGGAGGGGCCCAAGTACTTGGAAAAACGCGGGAAAGTTAGGTGCTAGCCCCTACATCACCATAGACCACCAAGGATACTAGATATTAAAAGGATTGTGCCACTTCTAGCTATTAATAGCCTATCCTTAGGATAAGTCACCGATAGCAAATCGGTGATGGTCCACCAGCTAGGAGCCCCAGGAATCAGTTGTTTCCCCAGGCTGGTGTCTATGTGTACTGAGCTGTTTTGCTGCCAGAATCAGATAGCTCTGTACATTGTGCAATGGCCAAGATTGGTACTGCAGGCTAAGTCCTATTAAAATAAATGGGACTCAGCCTGTAATACCAATCCAGGCCAGTTCACAAAGGCAGCAGACCCTTGCCGATCTGCTATTAATCACCTATCAGTGGGACAACCCCTTTAACTCATAACTACCCTTACACGGCAGTGGATAATGTATATCATCAATAACCCCTTCCTTGCCCTAAACCACCAAAGATACTGACTTTTACCCACGTATCCACTTTGATAAAACCAGAACATGCAGGAACATTGTCCTTATTATTGGGTCTGAAATGATAAAATCATGAACATCTCATCGCCTTACCATTGTCACCGCCCCCCCCCCCCCCCCCTCCCATCCTTGCTCTACCATGTGTGGTAATGATGATATGGGAAAACATATAAAAGGGACATTAAATAGTAGTCTTAAAACCTGAAAGCAAATAGCAAATGTTTAGACAATGAGATGAAATGTTAAGTGCAGTCGTTTTATGACAAAGAGAGGATGTAGACAGCGAGAACAGTAGTGCGGCAGATACTCAGAGCCATGCGAGATCTATAAAGCTGCCTGTTTATGAGCAGTTCTAGATAACATAAATGAAAGTGTTTATGAGGTTCCTGCAGGGGTCCATCAGCATGTGTTTCATATAAAGCCATAAAGAAAATAAATCCCAGCATTCCAAGGGTCAAACAGCAGAATCAGAGTAGAAGCAGAACAGTATAAAATAGAGAGAACTTACTTTTTAGGGGGACTACAAGTGAGAAGACCCAAAAAATCCAAGTGTGCCAAACTACAATCTCAAAGCTGCGTCTTAGGATCCAGGCCCACAGAGGTTAGGTAAAACTATTTATTAAAAGGGCTTATAAAAGCATGCATTCCAAATGCTAGAACATCAGAGACACACCCCTGACAGGCACTTCCGGCGGATGGCAACTTTCAATTCGGCAAAGGCGGGAACATCAACCACACCTCTCCCACTGACACCCATACATATGTATGGAAATAGAGGTAATATCTTTTTGTATTCTTTTTTGAAAAGGAGGCTCCCTGTCCTCCAAAACGCGTTGTGCCCATGCTTTTAAATAAATGGTTTTACCTAGCTTCTGACGGCCTGGATCCTAAGACTCGGCTTTGAGATTGTAGTATGACATACTTGAATTTAGGTGGGTTTTCTCATTTGGAGACCCTTTACAAAGTATGTTTTTTTCTATTTTTTATCTTTTTGTTTGACCCTTGAAGCCCAGGAATTTATTTTCTTTATGGTTTTTACGACCGAGGTGGCTTCTCCTTCAGATACCCTGTTGATGCTTTCCTTTATTGGATGTCCTGAGTGACAAGGGGTCCATTTGGTGGATTTATTGTGTGGAGCAAACTTGAACTGAGTCCTATTGAAGTGAATTGCAGTACCAATCCAAGCCAGGAGACAAAGACCCTGGCCCAGAGGAACAGCTGGTTGCCTGCATTTTACGGGTAAACTGGTCACACCAGGTGAATCCCCTCCAGTTTGGAGAATTTTGATTTTATTTATATTTTGGCCTTGGAGCGCTGTCCTTGTTTTAATAGCATGTGCGTCATGGCACTGGGGTAGCAGAAATGGTCTATAATTTAGGAGCAGGCTTCATTTCTTAATTGTCTCTGAAGAAATCGTAATTATTTGTAAAAAAAAAATAAAAATCCAAACAATTAAAACAATAAATACATTTTAAAGGACAGACTACCGTGTTTCCCCGAAAATAAGACAGTGTCTTATATTAATTTTTGTTCAAAAAGGTTTAACTTTTTTATATGTATAACTGCCTGGACACTATTTATATTGACTTTTTTAATTAACTGTTAGCAGGGCTTAATTTTGGAGTAGGGCTTATATTTCAAGCATCCTCAAAAAGCCTGAAAAATTATTTTGCATCCTCAAAAATTCTGGCAAATCCTGCTATGTCTTATTTTCAGGGTGTGTCTTATTTTCAGGGAAACAGGGTATTTGTAAGACCGGAGACCAGATAATGATTTCTGGTCTATAGCAATCAGTGAAGAATGTGTCGCTGTGAACTGTCTCTAACTTCCAGCAGGACTCACATGTTTTAGCAATTAGCCCCTTATGGTAAATTCACATGTTATTAGTGCGGCTGAAAGATACATCACTACTGCAACAGAAAAACGTACAAAGAACAAAGACACAAAAAAAATAAAAATTCTAATAAAAGTACTTAAACTTTGTGCTTCTAAATTACAATTTCACTAGTTCACAAGTGCACTGCATGAATGGAATGTTTATAAAAATTCCACTGACTACATTGTGAGTGACTTTGATTTTTTTTATTTGTAAAGGCTACGATCATTTTAGATAATACCTAAACTTTCAACTAGGGAGATTAAAATAGGTATTCAACCTACATTGCAATAAAGGTTACAGCAAGTCCTGTATGGGGACCATTTTGCTTGTAATGTAGGGTTCTCTAATGATTCCCTGTTAAAAGAGGACTATAACAGAGCAAGTTCAGTTCTAATAATTTAACTTTGCTTAACTTTTCTTTGCATGCAATTGCACAGAAAGCTTGTTGGTTTCAACACTAAACGTAGACACACATTCTTGATGGTGACAATTTACCCAAGCTAGCTCTGTTTTATAATGTTCCAGAACACAAACCAAACAGAATATAACACTGAATGAATGTGTCAATCTACGTTTGTATCCCTGTTAACTTCACACAGGAGCCCTTCTCTAGGGTCGTATTACTTCACATAGGCCTCTACGTAGGATTCATTTCTCACTACAAGACAGAAGGGAAGTCTCTGCTCCTCAGGCCATACTCCCAAGATCCCCACTATACCACCCTTCTTACTAACAACGAAGCTCAGTCCACGGCTCTTCTGGCCACACTACATCCTGAACAGGCCACACTACAAGCCACAGGGCAACTAGATTTCCATGGCAACTATTAGCTTGGACTGTTATTTTCCACAGCCCCAAACGGACCTAGCTACAGCCTTCCTTGGCTATGGCCTCAGCACCGCTCACCCTCTCTAGTTTCCTCCATGTTGATAGTCCCAGCAGACTCTCTCAGAGCTAACTCCATCCAGGCTGACAATAAACTCAGCCAATACTATTTAAGCAGAGGCCTATGTAGACCATTGCAAACCACTCCCTTCTGCGGCAAGGCTTTCTAAGTCCCCGACTAACCAGCAGTTTCCCTTTAAGCTCATATCTGCTCCCCATGACACTTCTTCCAGTCCTCACCAAATGAAGCAGCCATAAATCAGAGCAGCTTCCACTGCAGTGAACTCAATACGTCCATGTATTACTGTCCCCTGGCTTACCTGCTGTTGGATACTTGGTCGGGCACCATGGCTGGTACTCTGGCTGTAGGGTGTGTGCATACTCCTAACAGGTTCCCAACAACCACCATCCAGTTCCTGCTATATCAGCCCGATGCGCAGCCCATGCAGGAATCCTAAGCAATTGGTCTCATCTAGCCATTTTGACAAAGCACCCATTTGTGTTTACTCCGGTTCTGACTCCTGCTTGACTCCTGAAAATTCTGACTTCTGTGTTCCCTGACCTTGGCTTTGTATATTGTACTTCATTATTGCCTGTAGCTTGCCCTAACATTCAACTTGGACCTTGTTATTGCACCTGTGCCACTAGTTCTGACAATAGCAAGTCTTTTAGATATGTACCTGTTGACACCATCAGGTACCATTCCTTGGCCCAGTGCAGTGTCAGCTGCCACACTACTGGGACTATCTATGTGAGTAGCAGCTTGGAGACCCTGCAGCATAGACTGCATCCCGCTTGGCGGGATCAGTGGTAAAAAGTAGAGTTTTCCAGGTGCTGCTTCCACAGATAGCCCAAAGCCAAACCAGTATATGGCAAGGTGGGTTCACATCAGAGGCGTAACTTGAAGCTTCTGGGCCCCAATGCAAAACCTGTAACAGGGCCCCCAACTGTAATGCTTTATTCATAGTACTGGGCTCCCTATATGGAGAAGAGAGGCCTTATGGGCCCCCTAAGGCTCCTGGGCCCGGGTGCAACCGCATCCCCTGCATCCTCTATAGTTACGCCCCTGGGTTCCTATCCATCTGCCTGACAATTACATTCACCCACATGTACAAAATAAGCTCTTTACCAGGGGTGTCAGGAGCACAGCGCTGACTCTCAAATTAAAGGACTTGTCAGTGATAAGCCGATCCTTTAAAATTGTATGTTTAATATTAGGAGAGTGTAGATTTTTTATTTAGTATTCATGTGAATATTTGATCTATTGGCAACTTAATCATTTTTATTATTATTATCATCTAGAATTGTTGCAGGTTTATTTCCCACTCCTTTTTTGTTTCTTTAAACTCTATTAATTAACATAATCCACCTCTTGTTTTCCTTATTTTTGAGAACTAGCCTCTGCAAGGTAAATTCCTATGTGTTTTTATGATGCCCCCTGTAGGTAGGCACAGGGCAAAGGCTCTTTTTGGCCATTTATTAAAACAACCCTGGCACAGCTGTGGCTTATTTTGGCCATCAGAAAAGTTGGAAGCTTTGCTGTTTCAGTAAATCACCTAGGAGAATGGGGCCTACACTCATTCAATCACATTTGGATAATAATAGTGGTACTAGATTGAGATCGCTGTGTCTCAATAGTAAATAAAGCCAGAGCCAAAGCTCCTAACACTCAGACAAGACATGATGTCATAAAGCATCGGCAGTCAGCCAGCCCTACCGGACTCTAAAGCCATGCTGGGAGACTTGATAAATATATGACTGATGGGGCAAAGTTCAGGCTCTCAACCACAGGATACCTAATATCCCTACCGTCATGTGGAGTGGGATTTCACTGACCATTTTGTGATCATAGTTTATGTCAAGAAGGTGGCACTTAACATTATGAATATGTTGAAACAGAATTTGGATTTGTGGGACTACAGGCAATAAATACATTATGCAACATTGATCCAATAGTCACCTAAAAAAGGGGGGGCCTACTTCTATATGTATAAAGTCAAAAGCCCTCACTAACTGACTGACTCACCCCTAATTCTCTAACTTCCCGATGTTGTACAAACATGAAATTTGGCACGAGCATTCTTTAGGCCCTAAATAGGAAAAGTAAAGGGTTCACAACTTGATTATTCAATTCTAAGTGCAAAAGTAAGTGACCCCCTATGTAATGTAACTAATAACGCACATCTGTACCGCACAAACGTGAAATATGGCACAACCATTCTTTAAGTTGTAAATAGGAAATGTAAAGGGGTCACAACTTGTTTATTCAATTCTAAGCGCAAAAGTTAGTGAACCCCTATGTAATGTACCTGATCTAAATCTTTAACTTTCCGGTGTCATATAAACTTGAAATTTAGCACAATCATTCTTTAGATCCTAAATAGGAAATGTAAAGCTGTCACGACTTGATTACTCAATTCTTAGCGCAAAAGTAAGTGATTCCCTATTTATTGTAACTAATAACGCACATCTGTACCACACAAACATGAAATTTGCCACAACCATTCTTTATGTCCTAAATAGGAAAAGGGTCCACAACTTCAATATTCAATTCGATGTGTGAAAAACTGAAAATCCGTGATACATAACACAGTTCGTCTCTCAGAAACCATAAAGTCTAGGGAAATGATTTGTATACTGAGGAGAATCTACCTCACCTCTACGTGTATATACTGAGGAGAATCAATCTACACATCTATGTGTATATACTAAGGAGAATCTACCTCACCTCTATGTGTATATACTGAGAAGAATCTAATGCTTCTCTATGTGTATATACTGAGGAGAATCTAATGCTCCTCTATGTGTATATACTGAGGAGAATCTACCTCCCAACTATGTGAAAATACCGAGGAAAATTTACCTTACCTCTATGTATATATACTGAGAAGAATCTAACACTCCTCTATGTGTATATACAGAGGAGAATCTAATGCTCCTCTATGTGTATATACTAAGAAGAATCTACCTCACCTCTATGTGTATATACTGAGGAGAATCTACCTCACCTCTATGTGTATATACTAAAGAGAATCTACCTCATCTCTATGTGTATATACTGAGGAGAATCTACCTCACCTCTATGTGTATATGCCAAGGAGAATCTACCTCATCTCTATGTGTATATATCGAGGAGAATCTACCTTACCTCTATGTGTATATACTGAGGAGAATTTACCGCACCTCTATGTGTATATATCGAGGAGAGTCTACCTCACCTCTATGTGTATATACTGAGGAGAATCTACCTCACCTCTATGTGTATATACCAAGGAGAATCTACCTTACCTCTATGTGTATATATTGAGGAGAATCTAACGCTTCTCTATGTATGTATACTGAGGAGAATATAACTGACCTCTATGTATATATACTGAAGAGTATCTACCTCACCTCTGTGTGTATATACTGAAGAGAATCTAACTGACCTCTGTGTGCATATACTAAAAGGCTGAAAAGCACATAAGGAAGTGGCCATGAACTCCAGGGATGGAGCATGCCTTTATAGCTAAGAAGGGGCTGCAACCTCCAGTCTGGGGGTAAATTTGAATAAGAGTGTCGTTACCGCTAAGGGTAAAAAGTGAGGAGAGTGGGAGGGGTGGCATATTCTGCAGAAGGACATCAGTACATGCAGCCTGAGGAAAATCTAACATTCCTCTATGTATAAACATATTTTATTCCTCGGTTCCTCTAAAGTAACCACAGCTTCATAAAATGTTCTGTGCGAACAACAGGTAAACACTTGTACCAAATAAACTCGGGTACAGCCGGGTATATCAGCTAGTTCTAAACATATATGCAGCTCAATCTATAGTTGTCTCAAAAAAGACCTCAAAGCTCAATGATAATGTTCTAAAATTCAAGGCATAGTCCAGTTTCACATGGCAACATTTCAGGATCCATATTTGAACTGCAACAGTTCCCCTGCCTTAGATCACAATGGGGTTCTAGAATGACCTCAGTTTAGTTCAGTAGAACTTCAGGGAGTCCCGGTACTAAAATATTCACACTGGTGTCTTTTTGCTGGATACATCAAATTATCTCTTAATTTTTGGTGTGGCTTTGGTTCTACTTTTGGGCCCCAAAGATCTTGCATTTCTTCTACGGTTGTGCATTATAGTATAATTCACTTGGGTTCTTGGCAGCAGCTATATCTGAGACCTCCACCTAACCACTGAAGACTTGATATGTTGCTTTGTATGATTACACAATGCTTTATAGAAACTAGATCAGGTCTACTCAACTGGTGGACCATACTCCAGATCTGGACTGTTGATGCCAGCTGTTCGGACCCTCCAGACCTGTCTTACATCCAGGGTCTGTGCTTGCATACAGCTCCAACCAAAGACCACCAAACTGAGAGTATTATAAAATAAAAATTGTGAATAATCTTCAACCTCTTTTACTCTGAGGCCTGGGCTGTGGATAACATTTTGCCTGAAATTACCACTGGTATCCAAAGCACATGGCCTCTCCCACTCAACATTCTGCACATACCTATAAGAACTATATCAGCCACCGTGACTACGTTCTTTATGCAGTCCCTATACCCAGGAACATCTGAAACTAGCTGAATTTGCCATCTTAAACTCCCCAGCTAAGGGCAAACGCTCTTCATTCTGATCCCAGCAGGTGGGATCCTCTGCATCTAGTTGCATTAGCCAACTTGGACTCCATATTTAAAGACACAGGTTTAGAGATGAGCGAGCATGCTCGGATAAAGCAGTTACTCGAGTGAGCATCGCTCTTCTCGAGCAACTTCTTACCGGTCCGAGCAGGCTCGGGAGGGTGGCGGGTGTGAGCGGTGGGTGGCAGGTGTTAGCGAGCCTGCTTGGACCAATAAGCAGTTACTCGAGAAGAGTGATGCTCGTTCGAGTAACTGCTTTATCCGAGCATGCTCGCTTATCTCTACACAGGTTGTCTGAGAAGCCGCTCAGCCTCACATGAACAGTGCTGTCCATTCCATTGGCTTATGCAGTTTCGCTCAGACTCGCGTGTAACAGTTGCGGAAGAAAAATTGTTCTATTTTACCGCGGATTCTGTCGTTTGGCCATGGAAGTAGCCATGGCTTTTGAGACGGGCAGATTCATTGCTCTCATGCAGAACTTTCCTGTGATCTGGGACACCAATCAGAGCGACTATCAGGAAAGGATTGTAAAGGACAGGGCCTGGGATGAGCTGGCATCCCAGGCCTACGGAGAGCAATGGACCTCAGCCTCCTAAAGGATTTATGCGAGCATTCTTTTTCCCCTAATTTTTTACAAATGTTTTTGATGATCTTTGTGCTCAGTAAATTTAATGTTTGCAGTACCGTTTTTTTTGTATTGTGTATTTTTGGAGCAGAGACGGTAAAAAAAGCGGAAACAATTTCTTATTATCACATCTTTACATTAGAGAATGGTTAAATTATAGTTACTTTCGTTCTGTTCACTTGTGTGTACCAAAAACAAATATCACAGGATGCTGCACAATTATCTATCCTCACAGAAATAGCAAAGGGAGTCTGCTCTTTGTTGTACAGACAATAGATTCTTGCTGTGAAATAGAAAACAAATTGTTTACGTATTCTTATATTTTGCATTTTTCTGCAATCACAATAGAAAAGGCCAGTTGTAGGCTAACGTAAATGTAAACAGAGCCTGATGTGAATAAAGCAAGAAAGCATTAAAAATAATCGTGTATCTGATTTTCTATTGCACCCCCATGACCCAAGCCGTCCAACACAGACCACGACAACCTTGGCCCACACTCCAAACACGCTTCATCCGGCGATGCACTAGGTGTGCTGAACGCCTGTGGCACAAATAGAAACAGCCTGCAGACTTCACCCACTTCAAATTTATGCTCAAAACCTACAGCCTCACCCTTCACCACGCCAAACAAGTTTATTTAACCTCCCTCGTCTCCTCACTATCCCACAACCCCAAATGACTCTTCAATATGTTCCACTTCCTCCTCAGCCCCAAAGAACAGGCTCCCATGATGGATCTCAGTGCTGGAAAGCTAGCCGCTACTTCAAAGAAAAACTCGAAAATATCTCCGAACATTACACGGCTAGCCCTGATCTCAGTCTCTTTAGCACTGCATCCATCACCCACTCACTATCTAGACTAGAACCAACAACAGAGGAAGAAGTCTCAAAACTGCTCTCCACTGCTCACCCCATCACCTGCGCTAGCAAACCTCTTCCCCTACACCTCCTCTGGTCCCTTTTCCCGGCTGTCATTACCCACCTCACCACCATCTTCAACCTCCCCCTGACCTCTGGCATCTTCCTCTCCTCATTCAAACACTCCATCATATCCCTCCTGCTAAAGAAATCAACCCTTGACCCAACCGACTGCTCCCAATTACCAACCCATCTCAAACCTCCCCTTCCTCTCCAAACTATTTGAATGCCTGGACTATTCCCATCTCACATGCTTTCTCTCTGATGCCTCATTCCTTGAATCCCTCCAGTCCAGCTTTCGCCCCCTACATTCGACCACTAATACGAACCTCACAGGCACACCTCCAGGACTTCTCTAGAGCATCACTGATCCTCTGGAACGCTCTACCCCAAAACATCCAGACAATCCCTGACACACTGAACTTCTGATGTGCCTTAAAGACGCACCTCTTCAAAGAAGCATACCAAACCACCTGATCTAGTCCCTCAACCCCACAATATGCCCCCTGACCCTCCCTTTGGCTTTTCACTTTTGCCTATTATGTACACTTCCTGCCCCAAACACAGCTTAGAAAGTCCAGATCCCAGTCTTCGTGGATAACGTCTCCCTGAGGAGTCAGGAAGTAGTAGGTCTCTAACTTGAACTCCAGATGATGTTGTGCACACGTTCTTGGGTTCCATCTGAGTGGTGCTCAGGAAAACTCACCACTTATTGGTAAGAATCCCAAAGGCTCATTCGACAAAACACAGAGCCCGTATGAGACGGTAATTAAATACCCATTTCTGGTGTCCAACCCTGTGCGCGGAAATGGTCACAGAATGTGGGTTGACAGGCCAAAGCCCTCATCTGTAACAATAACGAGTGGGGCTGGTGGACTTGAAGTACCAGGAAGCAGTCATAGCTCTGGCAGGGCCAGCTGGTTGGAAAGAAGCCACTGCCCCATTCTGGAAGCCCTGAAAATATAAGCATCCGCAGTACTTCCAAAGGGCCTGGCTATAGTCAACAAAACTATGGAAAAATACTATTTTTATTTGCAAAATCGTGACCCTGAGTGCGGCTGCTTCTTCTCACGGATGTGCTTGCCATCCGGGGCCCCAATGTGGTTCGGAAACTGCGCAGCAGCTTGAAATCCCTTGGCGATGTCCAGCTAGTCATGCAGAGAGGGTCGTGATATCAAAGATGGCTTCAGATGCTTCCAGCAGGTCCTCCTGATGATCCCACAGATGGTGGAGTCACCCAACAGGAACTCAAAATGCAGTTATGCAAATGAGTTCCCGGTGGCAAGAAATCTGAAATGACAAGACAGATACTTGGACTGTCCATATGCTGTACATATGCAGAGATTTGCGCACAAAAACGAATGCATACATGACCATACGCAATTTGCTTTGGCAGTCATATACAGGTCATACGCTGTGGATATACACTTGCGGAATACCTGCAAAATACAACCTGGTTGTGTGAGCCCAGCCTATGTTTTAGAGAGGGGGAGGGAAGTAGAGTTTCATGTGTAATCTTGGACTATTTTCCAAAATGAGGGCAGAAGAATGAGGTGTGCAAGCTGACCGCTGTGTGAGGAAACTCCCTGTACTACGAAGATATAGAGCCATATGGGCAAGAGTGTCAATGTACTGCTTCACTAAAACCCTACAGACATAATCATTACCTGTTGCCTCTTCACAAAATTGGAACTGGCTGCTGTGCCTGTCTCTTCTGCCTTAGCTCTATGAGCGTTACGAAGTACTGTGCCTCTTACTAGTAGGACTTACTGTGTGAAGACCTGCACTTGAGATGGTCCATGCCTGGTCCTGCATCGACAATAAGACTGTGCAAGGGTCCTTTTAGACGAGCGGATTTATTGTTTGAAAGAGAAAGTGATGTCATCACTAGCTCATTCGCTCTCATGTATCCTATTTATACAGACAGACACATCGTTGGCTTGTTCCAACAAGAAATCGTAAAGAATAATTTAGTCTTTCACATTCGCTGTATAAGTGAATGAAAGGGAATGAACTAAATGAAAACCGAATGAGCCAGGGATTATTTTTATGCCTGCATAAAAAGAACTACAAGTGAATGATTATCATTCATTGTTCAGTCGTTATACCGCCTTTAGACCATTCACTTTCTCTTGTTTGAATGATTCTTTGAACAATAATCGTTCAGTCTAAAAGCACCTTAAGACATATTGCCGTGGTGGGTAGGGATAATCCTTGGCCAGATCACCGCTGCCTTTCCAAATCCTAGAGGCCAAAATACACAGTAGTCTAAGGAGCACTCTGGCCAGGTTGGGGAAAAGAAGAGGGGCTTGTGAATTGGTGGATCAATAACACAATCACTAAAAAGGAGAACACCAGGTAAATTTACTAAACATTCCCTTGATAATGTCACATTTTTAAATCAGACTTGAGGGTTGCTTTAAATATACAGTATATTACCATAAAACCTCAAATATACTGTATGATCATCTTGCATATAATGCATCTCGCAATAGTCTTGTATTCTAGGTGACAAAGGGCATGTACTCCCCACACCACCCTTGCCTTCCCCCAAATTCAAGGTTGCAACCTCTTCAACCCCTATTGCTATGCCATCGTTTTTAGCATAGTCACCATTGATATCACTATGTATTGGGACAATGCTATTGCAATAATGGAGACTTTCCAGATATAATAACTATGAATCATGGGACTGGTGTTCAGTTACTTCAAATACTGGAAATTCTTTTTGCTGACTTTGTTCCCAGCATTAAAAGCTTAACTTTGGGAACTAGCATGACTATATGATTATATATAATAATAACCATCACAGTTTTAGAGCCTCAATAAAACATGAATTCATCAATTCAATATTTATTACTCCCATTCAAAAACCTCTTTCTGCTACTTGAAATACTCTATAAAAGTTTAAACTTGTACTGCGGCTACAAATGACCAGAAATTCAGTTTTGCACCTCAGAGCTGCAAGCTGCATCCTCCCAGCTGCTCAGAAACTTCAACATCCAGCAAGTCCTAACTGCCTATTTCTGAGTTTGACCTCTTGAAAGACCAAATCTCCTCTCCCTCTTACTGTTGGGGCAAGTTAAATAGTTTTCTCACAATATATTTTTATGGTATATCAACTCAGGTCTTGGGGTGAAACCAATGGCATTCAGAACTTGTACCCCAGGACCCAGGCTTTTTGACAAACTCAAATAAAAATCAGCCCCCAAACAGTTAGCGGACTTCCCTAGCTTATCGATTGACTATAGTGCTCCTGGCTGATCATAGAGAAGATTGCCTGATGGTAAAACCACAACCTCATAGTCCTCTCTATCTTCTTCAGCCCAGGAAGAGGAAGCTGATCACGATCAGCCTAATATAGGTTGACTGTACTCTGCTTCTTATATTCAGAGCCTCATAGTATGGCTGCCCTTAGGTATGTGCCAGCCATGTGGTCACACAGGGTACCGACTACAGGCCTTTAGGGGGCACCAGATAAATTTAGGTTGGGGGTAATCGCTGCTCTTGAGTCCACCTAGCCAGATCATCTTTTTCCTCCGTGTGACAACTTCTTGTGGAGCTACTTGCAATATTGTTCTCCTGGCACTTTCTCCTCCACTCTAATGTTCTGAGGCACCACCGTTAGCCCATCAGCGCCCCCACAACACAATCACTTAGTTCTGCTATTGTATTTATGTTCTGGATTTTGTTCTCGGCATGGATTTATGTTATGAGTAGAGATGAGCAAGTATACTCGCTAAGGCACATTACTCGAGCGAGTAGTGCCTTAGCCGAGTATCTCCCCGCTCGTCTCTAAAGATCCGGGGGCCGGCACGGGTGACAGGTGAGTTGCAACAGGGAGAGAGAGAGAGGGAGAGAGAGATCTCCCCCCACATTCCTCCCCGCTCTCCTCCGCCGCTCCCCACCCCCCGCCAGCCCCTGAATCTTTAGAGACGAGCGGGGAGATACTCGGCTAAGGCACTACTCGTCGAGTAATGTGCCTTAGCGAGTATACTCGCTCATCTCTAGTTATGAGCTATTTTCTGGTACTTTATTTATCTTATAACCTTGTTTCTGGTGCTGTATTCATGTTATGAGCTTGGTTCTGGTGCTTTATTTATGTACTGAGCTTGGTTCTGGGTCTATGTTTATGTTAAAAATGTGGTTCTGGTTCAGTATTTATTCACTGAGCTGTTCTGCTATCCTGCAGCATTCTACACAAGCAGAATACAAGCAAATTGCCTATCAGCACTATATATATATGTATTTCTTATGATTGGGGTACCAAAAGATATTGTGCAAAGCATGCCATCTAACCTAAGGTCGGCACTGCATAAACAAATAAATTACCGACTGGACATCAGGTAAATAACCAATCTTAAAAAGGGGAAATGACCCGTTTAGGCTAGTTTCACACAAAGCGGATTTGCCGTGGAAATTCCGTGCGGAATTTAGTTACAGCAAATCAGCCTGCGGCCGCTAATCTCGGTGTTAGCAAGCCATGCCGACGAGATTTGTCAAAAATCATGTCCTCACAGGACGACCAATCCGTTGCAGCAAAGCCAACAGAAGCCGGCGCTGCAGTGCAGATTCCCCGGCCGCAGCATGTCTATTTTTTTTTTCATTGCGGCCTCGTTCCTCTCTATGGGAGCGCTGTCTGCAATGGAAAAGCATGCGGCCAAGCTGCTCCAAAACCCGCGGCTAAGGCTGGGTTCACACAGGGCGAATTTGCCATGGTTTTGCCGCAGCAGATCCGCCCGCGGCCGCTAATCCCGGGATTAGCCAGCCATGTGGACGAGGTTTCTCAGAAACCTCGTCCACACGGGACGGCTAATCTGCAGCCGTAAATCCGGCTGAAACCGCGGCTGCCTCGGCCGCAGCCGCGGTTTCCGAAGATTGAGCATGTCTGTTTACTTTCATTTTTTTGTTTATTTATGTCACGGCCGCGCTCTCCTCTATGGGAGAGCCGGCCGCAATGGAAAAGCAAGCGGCCGGGCCGCTTCAAAGCCCGGCAGAAATCTCGCGTTTTTTGCTGCGGCCAAACCGCGAGATTTCCGACGGGAATACGCCTCGTGTGAACCCAGCCTAAGTGTCGCAGGTTTTGAAGCTCCGCTTTCCCGGCGGAAATCTCACATTTTTTTGCTGCGGCAAAACCGCGAGATTTCCCCCAAGAATATGACCCATGTGTTACTTACTATACAAAAACACCAAGGAAATAAATTCTCAGTATTCTATCCATAGCACTTTCAATACTTATCACAGTCAATCCTCTAATTCAATTACATCCCCAGCTGCACAAATCTCTTCCCTGTCCTGATTTACAACAGTGTAGCATTGTAGGTGAAATGTATCGATGTTTGCATAGAATTTCTTAGAGTGGATATAACTGTAGCAAACTCTTAAGTTGTAAGAAGTAGTATGTCTGTTGCCACCTATTCTCATTCACAGACAGCAAGCAGAAAAAATACCAAATATACAGAAAGTATATAACAAAATGTTATAATAAAGAATAATATCCGGCCTCCATTGTCAGTATTTCATCTCTCTTATCTCCAATTCTGAAAACCCATGTATGTATATATGCGTGAATTGTATTTAAAATCAGTTTGTCCTTTTTTGTTTGTTTAAGCGGCCCCTAAAGTAATAACAGAGGCTTAGCTCCGACCATTAGGGTGGTTTCAGACGGCCGTATGCACAACTACACTCGTCATAGCACAGAAGTATGAAAAAAATAGCAGGAAGATAAGTCCTTCCGTATTTTTCCCTCACATAGTTAATACTGAAGTACATGTTATCCCTATCTTTTCTCGCCCGTACTACCGTGTTTCCCCGAAAATAAGACAGTGTCTTATATTAATTTTTGTTCAAAAAGGTTTAACTTTTTTACATGTATAGCTGGCTGGACACTATTTAAATTGACTTTTTAAATTAACTGTTAGCAGGGCTTAATTTTGGAGTAGGGCTTATATTTCAAGCATCCTCAAAAAGCCTGAAAAATCATTTTGCATACTCAAAAATTCTGGAAAATCATGCTATGACTTATTTTCAGGGTATGTCTTATTTTCGGGGGAAACAGGGTATTAACGGCCAAGAATCCTGATAGTAAAAACGAAACCATTCAAATCAGTGGTTTTGTTTTGTCCCGTTATGCAGCCGTGATTATCACATCCACCTAACGGGACTACAACACGTTCATGTGTTTAAGCCCTCGCTGACAGTCTGCTGCATGCAGAGTCTTTTCTGTAGATCACTTATTCAGACAGTACAGAGTTTCACATTACTGGTAGTGAACAGAAGCTAAACCCCAAATTCCATCAGTCGATGTAACGATAGCAACGCATATTTCTATATAAAATACACAAAACCCCTGGAAACCTTTTGTACCGGCATCCATCACCACCGGGCCAAGGTTATTAGGTAAATACGTACAGTGCTAAAACATATGTATCATCAAGGGAAGGGTAGAACTAGGCGAAGGAAAACATAAAGTCAGAGGTCAGTACTTTTATACTGCAGTTCATCTAAGATAATTCAGCACATTAAGCCATTAAATAAAATAAGTACATTTTATTAGCAGCATCTCCCATATCTATCTATCTATATTTCTATTATCACCTATGCTTGAGGATCAAGTGAGAGGGGTCTGGAGATAAAGTAACAAAGTTGTGCAAATATCCCATTCCCAGCAGTTACCCTTAGCAGAGTCATAGCTAAACTGAGGCCAAATATTCAGTTTGCTGCCCTAACCCCGTCTCTGAACACTCTGGGAACAACCCCACCAGTGGCAAACCCCCTCCACTTAAACCAAAATACACACAGAGAACCCTAAAGCCAAGATGTGGTGTCCTTAAGGGGTTAAATGTAAAATCAGAACCACAAAGAACAAAACAGATTTGATTTTTGCTGCTTTATTTGTTTATACAAGTTGTTTGTTTATTTATACAAATTGCATTTTCTTTTTCTTGTTTTCTTTCTTTTTTTTGAATAATTATTGATTTATTGAAATTATTTACAAATAATTAACTTATCAAAACAAACTTGGGAGGTAACAAATCATGCAATACTTCCGCTGTGCTCATAGATGTTTTTCATGCTGCGGAATTCCGCAGTAGAGTTCCACAGCGTGAACATTCAAAGGCAGAATAGAACCTAAGAGCTGCGGAATAATGCTGCAGATTTCTCCCGTGTGAAACGCGGCAGAAATCCGTCAGTGGAAATCAGGCCTAAAACAAAGACTTTGGTAGACATATCACAATATGGTAACAGCAGGCGTTACATAGAGTATGTACATAGAAAATAATTGCATGAGTGTAGAAAAAGATGGATCCATTAAGTATTTTGGTGGTATATAGTGGAGTAGGTCACCTCACTTTTCTCCACCCATCGCCAATTTTTCCAGGCTTGGGACTGGCACGTAGCTGTGTTTAGTTGATAACACTGGAGTGGTCAGCGGCAAAAGAAGACCTGGCCAACAAAGAACCCACTGGGTTGATGCTATCAAATCTGACACCAACATGCAAATGATGGAACTGAAAGAAGCCATACAAAACAGAATCGCGTGCCAAGAGCGGAGCCATAAAGTGTACAAGAGTCGGACCCGACTTAACTCAAATGGCTAATGTGTACATTATGGGGGAGTTTTCGGCCAAATATTCCATCCTAGGTGGCCCAAGAAAGAAATGAGGAGGTTTTACAAACCTATCAATAGGAATATAGTTCCTCCAAATGTTACATAAGAGTAATGGAATTAATAACTTCGTTTAAAGAAGATGCATCTTAAGATTTCCATTTCTTAGCAATTGACAGGCAAGCAGGACCACCAGATATGGAAGTAGGTATCCTTGAAGCTACATCCTCTGCAAGATGTTTTCAGGGTAGTATTGTTCATTTTGGCGAGTCCAGCAAGAGTTAGATACCAACGTATTAATATTTTTTGAAAGGACTCTGCAATTACTGAACCCTTTAAGTCCAAGACAGACCCGTCCTCCATTCCTCCAGTTGGAATTGATGTTTAAAGTCTTGTTCCCATAGTTGCGTAGTAAGATATTTGCTTTGAGAAGCTAGGGGGAAAAAAGTTTTTTCTTCTTTGTTTGGTAGATTCAGGGTTAAATTGACTAACCTGAGGAGCAGGAAAGTAGTTGTGCTTTTGACTTCTGTTTTAGTGCGACAGCACTAGCCTATAAATAAGGACCATATGTTTGATCTGAAACACGTAGGCATCCCGTCTGATTCTGGTTTTGGGTGGAAGTGTATTCTTAGGATGTGCATAATAAAAGTCATGTTTTTTATAAAAAGAAGAGACGAGCGCTTGATTCAAGTATAGTGTTTCAAGGCCAGGATACTGTTCGCAGCCGACGCGGTTCGCCCTGTTACCCCCTCGCACTGTCATGGTTATGGAGAATGAAGATATCGACTGGCGGTGAGCTGGCAAAATACTTTTAACTTTCTTACAAAGCACAAACCCCGTTTTTAAAAATAATGCATGGAAATACTCGTTGACATCACCATGTCCGACTTGCAATTCCATCAGAGGAGCTGAAAAACAGAAAAAAACATTTTGTTTTGAGTCTCAGTGATTTCAGCGGGATTCTCTGAGCTACGGTTATGCTCGGCTCAATTCCATTTAGATTGATTTCTGTTTTCTAAATAAAAATAATAGCACACCGAATGGAAACATTTCCGTTTGGTTCCATTTTTGATGTCCGTTTAACGAATATGTTTTTAAATGAGCATGTTCAAAAAATAGGGCGGTTTCACACCTGAGCTCAGGGTTTGACTTTCTTGCTCTGATGGGCAAAACCTATGGCTGAGCGGCTCCATCTAACAACGGAACTGAACCACTTCCAAGAAACCCCATTGACTATAAGGGGGTCTGTTCGGTTTCCGCTCAGCGCCAGGCTTTTGGATGGAAGAAAAAGTGCTGCAGTGCTTTTTTTTTTTTACCGGCATTTTGAGATGGATCTGCGATGGAACCTCAGAGCGGAGGTTCCAACAGAGATATGAAGTCAGCCTTTGAAAGACAAAAGAAGACGAGTACGATATCGGTCCAAGAAACTTGGACAAAAATCGCACTTGCAAATCAGTGTGAAAAATCGTGCATCGCTCTGCCGCCTGCGATTTTATCGCGCAAAAGTAATGTTAAAAATGCGTTGTATGAAAATTGCAAGTTCATGCATTGCAATGCGATAAAAAGGAGGCTCCATAGGGAAACATTGGCTAGAAAAAAAGTCGCAATGCAGAAAGATAGGACATACTGTGATTTTTTTACCCACGCCACATCGCATGAGTGAAAACATCGCAAATGTGACCAAAAACCATTGAAAATGATTGGTTTCAGTATTCTGCGTTTTCACTCACTTTCGCATCATGCAAAAATCACGCCGTTTTATCGCCCGTGTGAAAATGGCCTCACAGAAAGCTCCTTCCAAAAATAATGAAGGCAGATAGCTATAAATAAAGAGATAAAAAGAGTGCTACAATGTGCCCAAAGAATACTATAATACATAAATATGCACACTCCCAAAATGTGTACAATAAAAGATGTGAATATGTAATAATATGTTATTGTACCAAGGAACAAAAAAAAACATATTCAAGAAAACAAAAATATAAAAAACATTTAAAAATAGTACAACAGTTAGAGGATCACATAAGTATTGTGACCGGCCTCCATACAGCGCAAAGCCTGTATATAATAACAGAGAATGTCACTAGCGGCAGGGTTTTGGCATCCTGTGCTGTCATATATAAATCTATCCTATCATAGGTTTCGCACTGTATTGAGGGTCACAATATTTATGTGATCCCCTGATTTTTGTACTGTTTTTAAATGTTTTTATATTGCTTTCTTGATGTTGTTCTGTTCCTTGGTACAGTGAAATATTATATATATTACATATTTTTGAAGTGCACATACTTTATTTTTTATGTTGCTTTATGCATGTACTCTAGTATTGTTCGGGCATATGTGTAGCATCCCTTTTTTTCTTTTTAGCTATGCCCCCCATCATTATTTTTGGAAGGAGCTTACTGCAACTCATCACAATGAAAAGAAAGCATTTTTTAAAAACAATCTTTACATTTTATTGAAAGAGGGCAATTAAATTCTATAACATGTGAGTAGAAGCATATTGAGCTATTACATTCAGTTGTATGTTAATTGGCACATACTGTAAGTTACATAGAAAGAGACGTCATATTTGTCTCAGTATAAGTATAAACTCCATTATACTTTCGCACAATAACTAAAAGGAGTACAAATGTATAAAAATAAAGAATTGAAAGGCATTGAAAGTAGAATGCTGAAAAGAATTACCATATTCTTGGGTTACATAGATTGCTTAAAATATTTTCCACGCAGAAGGAAAATCAGGGATTAGAGAATTGTCAATTTACAGCGTATTATAATATTATTTACTATATTTGTGTGTATTAATAGATTGTATTTACATATATTTTATATAATATACACTCATTGTCAAAAACATCCATCCCCTAGAAGGAGTTGTCGGAATGGGATAAAACTATCTCTGTGTGACTGTAACATTGATCTAAAGAAGTGATTACAATATCAGAGCAAAAGGAGAATTTATTGCGGAAAACTGAATCCTTGAAGGGAGGCTCTAGTACCCTGTTGTACCCCCTCTAGCTTGTATACAAGATGTGATATGGGTGCGCATGGAGACTCTATTACCCTGTTGTACCACCTCTAGCTTGTATACAAGATGTGATATGGGTGCGCATGGAGACTCTATTACCCTGTTGTACCACCTCTAGCTTGGATACAAGATATGATATGGGCGGTCATGGAGGCTCTAGTACCTTGTTGTAACGCCTCTAGCTTGGATACAGGATATGATACGGGTGGGCATGGAGGCTCTAGTACCCTGTTGCACAGCCTCTAGCTTGGATACAAGATATGATATGGGTGGGCATGGAGGCTCTAGTACCATTGTACCACCTCTAGCTTGGATACAAGATGTGATACGGGTGGGCATGGAGGGTCTAGTACCCTGTTGCACCGCCTCTAGCTTGGATACAAGATATGATATGGGTGGGCATGGAGGCCCTAGTACCATTGTACCACCTCTAGCTTGGATACAAGATGTGATACGGGTGGGCATAGAGGCTCTAGTACCCTGTTGTAACGCCTCTAGCTTGGATACAGGATATGATACGGGTGGGCATGGAGGCTCTAGTACCCTGTTGCACCGCCTCTAGCTTGGATACAAGATGTGATACGGGTGGGCATGAAGGCTCTGGTACGTTGTTGTACCACCTCTAGATTGGATACAAGATGTAATACAGGTGCTCATGGAGACTTTAGTACCCTGTTGTACCGCGTCTAGCTTGGATACAAGATGTGATACAGGCACTCATGGAGGCTTTAGTACTCTGTTGTACCACCTCTAGTTTGGATACAAGATGTCATGCGAGTGGGCATGGAAACTCTAGTACCCTGTTGGGCTGCCTCTAACTTGGATGCAAGATGTGATACGGGCGGGCATGGAGGCTCTAGCACCCTGTTGGGCCACCCCTAAGTAGGATGTAAGATGTGATATGGGTGGACATGAAGGCATACAACTTCTGTATGGTATACTTCAAAATATCACTTCACATTTGTTGTAACTGACCCTCTAGATTGTGCAGACTCATAGGCTGTCAAAGGTGGCATCCCATATTGTCCCATACATGTTCTATTGGCAATAAATCTGGCAAATGGGCAGTCATGGAAGTGTGACAATTATCCGGAGACATTTCTGTGACACCCTTGCTGGAAAATGCCTCTTTAAATCCCTGCCATGAGAGGAACAGATGTGGCTGCAGGATGTCTTGAACATATTGCTGAGCTGTCATTGTCCCTCGTATCACTACTAGGGGTGACCAACTGCCATATGCAATGGCCCCCCAAACCTCCCCACCAGCAATGGGGGCAGCATGCTACTCCACGGCAAAGCTAGTATTGAGGTGGTCGCCTCTAGGTCTTAAGCCAAGTGCCTGAAAATGGTTCCAACAGACACAGGGGTGTAACGATGGTGCCACCTGTCTCTGGATGGCGGAAAACAAAACAGTTGGAGTTGCTCATGCTTGTCAGAAGATCAGATGATCCTCTCTACTAGTGGTCTGTCAAGGGAGTCCTGAGCCCAGTCGCCTGTTGTACGTGTCCTCATGCATCCACCGGTCCCAACACCTCCTAACAGTCTGGTAAGAATGGCTCAGGTGGCAGCAATTCATCAATACGACCATCCAGCTTCTAATATTTTAATGCTCCCCCTCTCAAACTGTGTTCAGTGGACGAACTCTCTTCGTAGAGGTGTCTAGTGGTCAACAAGTTCTACACAAGTGAAAAAAAAGAGATCACTACACACAAGGAGCCTCTGAGAGCCTTTTTATAGGCCAAGGAACCACTTTTAGGGCCTCAGGTGACAAGACCGTTCATTTAATCACGCCACAACTCTAATCATTAACATATGCCTGAGATGGAACTGCATGCCGAGTTTTGCAGTAAAACGATAACTTCTTCTAGGTCCATGATTTTTTTTTACAATGATTGTATATAATATATTTTATTATAAATCGCACAAAACCAAGGATTCTATCATTTAAAAAAAGCATAAGTGACCCTATTCTAAAATCTGGTACAGATGGGAGGTTTTTAGGAATCTTAACCAAATGTGTAACAAGCTCAATGGGACTTAAAGGGGTTGTCTGGTTTTAATATATTCATGGCCTATCCTTAGGATAGGTGAGCAATACAAGATTGGTAGCGGTCTGATTCCAAGCACCGACACCAATCGGCTTGTGTAAGCGCTGCAACTTCTACATTGTATACCAAGCTCAGCACTTCACGTTGTGTCACGGCAATGCCTGGTACTGTAGCTCAAGCCCATTGACTTGAATTGAACTGAGCTGCTTATAGGCCATGTGACCTATGGACATCTTCAAGCAGCAACTTCAAACAGCTGGTCAGCAGGGTTGCCGGGAGTTGATCCCTCACCTATCTCATATTGATGGTCTAGCCTAAGAATAGATCAGCAATATTTTAGTCCTAGAAACCCCATTAATTGTGGACTACTGTTTTGGAGTAGGTTCAGGTATAGAACCAAGCTCTTAAACTTTAGTAGGTTCCCTACTCTAGGCCTTAGTTCTGAAAGTAGCTTAGTAATACAAGATATGGAATCCCACCCAAAAAAAACCTGTAAATGCCACCATATTAAATTGCGGTACAATATGGTCCCATAGACTTCTATAGGTGCCATATCATGTCTCCCTACAGCTTGGAGCATGTATGGATCTGTAATGTGGCCAAGTGTATGAATCCTTTCACTGCATAACAGCCCAGCTGTTGATACCAGACTCAATGTAATCTTTCTTGTTTGACTAAGATATGTTGTATTGCTTGTGCTGTGAGGGCTTCTGTTTTTTCGCCTTATGGCAACTGTCTAATACGGCATCTGTTTACCAGGAATGGCGCACATCCAGATGAGCTGGTGGCTAACCCTTAGGTCAGATGCACCTGTGCCTTCATATGTAGCCCTTGCCTTACTGGTGGGTCTGTTTCATTGCAGAGCTCTGGACGTCTGCCAGTTCTTCGCTGCTCTATAAGAATTCCTACGATCGTCAAGTAATATGTCTAATTTAATGAATGTATTAAAATGCAACTCAACAATGGTCGAACCATCTCCGGCACGTAATGGCCATTATTAAAGGATAATGACAGTTTAAGCAAATAGCTCAGTCCTTAGTGAATAAATAATGCACTGAATAAGACATTTCAAGTGCAGCCCTGGGAAATGTGATATAACAGAAAGTTAGAAAAGTCATCAATCGTTCTGCGTTTGAGCTATGATACTCCTTTGATGCGGGATTTAAAAATGGATATCGTAATAACGGATGGCTTCGAGTGTAACACAATGCAGCTGCACAGAGTTACCACTTCTCTGAATTTTACCCCCTAGAGTTCTAGAAAAGGAAGAATTCGAGTTTAATTTACTTACGGCACATTTGAAGCAACAGGGTGCTTCCATGAAAGAGGGTACATCAAGAGGTGCTCACCCACCCAGAGGCACATGGCTGGTCCTGATCAAATGCCCATTATCAGCTTGGAAGCACACAAGGCGCCCAGATCTTTAACTCCATGAGAACGGTTAATGATCCCCAGCCCAAACCTCACAAATGTCCTGATAAATCCCTTTCAAGTGATATTTAGGAAGCAGATGCTTTGAAATCACATGTCACTTGTGGCGAGAAGTATCTGTCCGGCGTGTTAGGCATGCAACCCATGAATGAATGAGTCTTTTATAGGCATTGGGTTACTACTCAACAATCAAGGGGGCAAAATTCAGATAGTAGACCTCTTTCGTTATCTAGATGAGGTGAAGGCTAGTTTCACACAAGTGTTTTATCGTGGTGATTTTGCCGCCATAAAATGCTGGTCGGAAATCACGATTATCTGAATCATTGGATTCCTTTGTAGTTGTTCAGATGAGCGACTTTTTGATGCCGCCTGGCCGGAAAAGACAGCACATACGGAGTGCATTCAGGCTGGAAAAGATAGGTCTTGTCCTATCTTTGCCCGGAATACGCCGGCGTTCCCATAGACTCCTAACGGTGCCTATGGGAGCTGTCAGGAAAAGTAAAGGGGAGGGAGTTTAGCAGTGGCTCGTGTTGCTAAAGTCCCTCCCTCTCTTCTTGCTGGCAGCTCTCATAGGCTGGGGAAGGAGGGAAGGGAATTTAGCCCAACTAACTTTTTCTAAGCTCCCGCTCCATCCTGCCCCCGTCCCGCCATCCTGCCCCTGTCCCAGCGGATAGGGGGAGGGAGTTTAGCACACTAGCTCTGCTATTCTCCCGCCCCCTCCCTGTGCCAGCAGCTGGCAAGGGACAGAGAGGGGGAGGGAGTTGAACACACTAGCGCTGCTAAACTCTCACCCCTCCATTTGCCAGCAGCTGCCAAGGGGCGGAGAGGGGGAGAGAGTTTAGCAGAGCTGAATTCTCTCCCCCTGGCCAACGATATTCCGGGCTGTGGCGTATACACACTGCACATGGCCGTCTGAATGGGCAACTTGGTTGTGGCTGCCTCTCATTCATGCGATTTTCAGTCCCGATTTGGACGTCCGAAAATCTCAGTGCCCATGTGAAAGAGGCGTAATATTGATGGCAGTATTCTTCTAGGCCCGTGACACCCCTATGTTGTCAGTGGTTTTTAAATTAATTTAATAAAAGTTATATTTTAGGCTAGCCTGTTCAGTGATCCCCGCTTAACTTAAAATTCATTGGTGGTCATATTGGAGAAGACTATATTATATTGTAGGTGCATATTAGTAAATTACATATCTATAGTTTTTGTCCATTACTTTTAAACATGAAGGCCTTATATACACGACCGTATATACACAGCTATTTACCTGCGTGAAGAAAAATCGTAAAGAAATCCCGCTGGAAAAAATAGCACATCGGCGACCGTTTTCAGTCGCCAATTTTATACACTGCGTCAAAAGATAGGTCTTGCCCTATCTTTTGCCAAGATACACCGGAAGCTCCCATAAACTACTATGAAAGCTGGGAAAAAAAGAGAGGGGGAGGGAGTTTAGCTGCGTCCAACGCTGGGAAAAAAAGACCGCTAACCCTTTATAAGCATTAGCAGTCATTTTCGAGGATTTCTGCTGACTGAGAGATTTCCGCGCTGCAGCGTATTTTTTGCTGATACGCAGCAGACGCCCGTGTGAACAGCAGAAAATACGGAGATAAACTTCGGAACGCGATTGCGGCAATCCTTCATTCATGCGATTTTACGGCACAAACGGGCGACCATAAAAACACATATGGTCGTGTGAAATAGGCCTAACTCATGCAAATATACTTACAACCTCAATCCCCTTAAGTGCATTTTTAACCCTCTAGTGACATAACTAATGTAAGCCTTAAGAACAAGTAAATCATGTACCGTTTCGCGTATCGGCAGTCATAACTTTTTTGCTTTTTCTTTAGTGTAGCTCTATGAGACTTTGTATTTTGTGGGACAAGTTCTAGTTTTTATGAAAACTAATTTTCAGGATGACTTATACATTTGATTGGTACCATTTAAGGTATGCACGACTTTTAGAGATGAGCGAGCATACTCGTCCGAGCTTGATACTCGTTCGAGTATTAGGGTGTTCGAGATGCTCGTTACTCGTGACGAGTACCACGCGATGTTCGGGTTACTTTCACTTTCCTCTCTGAGACGTTAGCGCGCTTTTCTGGCCAATAGAAAGACAGGGAAGGCATTACAACTTCCCCCTGCGACGTTCAAGCCCTATACCACCCCCCTGCTGTGAGTGGCTGGCGAGATTAGGTGTCACCCGAGTATTAAAATCTGCCCTCCCGCGGCTCGCCACAGATGCCTTCTGACATAAATCAGGGAAAGTGCTGCTGCTATAGGGAGAGCGTTAGGAGTTATTTTAGGCTTCAAAAACCCCAACGGTCCTTCTTAGGCCATAGAAATCGCAGATCGCACCTATCTGCGATCTGCGATTCCTGTTCTCTTCTCTATATGCGCTCAATGGGGCCGGCGGCAGCAGCGCCGACCCCATTGAGAACATATAGAAGACAAATCATTCTTCTCTGCCACAGCTGTAACAGCTGTGGCAGAGAAGAACGATGTTTGCCCATTGAATTCAATGGAACCAGCAATACAGCAGGTTCCACTGAAAGCAATGGGCTGCCGGCGTGCGCGGGATGAATTGTCGGGAAGGGGTTAAATATATAAGCCCTTCCCTGCAATTCATCCAGAAATGTGTTACAATAAAAATATATACCGGCGTATAAGGCGACGGGGCGTATAAGACGACCCCCCAACTGTCACCTTATACGCCGGTAATACAGTGGAGCAAAGAATAAAAATCATTACTCACTTCTTCTGACGTTCTGCGGTGCTGCTGCAGGCTGTCGCTCCCTCCTGGTCCACGGCAGAGCATTGCTTTCTCTACGAAGGGCTTTAAATCCCCGCCTCCAGAAACACACGTGCCTTCAGCCAATCACAGCCATTCAATGACATCATTATACGCCGGTATATATTTTTATTGTAACACATTTCTGGATGAATTGCAGGGAAGGGCTTATATATTTAAGCCCTTCCCGACAATCCATCCTGCAATTGCCGGCAGCCCATTGCTTTCAGTGGAACCTGCTGTATTGCTGGCTCCATTGAATTCAATGGGCAAACATCGTTCTCCTCTGCCACAGCTGTTACAGCTATGGCAGAGGAGAACGATCTTTATGCTGACAGTGCGGGGGGGGGGGCCCACTCTTGCTGCTATTGTGGCTTAATAGTGGGACCTGTGAACTTGAGATGCAGCCCAACATGTAGCCCCTCGCCTGCCCTATCCGTTGCTGTGTCGTTCCCATCACTTTCTTGAATTGCCCAGATTTTCACAAACGAAAACCTTAGCGAGCATCGGCGAAATACAAAAATGCTCGGGTCGCCCATTGACTTCAATGGAGTTCGTTACTCGAAACGAACCCTCGAGCATTGTGAAAAGTTCGTCCCGAGTAACGAGCACCCGAGCATTTTGGTGCTCGCTCATCTCTAACGACTTTTTGATTATTTTTTAAGATGAAATGAAAAACAGCTATTTATGTAAGTTTTTTTTTTTTTTTGCTGTATCACTTTTAAAAAATGAAATATCTTTGGAAAAATATAAAATTACTTCCTGCCGCCATCTTCTGACAGCCATAAGGCTTATTTGCACAAGCGAATCTGTCCACTCTATCCCACCCACTCCCATTGCTGGCTATGGACAAATGGCGGAGAGGGGGCGGGAGCTTAACTCCACCCCGTCCCACCCACTCCCATTGCTAACCGCTCGGAGGGGAGGAGAGAGGCAGAGAGTCGGTGAGGGGGAGGGAAGGGGGGGAACTGCTCAGATGGAAGCGTATATCGGCCGGCCGTGAAAACGCCGCCCGATATACGCACACGTAAATAAGCCCATAGCGTTTTTATTTTTCCCTCAACACAGTTGTGTGAGGGCTTATTTTTTGCAGGACATGCAGTAGTTTTTATTGGTGCCATTTTGGAGTACATATAACTTTTTGATTGCTTTTTATTACTTTTTTTCTTGGAGACGGGGTGACCAAAAAAAAGGCGCAATTTAGGTGTTGTTTATTTTTTTTCTGACAACGTTTACTGTGTGGGGTAAATAATTAGTTGCTTTGATAAATCAGACTTTTATCAACGCAGCGATACCAAATATGTTTTGGGCTTTTTAATTTTTTTATTACAAATATAACACAAGATTTAAAGATTTCTACTCTTATTACCTTTGTTTGTTTTTTTTTAAAATTAATAAAACTTTTTAAAACTGATTTTTACATTTTTTTAAATTCCCCACAGGGTACATGAACTTGTGATGATTTGATCGCTCCTGCAGTAAGATGTAATACCATATTATTACATTATACCATGATCTGACAGGCAATCTATCAAGCCACGCCACAGGCATGCCTTGATATGCAATCTGCAATGACAGCCCTGGGGGATTTCAGAAGGCTCCTGGCTGCCATGGCAATCAAATGGCACCCCGCAATCTCATTGCGGTCGACTTTTGGAGCCCTCAAACTCCGATCGGCAGTCAGAATTGACTGATGCATTTAAAGGGTTAACAGCTGAGATCAGAGCTGCCAAATTGTTAAAACTTTTTGCATTACATTTATGCTACATTTTACTTATTTTTTCTTTACTAGTTGTTTATTTATAGGGAATGTTGATGAAAAGCTGTGATGGGTGACACCATTATTTTGGCCCAAGTGTTCCATAAATATCATCTAAAAGTCTTGGATAACTAGTAGTTGAAACAGAAAGACAAAAAGAACCCCCCTCCCAAAAAAAAAAAAATACCAGTCTTTGATTTCCTTCCATTGGTGATATAGGAGTACTATTACATTTGATGTATAACTGCATCCTTGGCTTCCTGTGAAAGATGCTATAGTTCATTATAAGTCCCTTTCATAGTGCTTCTATATCAGGATGGGTAAGCTACAGACCCCTTGCATTGGCCGTAATACACAGGTTTGTAATATAACCGTCATAATGCACTTGTCCTACCAACAACTCTTGTATAATAATTCAAACAGGAAAGTAACATTGTTGCAGCGGCATTTCCTTTTTTGATGTTGCTGCTTTGATGTTTTCCTCTCATCCTTTTAACTGTGCCATTTCTGTATATTAACCAGTACACGTGTGTTGTACAATAGTATATACATAGCCAAAAGACGCACTGAAGTCCCTTGGCGTTAAATGCACCAAATTTGCTGAAAGCTGCATGCCGCTTAATACATTTGGCATATTTTATGGCTGTCTTGAAGCTAAAATTTGAAATCTATGCCTGATATGAGCAGATGCAAATTTGCGCTGCTTTTTAGGGCTTTTTTTTGCCTTTTAACTTACTTTTTGGAACTTCAATGCTTAATGACTGTTTTTTAGGCTAGATCATCAATACATGGTTGATGAGGGTCCACCACCCAAGACCCCTACTGATCAGCTGTTTGAAGATAGTGCAATGGCTTCTTCAATGTATACCAGGCACAGTACAGAACATTTCATAGTAGTTGTGACTGGTATAGCAGCTCACAACTACTATTAACTCCAATGGGACTGAGTTCTTCTGAGGCTACATGAAGAATGAACATGGCATTTCTGTCTGAGAAGAAGCCGTGGTGCTTACCCAAGCGTTGTGGTCTCTCCTAACAGCTGATCAGCAGGGGTCCTGTGTGGCGGGCCCCCACTGCTGGGATATTGATGACCTTTCCTAAGACTAGGTCATTAATATTGGAGTTCCAGAAACCCCCTTTAATAAGTTTTGTTGGCCATTCTCCCACCGCTAAACCCCACCCACTTTGGTCACCACTTGAGAAAAGTCTCAAATTTTAGTACAAGTATTAGATATGACTTAGATAACAATTAGACCACATTTTATTAGTAATTAATGCAAAATTCCAGGTTATTCCAAAGGGGTTCACTTACTTTATATTGCAACTGTATTGCAAAGTTGCTTCTTTTTTTGGACCCTTTCAGCTTTAAACAAAGCAAACTAATTGAAGGGATACTATAACTAAAATCTACTGGAGACACCAAAACACTCCATGCTGTATTGAGATGAGACCCTTACGAGTAGACATAGAGGTCTATGGCTAAGTATGCTGCTATATAAGGGCATCATGAAATAAGAAGGGGTAACATAGAGATTCATGGAATCTATGCGGCATACATGGGACATAAACATCTGGATGACATTTTTTCATGTTCCTTGTGGCCAACATTGTTTCCCTCCTGGGGGGGTAAGCAAGGACATTCAGCCAGCCAATCACAGACTGGACCAATTATTTTATATAGGGCAGTACAGTACTTATACCAAATTAACATTTTATCATTTACCAATTGCACCATTTTTGCTGACAAATTTAATATACATTATTTTTCCAGTTATGGAGAGCCCTTTAAGTCATATATTTTAACCCAATGTTTGCCAGGCAAATTTAGCTACTGGCAAAAGAAAGACCAAGAATGTCTCATCCATCAGCTGGAAATGATAGCATGCCTGCGCTGCGATAGATACGGTATGTTTCATGTTTTCAAAAGTATGTAAAACCTTTTTGGAGACATCACAAGCGATATGCTGACATCAAAGTGATGCTGTCAGTCAAAAGCAAGAGAATTTCCAAACTCTAGACAGGCGGCCGGCTGTGTAAATTGCAGGTTTGCTGTAGTGCGGCCCCGGCAGCGTGCTTGAAGTAGAGATTACAGTCATCATTTTACTAGGATTATCTGACAGTCTAACAAATTCTGCAGACCCTCCTTATGATTGAAGCCACATGCTCCGAGATGCTACAGATGAAATCTGCAGACACAGATGTAGAGGAGAACATAGTTATCATGGAAATGCAGATTGTCGTAAAACAGCCCAAGAAAAAAGTGCATGATGCCTTCTAGTTAATCTTCCTTTATTGCAGACCAATCCTTTCTTCTTGGCCACCTCCTTAATCTTCATGTGTTATTCGCTGCCATGAGGGATGGGAATAATTCATCAAAGAAATACTTTAAATGACTATGCATGGGCTCCATTGATCATGATTGGCATAGCTTCAGGCTTCCTCTCTGCATGGCTGCATGCAAAAATATAGAGCTTAGTTACCGGATGGTTCAGATCTCCATTGCTCCAATGCCCTGACTCCTGTGATTTCCCATCAGCCTTGTGCAGCACTGCGATAACATACCTGTAGGGGGGGATGCGAAAAGTTAACCCAAAGTAGATAAAAGTTATTGTAGATAGAGCATATTCATAGAGATGACAGAGTTTAGCTAGAGAAGTAATGTAAATGCTAATATTTAGCGGGGAAAGTAATTAAAACAATGATACATATGTGGGAAAGTGATACTAATGTTATATTGAATGGGCAAAATGCTACTGAGATACTCTATATTGTGTCAAAGCTATAATAGTAATGGGTATTGCATAGGTTTGCTAAAAGGAAGGCCTGCAGCGGATTCCGGCTATGAGCCCATCCGGCAACGGTGCGTACCTGCCAGGGGTGTAACTAAAGGCTCAGGGGCCCGAGTGCAAAAGTTCAGCTTAGATATACTCAGATATACATCCCCTTGTATATAGTGATATGGAGTATGCTGGTATAACCTGGGTATCTACTGTATATATGTACAGCTAGTAAAAGTTATACATCCCCCTGTATATAGTGATATACCAGCATGATCTATATCACTGCATACAGGATGTATAGCTTATACCAGTAGCACATATCATTATATACAGGACATATCCAGGTTATACCAGCATGCTCCATATCACTATATACAAGAGATATACATCCTCCTGTATATAGTGACATGGAGCATGCTGGTATAACCTGGATATGTCCTGTATATAAATATGTACAGCTGGTATATGTTATACCAGCTATACATACATGATTACAAGTGGTACATATGTGGTTGTACCGCATGGCCGGCATTGCACTGATAGGCTGCAGTTGTGACCAATCACAACTGTAGTCTCTCAGTACAAGGGAGAGCCACGCGCCGGGGGAGTCTGCAGCCTGTAATTGGCTTCTGGCACCCCGGGTAATGGTTTAGTGTCTGTGGAGGTATACGAGTAGGGTGTGATGGGTGAGTTAAGGTTGTGTTTCCCATGGTGGTGAAGTGCACAAAAGTGTGTATAAGGTCTGAGCAGAGGTTGGGTGCATCCTGTAGTTGTAGACAGCTGTCAATTTATTCATAACTTTCTAGGAGAGATAATAGAGGAACGGCACAAGACAGCATTCTAAGAAAAGAGTCTCCAGAATTGGTATTTCATGAAGAATACAACAATTTACTAAAATATAGATGTCAGGAGAGCTGACAAGTCCTGTTCAACACCGCAAGCCTCAGGGTGTATTGTAATGCAAAGGGCAAAATCTGCCATTGAATTCATAGAATCGTAGAATGGTAGCATTGGAAGGGACCTCCAGGGTCATCTGGTCCAACCCCCTGATCAGTGCAGGATCACTAAATCATCCCAGACAGATGTCTGTCCAGCCTTTGTTTGAACACTTCCATTAATGGAAAATTCACCACCTCCTGTGGCAATCTGTTCCACTCATTGATCACCCTCATGGCAAAATCCACAATGGACTTTTTCTGATATGTGCAAACGTAACCTAAAGACTCCCATTTCATGATTATAAGCAGAGAACTTGAAGATCCTTACAAATAATATTGTTGAAACCATAATATCCCTTCACAAGTCAGAAAAAGGTGATTGTTCCCAGCAAGAGAAACCAAGTAATCTTGTAGATATGATACCTTTTAATGGCTAACAAAAATACATGATGTTATAGCAAGCTTTCAAACCTCTCAGGATTCTTCCTCAGGCAAAAAGGGGGAAACAGATACATTTAGCAACATTCAGTCTGAACACAATTCTTTTAAATGTTCAGCTGAATTGGTAAAGGCGCCCCATCCCGTCATAGAAGCAGAATAGATAGGTTGATAGAGAGCGCTGCATGAACATCATACTTGGGTGGAAACATGGAATATCAATTGGGGACTTGTGAGTTATACTGACAATAGCTTTATCAGATAGTTATGCCTTTTCTCTCTGTCTATCTGACTTTATTTTATGGTCGGCGGTAAAATGAGTACCCAGCTTGGTGGGGGGTAATAAATAAATTACATGAAAGTGCTGCGGAATAAGTTGGCGCTATACAAATAACGAGATTTTTTTTTTTTTTTTTCCTTTATTTGACTTCATTATATTGCTGTATATCTTAAATAACACTGTTTCGCTCTGATCAGTTGGCAATTGATAAAAGTATCTGTCAAATTCTTCTTTGATTTATTTCTAATTTTGGCAATTGACTCTTATACTTCTGATACACCCACTTACTTTGTGGGGAAAACGCATCAGAACTTCATGTATTTGAAGGTTATATAGTTAGAACCCAATGATTTGGGGGTCTCATTATTCTCTATAACAACAATAATTTACCTGGCACCTCAGATTGTATCTGTGTTGATTGGAGAACTGACGTTGAAATAGGAGTTCTGAATTATAGCCAGGACTTTTTTCTATGATTGTCATCTTATATCTCGTAGCGGATGGCTGCCACCATATAGGTTCTAGACTCTATTTTAAAGATCATTAATGCTCTAAATCAGGCTTCCTGCACCATTTCTCATCAAGTATTTTTAATCCCATAGTCAATCCTTAGGCCTCAGTCACACGGGCGTTTTTTTTGCGCGATTTGCGGATCGCATAACGGATGCGCATCCGCAAATCGTGTGACCGGGGCCGACGATTCGCTGAAAAATCTGCACCTAGCAGCGTTTTCAGCAAAAGGGCCGAGCGCTGTCCACTATCCGCTGTGGCAGAGGAGAACGATGTTAGCCCATTGGTCCCTGCTTTTGACTCAGCAGGGACCAATCAGAGGTAGCTCTCAGCTGTCAATCAACAGCTGAGAGCTGCCTCTGATTGGTCACAGCCCTCAGCCAATCAGAGGCAGCACTCACTCACCCATTCATGAATTCATGAATGGGTGAGTGAGAGCTGCCTCTGATTGGTGAGGGCTGTGACCAATCAGAGGCAGCCCATTCAGCAGACGGGGATTTTAAATCCCCGCCTGCTGAATACTACACAAAGCAGTTCAGGAGAACTGCCGGCCGGACGCGGCTGAACTCCGGCTGCAGGAAAAAGGTGAGTATACTTTTTTTTTTATTTTTACACATTTTCAGGATGGTTTTCAGGGAAGGGCTTATATTTTAAGCCCTTCCCAAAAAATTCATACAGCGCTTGCCGGCAGCCCATTGCTGTATTGCCAGCTCCATTGACTTCAATGGGAGAACATACGTTCTGCGAATCGGTGTGTCATATAATTATCGGCACATCCGCATAAAAAACGGACATGTGACCGATCCCATTGGGATACATTGGGTCTATATATCTGCAGATCGCAAGCGTGTATGCAAATCGGACCCAAAAACGCCCGTGTGACTGAGGCCTTAGTGTAGAAGGTACTAGAGAAAGGTTGGTGAACGGGGTTGTTCTAATCAGGGCGGTTGCTCTCTATGGCATTGTACATATTAGGGTGAATTTAAGTCATTTTCCTTAATATAGTATTTTATGCTAATAAAAGTTAAATTGTAACTAATGAAGATGGGCAAATGTTTAACTTTAGACTTGTTAACAAAAACAGTTTATGTTGTGTTAAGAAAACAATAGCTTTTAAATGTCTTAAGATAGCATTTTTCTAAAATGTTACCACCCTCAAGTTAAACTTCGCTACATCTGTACTTACAGTACATCTAAAAATATTTTTAGATTACCCAATATAATACACCACAGTGTCACCCCGACCTTGTGAGCCTTTCTTCTTGCAGGAGATGTTAGCCTCTTGAGCAGAGCTTACATTGTTGTCCCTCTCTACAGAAAGCTGCTGCGTGACAACTAAATACAGAAGCTCTCATTTCTGAAGTGTAACACTTTGTGCCTCTACGATGTGACTTGGCAGCCGCCGATGAAAAATGTTCTACTTGTTCATTTTAACAAAAAAAAAACCCCTTCTATATTGTTTTCCTCCCAGCTGCACCCTCGACAAACTGCTGCTTGGTTACCGGCCTTGATCCTGAGCCAGCTTCGCCCTTCTTCCCTAGCCGTTAAATGAAGCTGAAGATTGAAATCTCTGCTCGTACTGAGTTGATTTAAAATGAGAAAAAGCGAATATTTGTCTATTTCCTCCTTTCTGTCCATTATTACCCACGGGGTAGATAACAGGTCACATGTAAAGACCTCGTCAGCAGTTTTAAGAGCTGAAATTCTATGCCTGTCATTCCCAATGCTTTCTAGAAGAAGTTCTTGTCTGTGATACATAGTAATTAACTTTGCATCAGAAACGACCTTACTGAAATTATGCTGAGGAGCTCCTATTGTTCTGCGGTTCTTCGCATCCAAGTCCGTAGCTTACAAAACGCTTTCCCTGTTGGGGTCTACACAACAGTACCCTCAGCAATGAATAGTAATGGAGACAGTATTTTACAGAAAAGCGAAGAGCAATTTAAAAAGATAGATGACAAAGGTGTCTATGATGTATTGGTTGGTCCTTAAACCTTTGCAATCCAATTTTGGATTCAGGGTTTCCTAGGGGGTTTTCTCTTTCTGCCATTATACAATGGCGCCACCTACTGGCTAGAGCCAGTACTGTGGTATTGGACATGCCGGAGAGGCTCCCCGACAACAGAGCGGCCAGTAATATACAGTTAGAATACCCTGCTGGACGTCTTCCAACATCGGAAACTGTATAGCTTTCAATCAGAATGTCTTTAGATGTCAGACAGTGGATTGGAAAGGGTTAAACATCTTCATACAAAATTCTCAATAGCAAAAAGAAACAAGTGACCGCCACATAAATCTTTTGTAATGCGGTGACTTGGATGACCGCTGACAGCCAGGCTCCTGATCTAACAGCCAGGAGCAAAGAAACCTCAAATCCTTCCCATGCAATAATCAATAGCAACTGCACAATGTTAGCAGATGACAGGGTTAAGGGTCCCTTTCTGTCACCCATCGGCACCCCGCAGTGCGATTGCATGATACCAAAGGGTTCTCATGGCAGTCAGAAGCTTGACAAAGGCTTCTACGTCTGCCGTGTAACTCAGCCTATTAGACCCCCCACCTCCCACAGAGTCTAATAATCTGATGTCATCAGCTCAGTAGAATGCACTACTTAAAGGGGTTGTCCCGCGCCGAAACGGGTTTTTTTTTTTTTTCAACCCCCCCCCCCCCCGTTCGGCGCGAGACAACCCCGATGCAGGGACGTACAGAAAGCTCACCGGAGCGCTTACCTTAATCCCCGCGCTCCGGTGACTTCTATACTTACCTGTGAAGATGGCCGCCGGGATCCTCTGCCTCCGTGGACCGCAGCTCTTCTGTGCGGTCCACTGCCGATTCCAGCCTCCTGATTGGCTGGAATCGGCACGTGACGGGGCGGAGCTACACGGAGCCCCATAGAGAACAGGAGAAGACCTGGACTGCGCAAGCGCGGCTAATTTGGCCATCGGAGGGCGAAAATTAGTCGGCACCATGGAGACGAGGACGCTAGCAACGGAGCAGGTAAGTATAAAACTTTTTATAACTTCTGTATGGCTCATAATTAATGCACAATGTATATTACAAAGTGCATTATTATGGCCATACAGAAGTGTATAGACCCACTTGCTGCCGCGGGACAACCCCTTTAAGTAATGCAGTGTACTATACTAGTGATTGAATGATCGCAACATTAAAGTCCCCTAAAAAAAGTGTCAAAAACAGTTCAGTAAAGTTTAAATGAAAGGAAAAAAATCCAGTTTAAAAAAATAAATTATACATTTTTACCCACAGAAAACTTTTTTGTATTGATAAAATACAAAAAAGGTAAAAAAGCAATATAGTAGCATTCCTGTGTTTGTAACGATCCAGACAATGAATATATTTTGTTATTCAACTCAAATGGTGAACGCTATTATTTTCAACTCGCATTGTGAATATGTTTTAAATGGTCAGAGTTGTTATTTTTTTTGTTCTCCTCTCAAAAAACTAAGTAAAAAGCAATCTGAAAGTCACATGTACCTCAAAAAGGTAGCAATAAAAACTTCAACTCTTCCTGCAAAAAAAAATAAGATCTCACATAGCATCTTAGCCAGAAAAATAAAAAAGTTATGGGTCTTAGAATGCGGCGATGTGGATACAATTGTTTTTCTTTGTGCAAAAGTAGTAAATACATTTTTAAAAATCTACATTAACTTGGGATCGCAGCAATCGTGCTGACCCTGATAAGAGAGTTATCATGTTATTTTTTCCAAAAGATGAACACAAAAATAACGGTGGAATTTCTAGATAATTTTCCCAGACCTCCAAAAAATGGAATAATAATAATAATCCGCCCCCCCCCCCCCCCCCAATGTCCCATTGATTTCAATGAGAGCTGAGCCTGCAGTTACAAGTGCCAGCCTTTACACAGGGGTCAGAGCAGTGGCTTCTACTCCAACCCCAGTATTTCCTGGCTGGCGCTGCCTAGATAAAGCCTCTATTGACCCCTTAGTAACCACCCCATTGTCTTTTTACATCCTGGCTTTGTGTGCTGTAATTCTCAGGGCCGTAAAAACACGCTCGCCCTGAGGATTAGAGTCACGGGGCCTGTGGACGTGACTGCTCCCTTCTGTTGGCTGCTGGAGGTAGTCGACAACCTGGAGCTGTCATGGAGGGCCGCAGGGGCCGATGGATAATGGCGAATGCATAAAAGTGTAAAAAAAAGTTAAATAAAGTTAAAGATTCATCTCCCCTCATGGATCGGATCTATGGGGGGGGAGCTGAGAGTACTCACCTCCGTCCTCCGCGATATCCCACAATGTTCTGGTCTTTCGAGAACAGGCACGTGCACAGAAGGGCTCACGGCCCAGGAGATTTAAAATCTCTTTGCTCCCAGCTAGAGCAGAGAGATATCACAGGGGACTGTTGTATGCTGTTTAGAGATGAGCGAGCACCCAAATGCTCGGGTCCGCGTTATTCGAGTCGAGCTATTCGTAAAATTCGAGAACTCTACTTATGTAATGAACCCTACTGACTACAATGGGAGACTCGAGCATTTTTGTATGTGGAACGCCAGGTGCCGAGCTTTTTTTCTTTCTTCTTAGTTCGTGTTCTCTCTCTCTCTCTCTCTCTCTCTCTCTCCCCTGCCTGCCAGACAAAACATTTTCCAATGATGCGTGCTGCGTCGCGGCGGGGAGCGGCCAAAACAGGCACGTCAGAGCAGGGAGGAACCAAAAGCAGGGGCGGGGTCGAACACAATTTGATGCTCGTTCGAGTAACAAGTACGCTAATACTCGAACGAGCATCAAGCTCAGCAGAGTATGTTCGCTCAACTCTAATGCTGTTTCAAAGTTACATGATCACCATTATCCCCATAAGGGGCGGTAAAATTACTTACCTAAGACCTCCAGCGATGTCCCCTGATGGGATCTTTATCCACAGACCTTACTCAAACTTCGGCACATGCACCCGTTGGCAATATGGCGGACCTAATCGCAGAAGCTGGGGAGGGACCAGGAAATGTAAATTCTCCTTGCTCCTGGCTACCAAAGGTAGCTGAGAGACTGGAGCAGTGACCGAGGGCCGCAGTGAGCGGTCTCCAGTCATGTTATCGCCATTATGCAATGGATAATGGCAATCACGTAAAAGTTTTTTTAAAAGTTGACGTTTAATGCTCCTTTTGGTTTGGGCCCCGTTGTGCATACAGACACAATATTAGGGCCACAATGGGTATGTCTCTGAACACAGGACAAACAGGGGAATCCATTTTGGGGTGAAAGTCTTCATTCATATGTGTGCTGTACAAAAAAAACTGTTTTTAAAATGACACAATTGCCCCAAAAAATGAAAATCTTATTTTTCCTTCTGCTTTGCTTAGATTCATTCAAAAGCTGTTGGGTCAAAAACACAGTACACCCCTAGATGAATGCGTTAAGGGGTCTAGTTTTCAAAATTGGGTGCTTTGTGGGGGTTCTCTGTCGTTTTGGCAGCTCAAGGGTTCTACAAGTGTGCTATGGAGCCTAAATCACCTTCAATCAAAATGTCTGATCTAAAAGCCACTGGCTGCTCTATTCGGTTTGGGCCGCGTTGTGCAAATCAACATAAGATTAGGGCCACAACGGGTATGTTTCTGAACACAAGACAAACAGGGGTATCCATTTTGGGGTGCAAATTCTCATTTTAATGTGCACTATAGAAAAAAAACTGTCTTTAAAATGACATATTTGCAAAAAAAATGAAATTTTATTTTTTCTCCTCTAAATTGCATTAACTCCTGAAAATAAACTGTGGGGTCAAAATACTTATGACACTCCTCAGTGAATACATTAAGGGGTGTAGTTTTAAAATGTGGTCATTTGTGGGGGTATCCATCATTGTGATACCTATGAGCTTTTGCAATCTTGGCTTGGTGCAGGAAAACAAAATCCTCGAAATGTTAATAAATGTTACATTTGTACGTCTCCTAAATGGTAAAAAAAAACTACAGTTTTTCTAATGTGCTTCCAGAATAAAGTATACAGATGGAAATATATATATCTTATCAAAAATGTGTACAGTATGTTAAGATATTGCAGTTGAAGATGTAAAAAAATGACAACTTTTTCAAAATTTTCGCAATTTTGGCACTTTTAATAAATTTACACGGTCTATTTTTAACACCTAAATGAAGTGCAACATGTAGCGAAAAAGCAATGTCAGAATCACTTGGATATGCAAAACCTTTACGGAGTTATTCTATGCTAAGGTGACACATGTCAGATTTCCAAAATTTGGCTTCGTCATTAAGGTGCAAACAGGCTTCGCACCTAAGGGGTTAAGCATGGCCGGTGGGCCGTGCAAGATTCGATCTGCTGGCCTTGTGTGTTGACATCTGTGGCTTAATAGGATAAGTAAATGTGTGATGGTATTTTATGGCATGTGCTTTGGGCTGCAAGATAATTGCCTTTAGAAGATCTCCATTTGAAATTATTTCACTGGAAAAAACATTTCTATAATTAATGAAACAATTGCAAGAAAAAGTAAGTGAACCCTTTGGATTTTTGCATTGA
Organism: Eleutherodactylus coqui; assembly: GCF_035609145.1. NCBI lineage: Eukaryota > Metazoa > Chordata > Amphibia > Anura > Eleutherodactylidae > Eleutherodactylus > Eleutherodactylus coqui. Next base: position 280,547,156 of record NC_089839.1, read on the forward strand.
TTACTAATAAAGTGCGGTTTAATTGTTATCCAAGTCACAATTCTAGACAATCACAATCTAACTAATAACACACAAAGAGCCATATAGTTCATGTTTTTATTGACAACATTGAGGGAGAAATACTTAATGAACCCTTGAATTTAATAACTACGAATGTGTTTCAGTTCATCAATATTTCTGGGATGCCTTGCATTCACAGAATTCTTCCAGTCAAGGCAACAGCATTGTGATAAGGCTTGGGTCAGGGCTCTGACTTGGTCATTCCAAAGTACAAATCTTTTTTTTCAACAATATTTAGCTGATATACTTATGTGCTTTATGTCATTGTCTTGTTGCATTAAATCCAGGTTATTCCAAAAGGGTTCATTATCTTGCATCTCTAGAACAAATAGCAGGCTTGCTTGTACCACCATCATTCCCTATAATGAAGTGTCTTCAGTCCCCTGTGTGAAATATCCAAGAATTCTAGAACCCCTCCATCTTCTATCTGTTGTTGCTTCCATGTCTATGTAGGTGCTGAGGACCAGCAGGCACTTTCTCCTGCTGCAGGTAGTGTTGGAGCTGCTCGTGGTGGAGTCATTTCACTCTATCAGTATCTCTATTAGGCTATGTTTATATTTGAGCCGAACAGATCTCATCGGCATCCAACAGATCGTATTGACTTATAATGGGTCCTGTCAGGTTTCTTTGCATGCAGTACTATTCTACCTGCCAAATCCAATGGAATTTGCAACGTTGCTCAGCCAAGAATCCCCATCCCAAATAAATTTAAAGGAGTTATCGTGGGTCCGTTTTTTTCTCCAAAACCTGCTCTGCCTGCTGTACCAACATAAACTTAGTCATACTCACCACCCCCAAAATTCCTGTTACCTTGGTGCATGGATGGTCTCCTGCTGGTCTTTGCAATGGGCTACCCTAAAGGGTTTAAATGTTGCCAAAACAGTATGTTGGAACTGAGCATGTTTAGTAGAAACATTCTAGAGACTGGAAACCTGGTTATAAAAGGGACCTTTCTGTGCTGAGCCACAGTGGAGAAACAGTGCTGAGCAGAAAGAGCTGGAGGTACTGCTGATGCTGGGCCTGAGAGAGCTGAGGAGCTGCTGCCTGTTAGGGGAAACTGAAAAAGGACAGTGGAGCCAAGAGAGAGATAGCATTGTGTCTCCAGACCAGCCCGACACCTGGACAGTGACAAGGATATGCAGAAATGGTGGAGGAGGAGCTCCAGACCGTGAACTAGCCTGGGTCAGTCAAGTATTCCCATGCTACATATTGTAAGTGAGCCTAGCCTCAATCTGACAATAGGCGTGCACACTGACGAAAGAGTTAAAGACGATGTGTTAGCAAACTAGCTTTAGGACACAAGGCTCAGATTGCAGACTCTAACATCATTCAAGTTTCTGATACTAAAAACTGGGTTATGGACATTGTTATTTAAAGGGACATTATACGTGAATATGGGAACCAGCTTTTCTAAGAAACTGTATTGGAGTGTTATTCCCTATGGAGAAGTAGTGTTGTTGTGCCATATATTCCATAACCAGACATGGTGTGAAACAGTGCTGATAATAGTCAAGTTCTTGATATTGTTCTTCCAGAATAATTTCCTATTGTGAGCAAAGTATTATCCTTAGGATCTAGTAAGTTGTAGTTAGTGACAAGTGATTGTAAGTAAAAAGCTTTAATTGTGTGAGTATTATGGCTGTACTATTATTCTTCATTTCCGTTTCAGCATTTATCAATAAATATTGTAAACTTTGGTTACTTTATCTGCTGCATCATATCCTGAATCCTATGTCGCACCACCACTTGTGACATCTTCACTTCGAAGGTCCGTGGAGCCAGCAAGGAAGTCGCCGACAGCCGGTGATTTGCTGCAATGGTCACAAGTTCCTCTTTCCGTACATTGTCACTCTGGAGCCAGAATTGAATACTGGCGGGGACTGAGGATCTAGCGGAACAGGAGTGAAGGAGCAGGGGAGGCAAATATGTCATCTTTTAGGTTTGTATAGCATGTTCAGCAGCTTTTTGAAAAAAATGTCCCAGGGTAACTTCTTCAAAGTACCCCTGTGACTATGATCATACAGTAAGCTGCATCTACTAAACACATGTCATGAGGACAGTGCAAGTACCAACCTAAAACATGCACCATGGCATGTAGCCCCTTGGAGAGAACCAAGGGCATAGCTATAGGGGGTGCAGAGGTAGCAGTTTCTACCGGGCTCTGGAGCCATAGTGGGCCCAATGGCACGTGGTTGGGAGGCCATGTTACAGATTTTGCATTGGGCCCCCTACATTTAGCCTCTGCCTAATCTTTTCAGGTTCTAGCAGTGTCCCCACTGCATGTGTTACATTGATGGGCTTCTTAAAAGACCCAATGACGTAGAGGAAAGTTGTGGGTGGGGGCCCCATGCTGAACCTTTGCATTTGGGCCCGGGCTACACCTATCGGAAGTACCTAGGCTTTTCCAGAGGAGAATTTGGTACCACATAGAGTCCATGTATCTGTAATCTCTATGTGCATGAGCTCTTATATAGATATCACAATTAAACTGATTAGAAGGGAATAATGAACCTACATGACAAAGCCCAGAATCTTTATAGCCACTGCATATTCCCTATAGAAACATAATTCCTCTTTCCCAAGTACATAATAAATAAGAAAAGGTGTTTATGCCCTTAAAATGACTGCATTACCCCCAGTATATTGTAAATTTATTGTAGAATAATGGCCATAATAAATGTCTCCAGCGCAGTCTATGTAACACTATATCTATCAGTCGGACATCTAGATATATGGGAGTTTTATATCCTCATTCTAGATGTCCTATGGGTTAATCTAGAGTTATCTACAGTATAAGATCCAGGAAATAATCCGTCCTCATTGCATAATAAATAATACACATTGCAGCCCTGCACTCCTCCATACCTATACATGCATGCTATGCACTTACCATAAACCTGTCAGAATCCATCTCACATATCATAATTACACAGTAACCACTCAAAGCAGCTTTATGTTGATTTAGTTCTATCATTTAGCCTGGATACATTTATATTCAAGTATCTGTCACTCTTATGTAACCCTTTGCTGAACTTTACAGCTCGCAGTCTTCTGTAGCACTTTGAAACCATTTTAAATCACTGAGTCATTCAAAACATTTTATCAGGACTATTCAGACTATGACTTTCACCTTTACCTAGTAGTAATAAGTAAAAGCCAACACTTGTGTACTGTCGAATTCATGGCCGCATTTACAGACTTTGAAATATAGTAGCACGCCTACTTCAGGCCTCTCCTCTGCAATCCACAACCGGCTGCAGGCTTCAGAGCCAGGAGTGGGAAATGGAGAGCAGAAGTTGAGCCGTTACCATCACCATCACCAACATTGACATCTACCCCATATTCTACCATGTCCCAGGTCAGCAGACAACCGTTCATCCCCAACTATGGGAATGTAAGAAAAAATACCACCCCAACCAGCACAGAGGCTGAACGCTAGCATTGCACAGCTGCCGGCGAGTGAAATGCTACATTTCAGGCTAGTGGATACAGATGCCTTCCGCAATGTGATGCTCCATGCTAACCCACAGTACCAGATGCGCAGCTGCCACTTCTTTGCCCAAAAAGCCACTTCTGTCCTGCACCGCTATGTGAGTAATAACACCCATGGTGTTGCAGAATGCTGTCAGCGGCAATGTGCACTTGACCACGAACACGTGGCCCAGCAAGCATGGCCAGAGGGGTTGCATATCCTAAACAGCGCACTGGGTCAATGTCCTAGGGATGGGGCATGAAGCCGAAAGGGGTGACCCACATTTCATGGTGCACTTAAAACCTGCAGGTCATTTATCCATATCTGTCTCCTCCCCCTTTTTCTCATCTCTTCCTATCACCTTTTAACACCCTTCACATCAGCACAGATGTCCATATGTGACACAACCCGGCTTCCATGCTGTGCCGCATGCGGAAAACGTCATCATGCTGAGCTAATACTCATATGTCCAGTGCAGTGCAGCCATATGGCTGAAGAGCTGTGGCTCTACAGCTGTTCCTTGGAGAAGGGCCATACTTGGGCGTTCTGTTCATCTGGTAGAATTTGTCCTTTGAAAAATCTATGCCATTGCTTTTAAAACAAGCAGCAAACCTGCTGTGTTGAGTAGCTTAACTTTTCATTTAGGAGACCTTATGTCTGGAGGAAAACAACGTTCCCCAGATGTGTGGCTGTATTCCCATGCAATTTGGGAGCCTTTGGCTGCTTTGGGACCATATGAATGGCAAATTAATGAACTCGATTTTTAAACCTGTTGACTTTAATGGGAGTTGGAATCTGCCATCCCGAATCATGATGATTTTGGGGAAATCAGTCTGATTCTGACCCAAACTGGTTATTCCATAAACCACTTATCTCTATATGTAACTAAACTTACAACAATATAACACCCTGGATCCTGGGTGCAGACTCTTAGACAAGTCAAAGACGGGTATAAAGCTGAGCAAGCATTAGACTTGGACTCCCACATAGAAATTACTATATAGTGCTCTGTACTGTATAGGGTAGGGCTTTGAAGGTGCCCATAGACCTTTAAAGGGGATTTGTCATTAGAAAAAAAAAAATCTATACTTACCTATTCCTCCTCAGGCAGTCTTCTTACCGCATCTTCTACTCACCTATCTTCTCCTGGCTCCTCCAGTCCCCCAGGTCACGTCACCACAAGCCAGCCGGATCATCTTCTTCTTGTTTTGGAGTGTCCATTAGCTGCAGTTGACTTCTTGCAGGGCAGTGAGTGCTCCGAGTGACGTAGCATTCACTGCCTAGCAGGGAATGCCGAATCCTCTGCAGCCTGCTTTAGCGCATGTGCACAATATCTCACCGCTAGTGTTTTATATAGTATATGAAACACTAGCGGCAAGATACAACACATGCGCAGTCACACTAAAGCAGGTTGCCGAGGATTCGGAATTCCCTGCTAGGCAGTGAACGCTACATCACTAGTGACTGGGTACACTGACCTGCAGGAAGCAGAATGCCGTCAATGTACGCTTCGTCACAGGAAGAAGAGGATCAGGCCGGCTGGAGGTGACGTAACTCGGGGGACCAGAGGAGCCAGGAGAAAATCAGCAAGGTGAAGATCTAGTAAGAAGACTGTGTGGGGAGGAATAGGTAAGTATAGAATTATTTTTTTTTAAGACAAAGCCCCTTTAATAGCTGTTGGTCGAATGCCTGATCTGACAACAGCTATTTCTCTTGGCTGTCCATGAATTGTTCTGTTGAGCATCCATATGTTTTAAATGGGCAGAGGGGAGCAAGCTGCTGCAAGACACCTCTGATGGTGGTTTAACTCCAGTGAGAACAAAAGGATCCGGCATTAAAACTCGGGACTCAAGTCTACATAAAACTACAGTATACCACCCAGCATGATATTACAGCCCCACATTGTCAGAGCATGGTTGGAGTTGAGGTTTGCACAGCTGGAGAGTTGCCGCCATAGACCATAGGATGGGAAAATGGAAAATATTTTGTTCAGCTAATTTCCTGTGCAAGGTACTGTATCTACATCATGAAGGGGTGACATTTTTATCATAGGCTTCCCCATCCACATAGGAGCAGGTACATTCTGCGAATGCTTTCAGTGCACAATCTGTAAGGAAACTAGAATGATCCTGGAACGTGCAGGTAAATATAGAGCTAGATCCCTACATATGAAATCTGCTTGGTGGACAAACAATAGACGAAAAATGTATCACTATGTGAAGTTTCATGGCTCCTAAGTATGTGTTAACCACATCCATGCAGCTTTCCTTGTTTACTGCAGACCCTCTAAGCAGTCTGCGCTGTGTATTCAATGGAACATACTGTTCTGCAACAAACATTCCTATAAAATCCCCAAAAAAACACATTTGGGATGCATTTCCTCATTCTCTATCAATTGATAAAAACCGCCTTTGAACCACATCTGTAGATGACTTTTCAAGCATTCTTTTTAATGTTTATTGTTCGTTCCTACATCTACCCCTCAGCTACATTAAAGTGAGGAAGCGGTTCCAATTGTAGATGAGGATGGGACAGTTTGGACATCAGTCTGTTTGATCTAAAGGATGTCTTGCTCTAGATAGTCTCCCGGTATACACCGGGTCATCAAAGACTCACAGAAATGGAGCACTTGAGATAAATTAGTTCCTCCATTTCTTTCCATTTGTTATTTGGTGCAGAAAATATCTCTTAAGTCTTCTTCTGCTTTGATTGAGAAATGAAAGAACGGGAAACATAGTCCCAACATTCTCGAATGCTTGTTCTGGGTGACTAAAGCTCATTTATTTGGAGAGATCATAGAAGAGATCAAGGGAGAGTTAAGTATTTCCAAAACATATGCTAAAATGTCATTGCCCTTTGTAATATATTGCTAACAATGGAATCACTACTACGGCATGTGTGAACAATCTGAAAATATAGCGACCCTCTGGACCTGGATAAACAAAGATGGCCGCACCAGCTTCTCTGACTACCTGGTGCATACTGTGCATTAGTATGCATCATTAGTCTGACACTACACCTACTAGGATTAACCTGTTAGAGCAGGATATTGTGTCTTAGACTACCTATGCATGCTAATGTACAGTGTGCATCAGGTAGTTTGTCCAAGTTTGGAGGGTCGTTTAAAGTCTTTTGTCTTTACAGGGCTTGTGGAAGATCCATTATGATTGGTTTGATGGTTCAGCTACGATCCATTGGGATTAGAGATGAGCGAGAACGCTTGGATAAAGCAGTTACTCGAGCAAGCATTGCTCTTCTCGAGTAACTGCTTACTGGTCCAAGCAGGCTCGAGGGGGTGGCGGGGGGGTAGCGGAGGTAAGAGACAGACCAGTAAGCAGTTATGATACCTGTTAATGGCTAACAAAAATACATGATGCTATAGTGAGCTTTCAAACCTACTCAGGGTTCTTCCTCAGGCAGAATTGTATATTATTCAAGATAAGACTGTCTGTGATTACTTTATCTGGGGTGTAGTTAGATCTTATCCCTGTGCATTTATAGCTTTTACATTTGTATTCCATCTAACCTTTTCCACATTCCTTGTTTCCATCTAGCGAAAGTCAGGGTCACCCCAAGTTCCTGAAGTGGGGTCATCCTTATTGGCAGGGCTCTCCTCCAATCAGTAGGTTAGGGTCAGACTTTCTTTTTTCCCCGTTTTTGTTTTGTTACTTTTTAGATTTTTTTTGTCCATGTTAGTATATTGTGTGTATATCCGTTCAGTTAGGTCATTATTTTTAATGCATTTGGGGTCCAAATTCTTATTTAGAGGTAAGCTGAGCTCAGAAGATTACCGTCAAATCACACAGCATGGGATGTGATCCAAAGTAATCTATTTATTGATTGGCAGGCAATAGTTTTTATAGGGGCATGATTCAATTACCATAATTCAAATCTATTATAATTCATTTATTGTCATTGGTCAAAGAAACAAACAAAATATGAATATGCAAGATAAGGAATTTAACATCTAAAATGCCAGGCAAACGCAATGCAGGCACAGAAACAATCATATGTTATTAACTTCTTAGAATACAAAAGTACAGTAAGTATAAACAATACGTTGTTTGGAGAGAATGTTTGAGAACATATATGAAGAGCTAGAAACATGTCACTTTGACCTGCGGCGAATCTAAATGCCACATAGCTGTCTTCTGGAGCTTAGTGATTCACTCAAGGCTTAATTGAATAACTATTTAATATTCATGAATCCATGAATAAAGTGAAAAGAGGCACAGAAGATGGCTACCTGCTTACAAAATGGCTACGCATAGGATAGAACATGGAGTCATATTAATTTAAGTGACACTCTGTCCACTCTGCCGGGCCCTGATTGCTTAAGTTACGGACATCTCCAATAAAAATAAATCAAATTTGCATGCTGCATTCAACATTTAGGAGCGTATATAGAGATTCTCAACCCCATCTTACACAATATGACTAGTGGATGTAAGGGGGTGACTACTGGGGCCCTCATTTCATATGTGTTTTATTGTCATTATTTGGTTGCTGTAATGTTTAAGTATTGTAGTGCCCTCAGGATTTGGGCACAGGCAGCTGATTGGATGCCACCAACAGGGGAAGGTGGGTTAAGGTACTGCCATGCAATGCCCTTTGAGAGAAAATAAAAAGTGCTGTGAAGTTCTGGAGGTCAGTTTCTGTGTAAGCTAGGTAAAATAAGACTGGGTTCTGTCCTCACAGGCATGGCAAAATAAAGCTATAACAGGCAAGTTTCGAGTCTTGCAGCTGTGAGTTATTTGCCCTTCCAGGGTGGTGATGAAGGCTGCTAGACTGTGGCGGCATCTGACCCCACTTTTGCTTTGGTCCTTAGAGCAAAGAAAGTCCATCTGGTGAAAACAAATAGTTTCGTAGCATCGCACTAGAGTGTGACTGAAAACAACAAGGCCTCCAGAAACACTGAGACCAATGCTATGCTCAGAGCTTCTCAGTAGACATGAACACCATACTGGCCACGAGTACTGTTGCCCAGGAATCGGTGAGTACTCTAGGTCCACTGAAAAGACTCTAGAGTGCTGAGATCCGACCCTGCATCTACATCCATCTGCCTGGTGCCCATCACATGGACACCAACTTTAATCAATGCAGAGTACATCTGGCAAAGCTCTAAGTGAAGGTTGGAGCTCATTCTGAATTTTGGTGTTAAACCCTATGGTTTTTGTGTGCATCCTCAGTGCCAGAGGCATATCTAAAGGCTCAGGGGCCCAGGTACAAAAGTTCAGCTCGGATAGATAGATATGCAGACAGACACATACTTACATACACACATACATGCACACTTACACATACCCCGAGCCCGGACCACTTCTCCACGTGAGGAGAGAGGCAGGGCAGGCAGACATGTGATTGGTGCGGCGGACCAATCGGTAATGCATTGAATGTGCATATGTATATGGCTGAGGACAGCCTCTGGGCCCCCTCACCACAGGAGCCCGGTCCCTGACGGTACGCCTATGCTCAGTGTTCTCTATAACCAAAACACTCCATCTCCAAGTTCAACATTTGGGCTCCTTTTAGACAAGCTGATTCTTATTTGCATGAGCGAACAAGCCGATGACATCACTGTTAGCTCGTTCGCTGTCAAGCAGCCTGCTAATACAGGCAGATTTAGGGTTGACTTGTTCCACCAGAATCGTTTAGTAACCCCTTAGGGTCATGGCATTTTTTTTCCCCCATTTCCTTTTTTTTCTCTCCTCTTTTTAAAAAATCATAACTCTTTTATTTAACTATGGAGCCCTTCACACGGGCGGAAATTCTGCAGCGGAATTTCCCACAGAATTTCTGCAAAACGCAATCCTATTCACACAGCCGCAATTTGTCCGTGTGAAAACACCTGCAGAAAACAAATCACGGCATGTTCTATTTCTGTGCAGGTCTCGCAGAGGCCCGCACAGAAATGTCAGTAGTGACGGGCCTCCACTCTGCGCATGCGCCAGCTGGCCGGCAGCCGAAGCATAGCAGGAGACGAAAGACACTGGGAGCATGTGAGCCGCAGGCCTCTGCATGGGCATGGGACCGCATCCCGCTGTGAGAATTTTCGCAGCAGAATCTGACCCGGCCGTCTGCAGGCGGCCTATCGACGTATCTGTATGAGGGCTTGTTTTTTGTGGGTTGAGTTGTATTTTTCAATAGTGCTTTTTATTGTACCCTATAATGTACTGAAAAACTTTTAAAGGAAAAAACAAGAAATTACGACATCTTTGGGTGCGTCTTGTTTTTACGGTGTACACACTGCAACATAAATCACATAACTTTATTCTATGGGTCAGTACGACTACTACAATAGCAAATTTATATAGTTTTTTCTTTTGCTGTACTACTTTTATTTTTTTTCCAAAGATATTAAATTTTTTAAGATTATTTTCTGCCGCCATCTTCTGACAGCCACAAATAGTTTTTTGTTTTGTCGACATAGTTGTGTGAGGGCTCATTTCTTGCGGGACATCCCGTAGTTTCTATTGGTATCATTTTGGAGCAAAATCAACTTTTGATAGCTTTTTATTACATTTTTTCTTGGGGACAGGGTGACCAAAAAAGTGCAATTCTCGTGGGGGGGGGGGTTCTGACGATGATCAGACTTTCGCAGATGCAGCAATACCAAACATGCTTTTTTGTTTTATCATTTAGATTCTTTTTATTATAAATATGGGGGAAAATGTAGTTTTTTTTACTTTTAGCATGTTTTTTTTAACAAATAACATTTTTTTTATACTAATTTTTACAGTTTTTTTAGTCCCTAGAGGGGACAGGAACTTGCGATGTTTTTATTGCTCCTGCAGTAGGATGTAATGCCGTCTAATCATTCCATCTTAGCAACCTTATTAGCCTGGATGTTGATTTTTGACCCCATCTCTCCTCTACCAATCACCACTATCTTATCGTTTAGTACTATCATTGAGACGCTCTACTTCCACCACCTGGGTATGAGTAACCCCCACCTACCCCAGGAGCCGGCTCCTCATCTCAAGAAGGATGGTACAGATGATAATGAGTATCAGGATATAACACCCCTTCAGGTATCTTCAGATGATACTTTATTAGAAGCATCATTCATGGCCAACAGACATAAATATAGTATTATGATTAAAAATTGGATCTTCAGATGCCAGACAAATATCTCAGATTTCAGCACCAATAGGCAGCAGCGCCAGGCTGTTCATCTTATTACTGATTTCCATCTACAGTCACAGAACATAAAGCAGCCTTCATATCCTCTCTGTACACTTCATTTCATAGACAACAACCTTATCGGCAAACTTTACATTTCCAGCTTCACTCTGCACATTCATTTCATGCAACATCAGCTATTACATTATATCTATAAACCATCGTATTTCCATGACAGCTTCCAAACACAAACACACAGTGTGTTCGATAAAATACAGACCGCACTAACTCCGCGCTAGTGTATACAAGCCGCTCTCGACTCATTAGATCGATGAATGTAAATTAGCCTTCCAATCATCTCTTCGGAGTGTTTGTGAAATCTAACTTTTAATGAAAAATATACATCATTTTAATATTAGCTCTATTAGAATTAAAAGGGTTGTCTCACAAAGACGACCCCTTTTTAAATAGAAGTCCATTATATTCCCTAAATCGAGATGACTAGTTGTTACTGCTGGAGGAAGCCGATTGTGGCTACACATGGACTAAAGGGGCATAAGGCTGCTGCAACATATCTTTAGAACTACATGGCAGCCATTCAGATGAATAGTCTATGTAATGCAAGGAGGGACCATGTTTCTTCCAAAAACAGTGCCACACCTGTCCTCAGGCTGCATGTAGTATTACAGCTCAGCCCCATTCACTTCTATGCAGCTGAGCTGCAATACTAGCTGGGTACAGCCCACAGACAGGTGCGGCACTGTTTTTGGAAGATAGAACCATGATTATCTAATCATGTAGAACCCATTTAAAGCAGTTTGTTACATGTTCTAAAAGCTTCCATACACATGAGGTCATAGTCGTCCAAACCAGCCAATAGCAGTGGGATCAGCTTACTATCTCAGGGGCAGATTAAGGCTACCATGATCATATAAAGGGAGCTCTCACCTCCACGCCAGGTACATGCTTCCTCCTGTATCTCCTTTGCCGCAATCGTTTTTATTCAGACATGGAAGTGTTCCTCAGTCCACCGCCACTCGATCCAACTGGCCTTTTGTCTCAGAAGAAGAAATAATCTCTAGGAGTTTGGACTTAGTGAAAAACAGCTTCCATACTTTATTATAAAATGTGATCAAGATCTCAAATTGAGATCGAAACGCGTACTCCGTGAGCACCTAGTAGCCATGATGTACTGAGCACATTATATAATAAAGCATGGAAGCTGTTTTTTACTAGGTCCAAGGTCCTAGAGATTATTTCTTCTTCTAAGGCTACCATGGGTAGTTGGGGCACTCCTCCAGCCCAGCATATACAAAATTGTTAAAGTAAGTATATTACCGTGTTTCCCCAAAAATAAGACCCTGTCTTATAATAATTTTTGCTCTAAAAGAGGCACTAGGTCTTATTTCTGTCTTATTCTACTTACCTAGCAGGCTCGGTCCCGGATCTTTCCGCTGCTCTCTGGATCTCCAGCGCGTTTGCTTCAGTCCTTGGCCGCCGACAGTATATTCATAAATCTCGCCTCCAGGAAGCGATGGCTCTGATTGGCTGAGCAGACCTTGAGAACCAATCAATGCCACGCTCGATAAACTAATGTGGTAGCTGTGATTGGTTTATCGAGCACTGCATTGATTGGCTGAGCAGCGGTTGAAGAACAAATTACAGCCATCACGTTGTGGAGGCGGGATTTATGAATTAGCCAATCACTGCCGCAGCTCAGCCAATTCATAAATTCTGCATCCACAATGCGATGGTTGTGATTGGTTTTTCGACCGCTGCTCTGCCAATTAATACAGCGGTTGAAGAACCAATCACAGTCATCGTATTGTGGAGGCCGGGATTTATGAATTGGCCAATCAATGCTGCGGCTCAGCCAATTCAAAAATCCCGCCTCCACAACGCAATGGCAGTGATTGGTTCTCAAGTGCTGCTCAGCCAATGAACCAATCACAGCCATCACATTGGTTCATCAAGCACTGCTGTAATTGGCTGAGCAGCGCTTGAGAACTAACCAGAGTCATTGCTTCCTATAACCAGGAAGCGATCTTCTGTCAGCGGACAAGGACTGCAAGCAAGCGCACTGGAGTTCCGGAGAGCAGCAGGAGGACCTGGATCGTGCCTGCTAGGTACACTATTTTCTTTTCCCTTCAACTACCAAAATTATTTTTGCTGCCTATGTATTCTGTGACATATAGGGCTATTTTTTTTATATGTTTTTCACTGACTTTTTTACGTTTTTTAGTTTTATTGGGGGTAAAAAGATAAAACATTATTTTTTTAACATTTATAGTTATTTTTTTTAATTTGTATATTTATGTTAAAATAAAGTATGGGAACAGGCTCCTCATTTTGTTTTGGACGCTTTGATATATAATATGTATGCTTTCGGATTACAAGTTGCATATGGCGGCGGTTTTGGTGGGCCTGGGATTTGGGTTATTTTCTCTTTTTTGTGTATATTTTTATTTTATTCTGTAATTTTGTTTCACTTATTTATGTAATTTTGTTTTTTACTATCTATGTCCCCCATGACATCATATAACGTCATATATCGAAAATAAAAAAAATTATGGTAGGGCTTATTTTTAGGGAAACACGGTACATATGTATGATGCCAGAACCAAGCTTACTACATACGGCAACAGTACTTAATGCATAGATACAACACCAGAACCAAGTTAACTACATAGATATGATACCAGAACCAAGTGTAGTACTTAGATACAGTAAGCTAACTTACTGCATAAATACAATACTAGAACCAAGCTTACTACATAGATACAATACCAGCACCAAACTTACTACATAAATATGACATGTAGCTAAAGTACCAGAACGTACTGCATAGATATGATACCAGATCCAAGCTTACTACACAAATAAGATATCAGAACCAAGATTATAAGAGTTTTCCAAGTTGCAGATGAATCTTGGAAAAAACCTTTAAGGCTCCTTCACACAAGCTTATTTGCATGTTTTTTGGTATGTAGAATTTACACATACAATACGCAGTGAATAGAGCCTATTGATTTTAATGGGTTCATTCTTATTTCCTTTTTTTGCACATGCATTTCTCGGGTGTGCAAAAAAATAGGACATGCTCTATCTTCCTGTGCCTTTGAGCACCGAGGGGTCCTCATAGAAGTCTATGGGACACATCTATGCTGCACAAGTCCGTGAAAAAAAGAACACATCTGGAACTCATTAGGCTAAATAGCCATTTAAATCGGGGCGTGTTCATCTGCCACGTGCAAATGAACATGGAATGCACACATATACATGCTCACTACACACATGGATAAACTTAGGGCAGCTTCAAACTAGCAGTAGCACAAAAATGCATGTGATAGCATGACTTTTGCGCTGTGAAGGCCATGCTATCACGCACGTATCTGTGCTTTTCACTGTACTCATCTCTGTATGACACACCGGCACCTTGATTAAAGAGGCTGTGCAGCCTAATTAGTTCCCGGTATTTTTGATTTCCCCATGAAATTGTGCAGTTCCATGGACTCCTATGGTGCCTTTGGTGTGCGAATGCACAGCAAAATAGAGCATGCCGCTGGCTTTTTGTCGCGCACTCAAAATGCACACACAAAAGCAGAAGTGAGGATGAACCCATTGAAAACAATGGGTGCTAGAGTATTCACAATGCGCTCATTCATCATTTAGGGGGGCTTCCCAAGAGCGTATGCCCAAAACATCCACAATAGTGCAACGTTCTTGCGGTGTGAATGTCGTGGTATTGCACACGTATCTGTGCATTTTACTGTACTGCACTGACTGGGACCGTTCACATGGGTACGGGACATAGCCTCTTATCGAAATACCGAAATGCGGGTGACAGGTGAGTTGCGGCGGTGAGCAGGGGGGAGCGGGGAGGAGAGAGGAGAGAGAGATCTCCCCTCTGTTCCTCCCTGCTCTCCCCCGCTGCTCCCCGCCCCCTGCCGGCACCCAAATCTTTAGAGACGAGCGGGCAGGTACTCGAATAAGGCACTACTCTCTCTTGAGTAGTTTGCCTTATCGAGTATACTCGCTCATCTCTACTTATAATGTGTTATCCGCTGGTGCTGCATCTCACTGGCTCAGCAATAACTGGCAATTGACATGTCTGTCAGTAAGTCTTTGTCTTCAGAGCAGTAAATTAGCTACTCACACTACTATGATCCTCTGCTCCGGGGAAGAGAATGAGCCAAATTGTATTCATTTACTCTTAATTTCATTATTTTCCTGTTGTCTTGGTTAATTGCATAAGAACTAAGTCAATAAATGGCAGATCATGCTATTAATTACTTTATAGACGGCCGCAGCATGTGTGTTCTATTACACTGCGCCGAAGAATGCGCACGGAACTATATCCAGTCTATCAAAACCATATAGCAAAAATACTTCTTCCAATAAATGGAAAATTAATTTCTGAATGGACATCCTGTACATCTAGATGTGAGCCGGGTGATGATTACATCCAGATACAAACAGTCATGGAATCCAGAATACTCCCGAAAGTTCATAGTTGAGGTTTTTGTCCATTGTATCGTTACAAAGCACTTGACTGCTTTAATCATCTTCCAAGGACATATAAGTACATTTCAATAGTTCCCATCACTCTAATACAACAATATGCGGACATCTTTAGTATGTTAGTCCTTTCTGCACAACACATTATGTTTTTTTATACATTGATTTATGCTTTTTCAGATGGTTTCTATTAGGGTCGAAGCACATTATTAGAGTCATTTTTCATCTACTGTTCACAAAGAACTTTCCTGGTGTCTTAACCACCAGCAACAATAGAAGCGGAACGAATTTGCTACTTCCATAGACTGTGTGGTTCCATGAGAATGTCTACTCTAGTTGAGTTTGAAAATGCCACCATTTAACCCTTTCCAATCCACTGTCTGACGTCTGAAGACATTTTAATTGAAGGCTGTACAGCCCCAATGTTGGAAGACGTCCGGCAGGGTATTCTTACTGTATATTACTGGCCGCTCTGTTGTCGGGGGCCTCTCTGGCATGTCACATACTGCAGTACTGGCTCTAGCCAGCAGATGGCGCCATTGTAAAATGACAGAAAGAGAATGCCCCCTAGGAAACACTGATTCCAAAATTGGATTGCAAAGGGTTAATACTATGTTGGTTTAGGTCCAACATTCAGTGCTCATCTATTTCTTTATGGGGGTTGGAGATCAATTTTCAGATACAAAACTCCAAATCTTCTGCATAGACATAAAGTTGTCCGAGTTAAGGTAACCCTTGTCAACAGGTCCACCATGTGTTAAAATGACAAATCAATGGCTACTCAACTCTTCCCGCTCCCCCGTCTACGAGCCTGAGCCAGTCTACAAACAAGCTGCAGCAGGCAATGACAGCACTCAGCGATCATGGCTGAGTGCTGTCATCAGTTGCTATAGCAGGTTTATGGGACGTTACTGTAGCCTGTAAATAAAGACAGGGGAGACCAGAGCCAGCCGAGTGGGGCGCACGGAGACGTGACCTGGTGACAAGGGTTTCCTTAACTCGGACAACCCTTTTAAAAGGGTTTTCCCAAGTTTTTAAAAGATCCCCCAAATTATCTTCTGTCCACAAGATAAGTGATAGCTGTCTGATCTTTAAGGGCCGACCACTGGTAACTCCACCGATCATAAAAACAGGGCTATCATGTACCTCAAATAAATGGAGCAGCGGTCAAGCTTGTGCCATAGCACTCAATTCAATGAGACTACCAGATAGCTTCTCTATAGCAATCCCTTTAAAAATGACTGGAGCGCTAGCGTGGATGCTCAACTGACGCTCCATTCATTTAGGGTGCATGGGACTCCTGTTCTTGTGATCGGTAGGCTTTGCAGAGGTCAGACCTTTACCAATCAGAAAGTGATGACATATTCTTGTGTATGAAGTAACTTTCTAGGAAAAGAGAACCCCTTTAATGGGTAAGCCAGAGAGGGAAATACTTTCCTCATCCAGTTTGGTTTCAATGGTGCACCTCCACATTTATTCTAGTTCCACCACTTAGTCATATGGTATGGAGACTTCCTCCCACCTCTCATTGTCAGTGATGTCATCAAAAGGGGTTCACTGTTCAGCTCATTTCATTAACTAAGCCCACACCTATGGCTGTCATGACCAATGCAGAGATAAGGAAGGAGGCTGGCTTAGTTGTTGAAATAAGCTGAAGAGGCAGCCCTCTGTGATGATGTCACTGACAAGAAGCGGGAGGAAGAGTCCATATCACATGACCTGGTGGTGGAACTAGGGTGAAAGCAGAGGTGTTGGCAGCTCTGCACCCGCACTGGTTTGTGTAAGTACTTAGCTCCATTGATAACCTGTCTATTTCTTTTGGTTTGTATATTTGTATGTAAGCTTTGGTGTATAATAATGAATAAAGATGGTTGAAAAAAAAAAAAACACCTGTGAGTCTTAGAAAATTTATCTGATTACTTGAGTAAACAAGAAACATTATAAGCAGAGTAATCACTGAGAATGGAAAAGCATAAAAAATACATAAAAGGTATTAGCCACACAAAACACAAAAATTAGATAAAATTCAAAAAGTTATCCAGATATCCGGGAGGGAAGAATGAATATAGTGTAGAAGCCCTGCACTCACCCTGTAAGGCCCTAGCCTATAGATCCCTGACATACAGAGCAATCGCCCCGAAAAGGGCAGCCCCGTTCTTCAATCTCCTGATGGGCCCTACAGAACCCTAGCCGAAGATAGGAAAATGGTCATATGCAAATTATCATATCTAATATAAAAGAGCCTACAGGCTTTTTCTTGCACCGCACTTTGACCCCTTTACGTGACCTTTAGTGGATGATTTTGGTGTCATTAGATTTGGTACATCCTCACCACCACTGTAAAATCATAAAATTTGAATTTGATAAGGCAAGGTCAAAGTTCCTATGTTAAGTCTAGGGACACTATTGTGCTTTAGCCAACAGTGCCGCTAGGGAAAGTCAAGTGTTGCTAAGCAATGTTTATATCAAGTTGATATAAAGAATAGTGCTTACCAGTTTGACTGTTGCCATGTCCCCAAAACTGTGGACGGCGAACAGTTCAAAGCCAAATTCTCATCATTTTTCCAAACATTTTATATTTGCGTAGCAAACATCGGGTCAATCTAGTAATATCAATAAATGCACCATTAACACACTCATAAAGTGCTAAATGCTAAGGTGCTGAATCCTAGGGAAAAACAAAAGATATCCAATGCATTAAAGTGCTGAAAAATGGAGTTACAACACGTTTTGCTAGACCCCTTAGCTCATCAAAGGAAAATGAATGTCTAGATACCCTCAAAATAGCAATACCTACATTATGTAATTCCTTATAGTATACACTCTTTGTCGCCCCTAGAGGAAGTTGTCGTTTTGCTGCAAAACCCGTTATGCAGTTCCATCTCAGGCAGATATGCGAATGATTAATTGTGGTGTGATTAGATGAACAGTCTTGTCACCTAAGCCCTAAGTGGTGTTTCCCCCCCCCCCCCCCCCCGGCCTATAAGAGGCCCTCAGAGGCTACTTTTGTGTAGTGGACCTATTTTCCACTTGTGTAGAGCTTGTTGACCACTAGACGCCTCTACGACACAATCCAAGAGATTTCACACAGTTAACAGAGTTTGAGAGGGGGCGCATTATTGGAATGCGAGACGCTGGATGGTCATATAAACGAATAGCCGGCTACTTGGGACATTCTAAACCAAGAGGTGTTGAGACTAGTGGATAAGTGAAGGAATGCACACAAGGCAAGCAGGCTCAGGACACCTTTAATAGACTACCAGTTAAGAGGATCATCTGATCACCCGATAAGCATGAGCAGTTCCAACTGTTTCATTGCCCACCATCCAGAAACAAGTAGCACCATCGTTACAGGCCCCTCAACCATTTCCAGGCGCTTGGCTGAAGGACATTCGGTCTCAGACCTAGGGGTGAGCACCTCAAACCTGTCTTTGCTAAGCAGCAGCACACTGCCCCCACTGCTGGTGTGAAGCTCTTGGGGGCAATTACATACAACAGTTGTTCACCCCTAATAGTCATACAAGAGACAATGATAGCTCAGCAATATGTTCGGGACATCCTACAGCCACATGTGTTCCTCTCATGATGGGACTTCCAAGAGGCATTTTCCAGCAGGATAATGATCAGCCACATACAGCAACGGTGTCACGGGAATGCCCCCACAACATTGCCATACTTTTATGGCCTGCCCAGTCGCCAGATTTATTACCAATAGAACATCAACGGGACCATTTGGGATGTCAACTTCAACAGCCTATGAGTTTGCACGATCTAAAGGCTCAATTACAGTAAATGTGGACCGATATGCCGCAGGATACAATACAGAACCTGTATGTCTCCATGCCCGACTGGATCACGTCTTGTATCCAAGCTAGAGGCGGTACAACAGGGTACTAGAGCCTCCATGCCCTCCCATATCACATCTTGTATCCAAGCTAGAGGTGGTACAACAGGGTACTAGAGCCTCCATGCCCCCCCATATCACATCTTGTATCCAAGCAAGAAGAGGTACAACAGGGTACTAAAGCCTCCATGCCCATCTGTATCACATCTTGTATCCAAGCTAGAGGCGGCCCAACAGGGTACTAGAGCCTCCATGCCCACCAGTATCATATCTTGTACCCAAGCTAGAGGCAGTACAACAGGGTACTACAGCCTCCATGCCCGCCTGTATCACATCTTGTATCCAAGCTAGAGGCGGCCCAACAGGGTACTAGAGTCTCCATGCCTATCTGTATCACATCTTGTATCCAAGCTAGAGGCGGCCCAACAGGATACTAGAGTCTCAAACCCGCCCGTATCACATCTTGTACCCAAAAGCCTCCTTTCAAGTGTTCAATTTTCCACAATAGATTATCTTTTTGCTCTGATATTATAATCACTCACTAATATCAACGTTACAATCACACATAGAAAGTTTCCTTAGATTTCGACAACTTCTTCTAGGGGATGGATTTACTTTTTTTACAATGCGTGTATATAAATCAATTCATTTAAGTTTCATCAGTAGCCTCGCAAAATCAATTCATCAAACAGCAATATGATTAATGAGCCACATGTCACAAACTGATATATAGATAGATAAAAACATATATTTCATAGTAACAAAACTGATATAATGAACTGCATAAATCAATTCATACGGTGAAGACCAAACAAGTCCATCAACCAAATTAATCAACTGCAGTGGGAGCAATCAGTTACATATATCGGCAATGGCTACAACGAACAGGTCTCTGATATAATGCAAGTAATGCTGTGTTTTGATCAAAGATGCAGAGATCACAGGTAATCAGATGTAATACTTAGCTCTATCGGGTCAGCAGTAACAGCGGGCAAGTCCATGACATCTGGGCCGTAACTAAAGGCTCAGGGGCCCTAATGCAAAAGGTGAGCTGAGGCCCCCCCTCTATCTGTATCTGTACCCGTACCCATACCTAAACCATGCTGCACAGGACATAACTTAAAGCTTCTGGGCCCCAATGCAAAACCTGTAACAGGGCCCCCAACTATAATGCTTTATTCATAGTACTGGGCTCCTTATATGGAAAAGAGAGGCCTTATGGGCCCCCTAAGGCCACCTGCAGACGAGCGGGTCGGATCCGGCAGCGAGAATTCTCGCCGCGGGACCCATCCCGAGAACCTGCAGGGACGAGTGCGTACTCACCCGCGCCTGGCGGCCCCGGCTCTTTCATGTGCCGGCTGCAGCGCAGCCGGCGCATGCGCAGACCGGAGCCGGCGGCCGGGTGAGTGAGTGCCACGCACAAAAATAGGACATGCCGCGGCTTGTTTGCCGCGCGAGATTTCGCGTGGCCAAACCGCGGCCGTCTGCATAGGAGTGCGTATTGTAATGCACTCCTATGCAAACTTTCAGTGGCGGAAATCCCGCGGGAAATCCCGCCGCGGGATTTCCGCCCGTGTGCAGGCGGCCTAAGGCTCCTGGGTCCGGGTGCAACTGCTCCTCTGCACCCTCTATAGTTACACCCCTGCATGACATGCTAGAAGTGCCATGGGAATGCTATGGACTTGCCAAGTATTACAGTTGATGAAATATTACATTTCCTATGTAGTCTGCTGTTAATGTTACACTGTATTACTGAAAATGATATGCAAATCCATAAGAATAAACCAAATCACTGAGAACAGAAAAGTATAGAAAATACATAAAACATAACCGTTTCATTCTATCCACATAGCGGTCAATACAATCCACCCATATGAAAACCTATCCATCTTCTCTGTTTATCCATAACTCCCTCTGTCTACTGGTAAATTACAGCTCAGAGGAGAAAAAAAAATGGTAATACCTTAGCTGAAGGATAATCCATGGGCTAAACGAAGGCATGTTTTCTTTTCCATTATTGATTCAATTAAAAGGACATTTCTGGAAGCCCGTGGACAGATCACACTTTGAACCATGTAATTGTTTAGAGCTTTGTTCTACTGTGTGTAGATCAAAGAGTTGAGTTTGTTGCACAAGATACTTAATTACCGCAAGCTGATAATTTGCTTCTTTGGATCTTACAAAGAGTTGGATTGGAAAAGAAGCATGAAGAGCACCAGGTCTGACCTCCGACACAAACCCTCGAGGCAGCGTATTTGATATATTCACAATTATTGGACGGCTACAATGTCCGTCGTAGGAACATTTCATTGATTCCTTAAAAGGAAAACTCAACCTCAAACTAAAACCCAAAATATGAGCTTGGATTGGAAATTGGACCTTCTAATTGTCACCAACCAGAACTAGGAAGTGGGTCTAGGGTGACATCACAACATCGTCCCTGTTTCATGTGAACGACCTGTTCATATGTCCTTGTAGTGTATGGTCAGATTGGTTGGTAGAGGTGTTTCCTCTAGCTGCCCAATCAACCATAATGGAAGTGTATATATTGCAACCCCGCCTCTTCTTGGATGCCGGTTATTATCCTAGCTGAGGTGCCTGGTGAACCGGCGTTCGCCTGTCAGCTAGGTACTAATAGTTTATTATTGTACATATAGATCTTTTTGTTTGCTTCATATACTTTCTTTCTCTAGGAACAGACTAGATGCCCTAGGTTTGTGAAGTGGAGCTGTCCTTATCAAGGCAACGGCCTCGCTTTTAGGCAGGGTCTGCCACTCCAAAATTGGTTAGAGATAGTGTATCCATCCCAGTATTTTTGGTTCCATTTTTTACCTGTTTTGTGTTCTCCACACTCTGGTGTTAAGACATATATCTATACTTGTCTCCATGGGACATTAGTTACATCTTGGTGAGACATACTGGTGATGTCTGTGAGGGGTGCCATATGCACCCTGCACGAACGTGACACCAAAGTTCTTCAGTTCTGAGATCAGCATATAAGGAATTTGGCCTTGTCTATGCAACCAAGAGAGTATCCTATGAACAAGGGGTAGGAAAGTCTAGGGCACAACTGTTTCATCTGTTAAGGGAGATATATCATAAATGCTCCCACCAGGGGCATACTGGGGGCAGGCATAGATAAGTACCAGGTGCTAGGTGCAAAAGCCAGTGCCAAGAAGCCAATTTGCCATGGCTAGGGTATTTTGATGACCCCATTGGAGACCAGGGATTACAGCACAACGATGGGTGTATCACAATTTTTGGTATTTGAGCCTGAATTTCATCCGCTTTGAAAAGATGTGTGAGTTTATCATGAATGCAATGGCTGCAGGCAGACGTTTTGTCACTTAGCTCTGTCTATGAAGGGGATTTGGGGACATATCAAAATATACGTATAAAAAAAATTAATGAAAACACAATTTTTTGGGGATCTAAAATTGCATTGTGTTAAACAAATGGATATTGAATTTTAGGTTACATTTATACAGGCGAGTGCAATATCGGTCCGAGAAACGAAACGCACTCTTTCACCCGTGATTTTAGCTGCAAGTGCAGTGCGTTATGTGAAAAGGACAGAGAGAATCTTCGAACACACAAATTTCATGTGCGTTTTTCATGCATGTGAAAATCACATGCTATTCAATAATAAAATGTAACAATCACATCACACTCATAGGAAACTTGCATGTTTATGTGGCTGTGATGCACTTTTTTAACTCACCCATAGGAAATAATTGGCAAATTTTCTGCGGTGCCGCTGAAAAATAAAACACACTGTGATATTTTTAAATTAAAAATTATAAACTTAATGTTCATTCAAAAAGAACACAACAATAAGGCCTCATGTCCGCCCGTGCCTGCCGCCGACGAGCCCCATGTACCTGTGTCTTGTAGGCTGCAGCGTCTGCACAGAACTCGCTACTTCCGGGGTCGCTGTATTGGTCCTTACAGCTAGGGGCGGCTTTAACTGTGAATCGTCCGCAAATCAAATCCACCCATGGACATGAGGCCTGAGTAATAGTTAATAGAGTTTTACCATCAAATAACAAAACAATGAACATAAAACTGTAAACTGCCCATTGACTAATACTGGAAGTCTGACCACTAAAGTTGACAAACTGAAAACAATAATGTCTGAAGAAAAATCTGACTTAGTGGGAATAACTGAGACATGGCTGGGTGAAAGCTATGACTGGGCGGTTAACTTTCAGGGTTGCAGTTTGTTCACAATAGATCATAAAAACCAGAAAGGAGGAAAGGTTTGTTTTCATGCAGCATACTGTTTAAGGCCTCCTTCACACGACTGAATGCATTTTTATGTTCGTCCGTACGCAGTGTATATATGAATGACTTTTTGACACGATCGATTCCTGATCTTAATTAGCACATTTAAAGCCATTCACATGGGTGCGTGAATGTTAAAAAATACACAGAAGCGATGGCAGAAAGCCTCGGAATTTTTTCCCATCGTTATACGCAGGTTAACTTCTTCCCTTTTTTCCAGCTGCCATAGAAATCTATGGGAGCTTGCTGCGTATCACGTCCAAAGATAGGTCAAGACCTATCTTTTCACACCCCGTTAAAAATATACGGCCAACAATGGTTGCATATGTCCTACTTTTTCACGCGCGTATATTTTACGTGCAAAAAAAGTTTCTTTGAATGAAGCCATTGAAATCCAATGCTGCGCATGGTTGCATTTTAGATGCGTTTTTGTTTACCTGCGTAAATACGGTCGTCTGAATAAGCCCATACTATGCGAAGATATACATTCGGAAAATCACCATGTGGAGTTTCTATGGGTAGAAATACATGTAATAACTTACTGATAGTGGCGTCTGACCGCTGCCGATCCCGAGAATGGGGTTCTGGAGTGTCTCTAAATAAATTCCCTGGTGGCCGCAAACGCCCGCCATCACTCCATTCATATTAATGGGACTAATGGAGATAGCCATGGATAGGGGATAGCTTGCTGTATTGGTAAATTCCCTTTAATACCATGCATCTTAAAAGGGTTGTCTTACACAATGCAGTTATCCCCTATCCTAATATCTGATCGGTGGCAGGGCCACCACTAGAATCCTCATCGATTAGCAGAATGGATGTCCTGAAGGTCCCCGAATGAATGAACCAAGCATGCTCACACTGCCGATCCATTCATTTCAAAAGGGATGCTGGAGATAGTTATCCTCTATAATGTGTATAGGGGACAACTTCATTTCGTAGGACAACTCCTTTAACCCCTTAGTGTCCAAGCTTTTTTTGTGTTTCTATTTTCGTTTTTTGCCTCACTACTTTTAAAAAAATCGTAACTCCTTTATTTATCCATCGAAGTCGCTGTCTGAGGGCTTGTTTTTTGTGGGACGAGTTGTATTTTTTTATGGTGCCATTTAATGTGCCATATAATGTACTGAAAAACTATTCAACAATTCGAAGGGGAGAGAAATGGAAAAAAAATGAAATTCTGCCATCGTTAGGTGCATCTTACTTCTACAGCACACAAATTGCAACAAAAATGACCTGATAACTTTATTCTATGGTCGGTACGATTACTACGACACCAAACTTATATAATTTTTTTTGCTATACTACTTGATATTGTTTTCAAAGATATTACTTTTTGTTTTACTTTTTGACGCCATCTTCTGCGCGCTGTAGCTTTTTTATTTGTCTGTTGACATAGTTGTGCGAGGGCTCATTTTTTGTGGGACGTGCTGTAGTTTGGGACGGTAACATTTTGGAATACATGCGACTTTTTGATCGCTTTTTATTGCATTTTTTCTTGGAGACAGGGTGACCAAAAAAAGAGCATTTCTGGCATTCTTTTATTTTTTTTTCTGACGACATTCATCATGCGGGGTAAATAATGTGTTACTTTGATAGATCGGACTTTTACAGACGCAGCAATACCAAATATGTATTTTTGTTTTATTATTTAGATATTTTGTTATTAATATGGCAAAAAGGTTTTCTCTTTTAAACTTTTAAACTTTTAGTACTTATTTTTTTTAATAATTAGTAAAACTTTATTGATTTTATTTTTACCTTTCCTTTTAGTCCCCAGAGGGGACAACAATTTGCGATGCTTTGATCGCTCCTGCAGTATGATGTGATGCCATAGCGCAATCTCTCTTCATACGTAGACCGCCGATACAGGCCGTCAAAAGGCGTATCGGCGGTCACTAAGGGCTTAATATGCACAACATTATTGGTTGTGTTCTCATTGATTGAACTTGTTTGACTGCTCTGATTGATCGATCATTACTTTTAGTCAACAGCAGAAAATATAAGTGTACCACTGCCTATAAACTGTATTTGCAACAATCAGAACTTTTCCACCAGCATCACCATAGTGGTAAATCATAGATCACTGATCACATCGGGAGCAATCGCACCCTTTATGTCCAAAATTGGGGTTGATAGGGCTTGATCCAGGGAACAGTCTGATTGCCATAAGGGAGTCGGGAAGGAATTTTTTCCCCAAAAGGGCTAATTGGCTTCTGCTCTTGGGTTTTTTTTGCCTTCCTCTGGATCAGCACAGGAGGATAGACAGGCTCGGCTAGATGGACATTGTCTTCATTCGGCCTAACAAACTATGTTACTATGTAAAATCTGTAGATTATGACCCAAACAATCCCAGATCTAATACAAAGCCCGAAAACAGGAGACTTAATGTTTTTAGGAACCTAAATCACAAAGGTTCTTCTATTCCAGAATGTCAAATGTAGCAGTTCTATCATCCTAAGAAGCCAAAGAAGAGATTCTTAATACAAAACACAGTTCCAAACCCACAAGCCCAAAAGCAGTATCTGGGTCCCATTTGGCCTCCAGATCCGCAAGTGTTATGCTTTTGCTTTATGGTTCTCATTTATCTAAAAATTTTAGGAATTTTTATTGAAGGATCTTTCCATACATTTATTTAGCATATAATATTTTTATATATCTATATATGAACTAAATGGTCTAAATAAAATCAAAATCTCTAAGACCCAACACATGCGTACAATACAATGCTTTCATGTAAGACATCTTCTCTACAGTAGTATTCCCGATTTCATCTTTCATGAGCCAACTGCTATTTATACGGCTGTATATGCAGGTAATTAATTTTTTGCCATAAACAGGAACTTTTTATCTTGTATTCTTTAGTAGATGAAAGAAGGAAAACGAAGACTAGGAAACATTTAGCAGCTTTACAGTGTAACTGTGCTTTCAGTAAACTTTTGTCATGTCATAGGGACATGTCAAAAGCTCTGATCACTGTGGATCCAGTTACTGAGAACCCCATCGATTGCTAAAACTAAGCAGCCTAAGCGCTCATCCAAGTGGTTTTACTGCTTACTAGCTGAAGACGGACTCAATAGAAAACCAATGGGCCAGGCTTCAGCTATCAAGCAGTGACAGCCCATGTGTTACCGCCGCCCCGGGAGGACCAGCAACCGCCGCATGGTAACAACAAGTTGCTTAGTTCTAGTGATTGGTGGGGTCTCAGCAGAGGCATAACTTGAAGCTTCTGGGCCCTAATGCAAAATCTGTAACAGGGCCCTCAGCCATAGGCGTACCGGTAGGGGGTGCCGGGGTCGCAACCGCGTCCCGGCCCTTGCGCTCGAGGGGGCCCAGAGGCCGCCCTGCAGCATATACAGGTGACTTTCACTTTGCACTGTGGGCGGCCGCTTGCTAAGTTAGTGCGGTCCGGCCGACAGCACAAGATAGGAGGAGAGTAGGAGAAGGGAGGGGGCAGGACTTGGAGAGAGGACAGGGGAAGAGGAGGGGGTGGGGGAAAAAGCAGAGGACTTACCGGCACACAGGCACAGCACAGCAAGACATCGAGTGGCCAGGGAAGATGTCATCTCCCTGCTGCTTCCTTCCTGTTCCTGCTGACACTGCGTACACCTGCTCTCCTAAGCAGAGAAGCAGTCCAGGCACCAGGGTATGTATCTATCTATCTGTCTGTATGTATGTCTTTCTATGTGTCTGTCTATCTATCTCATATCTATCTATCTATCTATCTATCTATCTCCTATCTATCTATCTATCTATCTATCTCATATCTATCTATCTATCTATCTATCTATCTCATATCTATCTATCTATCTATCTATCTCAAATCTATCTATCTCTCTATCTCATATCTATCTATCTATCTATCTATCTCATATCTATCTATCTCATATCTATCTATCTATCTATCTATCTCCATATCTCGCTCTCCTATCTCTCTCTCTCTCCTATCTCCTATCTATCTATCTCACATCTATCTATCTATCTATCTATCTATCTATCTATCTATCTATCTATCTATCTATCTATCTATCTATCTATCTATCTATCTATCCATCTATCTCATATCTATCCATCTATCTCATATCTATCCATCTATCTATCTCCATATCTCTCTCTCTCCTATCTCTCTCTCATCTCTCACTCTCCTATCTCTCTCTCTTAGGCCTCATGCCCACTTGCTGAATCCCGCAGTGAAATCCGTACAAGCCCGCGGACATGGAGAGGGAAAATACATTATACTTACCTCTCCGGACGCTGCAGGGCTCTCCTCTGTGCAGGCCTGATCTTCTTTCTTCCGGTCGGCGGGCGTGCTCGGCACACCGGCAGCACGCCACGTGCACCAATATTTTAAAAATATCCACGGCACAGTACAACAACAGCTGCGGCTGTGCTGCGGATACGAACGGCTTCCATAGGCTTTAATGTAAGCTGCGGGAGCCGTCCGTGTGGCAGATCCGCAGGAAAATGGAGCATGCTGCGATTTCTTCCTGTGCGTGTGACCCGCACTCTGGGAAGGAATCCCATCTGCATGCTTTTAGCTGCCCTACCGATGACAATGCATCCCTATGGGCAGCAAGATGCACGGATCTCCCGTGCGGGTCCACGTGCGGATTTTATAACGGGGCTAGGGGGAAAAGGGCGTGGGGGGGGCCCTGAGCCTTTAGGTACGCCCCTGCCCTCAGCTATAATGCTTTATTCATAGTACTGGGCTTCCTATATGGGGAAGAGAGGCCTTATGGGCCCCCTAAGGCTCCTGGGCCCGGGTGCAACCGCACCCCCTGCATCCTCTATAGTTACACCCCTGGGTCTCAGCACTCAGATTTCCAGCAATCAAAATTTTTGACATGTTCCTACTACATATCAAAGGCTTTTTGAAAGCGCTTTCACACTTTAAGGTTGCAAGGATTCAATGGCAACAAATACAGGGATGTAAACCCTTAGGCTGGGTTCACACGGGGCAGAATTGCCATGCGGCAATTCTGCCCACGGCTCCTAATCCCAGGATTAGTCAGCAGAGTGGACGAGATTTTGCAAAAATCTCATCCATACGCTACGGCCAATCTGTTGCGGCAAAGCCGGGCAGAAACGGGCATGCGGCGCAGAATTAAATTCCGCGGCATGTCAATTTTTTTTTCGTTTCCGCTGCAGCCTCTCTAGGGGGAGAGAAAGCCACATCGGAATGCCGGTGGTGAAACGGCTCCAAAACCCATGGCTGAAGGCTGCGAGTTTTGAAGTTGCGCTTTTTCAGCGGAATTCTAGCGGTTTTTCGCCTATGGATAATGGCGATCGCATAAAAGTGTAAAAAAAGTTAAAGATTCAGCTCCCCTCACGGATTGAATCTACGAGGGGTGCTGAAGTATTCACCCACGTATTTCGGGATGTCCCATGACGTTCTGGTCCTTCCAGAACCTGACGTCGTCTTCTGTGCATGCGTGTCAGATGCAAACTTCGGGCACATGCAAAGAAGGGCTCACAGCCCAGGAGATTTAAAATCTCTCTGTTTCAGGCTAGCATGTGTAGCCGAGAGCAGAGAGATATCACCAGGGACTGCTGTATACGGTTCCCAGTCACATGATCGCCATTATCCATTGGATAACGGCCATCATGTAAAGTAAAAAAAAGTGTTACAAAAATTTTTAAAAAGTTTGTTACATCTCCCCTCACGGATTATATTACGTACCTAATGGCCCTGCATTTATTCATGGACCTTACCCTGGCTTCTGCGCACGCGCCTGTCGCCGATATTGCAGACACATATGCAAAAGCTGCGGATTACCAGGGTAATTTAAAATCTTCCTGCTCCTGGTTAATAAACGTAGCCGAGATCCTAAAGATTTCACAGGGGGCTGCGGTACGCGGTCCCTGGTCACGTGATCGCTGCTATCCAATGGATAACAGTGATCACGTAAAAGTAAGAAAAAGTTAAAATTTCACCTCCTGTCACGGATTCGATCCATGTTTTATCTTGGCACATATTACACGTGAATACATACTAAGTTAATAATAATGTTTATTCATATAGCGCCAACATATTCCGCAGCACTTACAAAACAGGGGCAACAGAAACAAAACCACGGTTATCCTGACTCTACAGTGCAATACTACCAACCACTACAGTCAAATAAAAAAATAAATCTTGTTATTTGTATAGCGCCAACTTATTCGGCAGCGCTTCCAAGTAATTTATTTATCACCCCCAACCAAGCTGGGTTCTCATTTTACCGACTTCAGAAGGATGGAGGGCTGAGTCAACCTTGAGCCGGCTACCTGAACCATGCAGGGATTAAACTCCCAACCTTCAGGTCGTGAGTGAGAGCTTAGGACTGCATTTCTGCTGCCTTAACACTCTGCACCAGAGTCTCTAATAAACAACCAAAACAATGATGGCCATTAAAGGGGTTTTGCCAAGAGCTATTAGGGCATATTATTGTCACAGAATGGGGTCGCCTGCTTGGGACCTCCCCTCTATGATCTAGAACAGAGAACCGTGTAGTTCTGGTGAGCTTCCTGTTATTGCAGGAGATCCATTCATGTGAATGGCCGTCCAGTGATACTACATTTCCCCTACAGCAGCCACTGCAAAGAAAATGCTTACCTCCCCAGCAAAATCCCCTGATTCCCAGGGATGCCAAGAATGAGACTCAAGATGATCAACTGTTCACCCCTAGCCCCGCATTCAGGAATGACAATCCTTAAGGCCGCTTCCACATGGACGATTTTCTCGCTTCATTTTGTAGTGATGCGACAGATCGCATGTACATGAAGCGCATGCCTTCCTATGGGTTCTTCCACACAAGCGTTGTTTTGTAGCCTGCTACATTGTGAGACTACAAAATTGCAGCATGCTCGATACCGATGGGATTTGCGATGTTTTGTAGCCCATGTTTCGCTATGGAGCCTCCTTGTTTATCGCATCGCATGAACTTGCGATTTTCGTGCAATGCGATTTTTTTTAACATTAGAAAGTCCTATTAACTGTCTCACTACCAAATCATGCGAGAAAATCAAGAAAAAAAGCATCACTGATGCTACAAACCCCGTGTACATTGCAGCAATTTTGTAGCAGCGACATCGCTGTCGCCCGTGCGGAAGCGGCCCGATCCACATAGCGCTGTGCATTCTTCTCTTGTCATTGGCTGCTACCTATTTCCTGCCAACCAATCATTTCCACCTATCCATAGGCTGCACATATGGCATGCCAGCCCTTGCTACCACTGACACCAATGCTGTTGCGCAGTCTGCAGCCTCTCTGATACGTTTTTATCTATGACACCTTTGTGTCGCCAACAGAATGATAACTTTTTTCTAATGATGAGTGGGATTAGATTCTTTGCACCGGATCATTTTGGTTGTAGAGATGTTGGCTCTGCAGTGCAATCATCTGAAGAATTGTTCTGTCTGTGGCCAGCAGTAAATGTTGGGTTTGTATCAAGAAAATCAATAAAGGCTGTTTGCAAAGGTGTTCTCACTTTATAACAACATGACATCTCAAGGATTTCTATACTGGTTATTCTTGTTTTTAAAGGCAACTTGTAATTCAACCTGGTGGCCTCATTCCGGAGTGCGCTAATAGTACATCACACAAGATATGGCCCATTCCTTGATATAAAGTGTAGAATCCTGCGCCCGCTGACGTCCATTATACCAGTCACAATCACCCTCCGATGCCCATTACACAATAGAGAGAGCAATTTTCTAGGTCAATTACATAATGCTCTGCTTATATCTGTGTCCATTATGGGATACACAACCATTCAGATGTCCATTAAATAAGATTTAGCTCATCTCTAATATCTGTTATGGGATGCACCGTCCTTCTTCTGATGCTACCCCCGTGCCTAATGTAATCCACTGCTCTTGGCAACAATGGATATACTGATTAGTCTATAGCTGAGATACAAGATTGTAGCTTATTAGCCTCGTCTCATCATTGCTTAGTTACCCATTTCATTGCACTAAGGACCTCAAAGTGGGATCCTGAAGCTGACTGAAGACGTGCCGATACACCGGATCAATGGAAAACATCCCAAGAATCCCGTTAGACTGTCAGCTCTTTTGATTGGATTTTCTCTCCGTCTCATTATTGGTTGATTTGCGTTAATTGCAACACGAGTCGCAGGAAAGTCATATTATTATTGAGACGCTACCTAGATATCTCTAGAACAAAATGTTGGAAGGGACCATCCCCAAATGTATGCAGTTATTATAAGTAACACTTTGTGCAATTGTATTCACATATTAAATGTTTAGGAGCGCGGAGGCACGTGTTTCTGCTACTATAATTGACGCAGCCATTGCTTATGCGTACCCTCATCAGGGATAGGCTGGGTCCCCAGGCTGGGCTCCCAGGGGACGCTTGGGGACACTTGGTCTACTGACTTTCAGAGGAAAGCAGCTGCAATGGAAGTCAGGACACTAGTGGGCACTGCTATCTTCAGGAGCACCAAAAGTGCAGTCGAAACAGCATCCCAACACAGGTGGCGCTATAGGCACAGAAGAGTTTGACCCTGCCCATCATGGACAGGTAAGTATAGGTTTGTTTTTATTTTCTATCATGAAAGTTTTTCATTGGGGGATACTATTATGAAGGAGGCACTGGGGGCGCTATTATTACTAATGGGCACTCTGGGCACTACTACTAAAGGAGCACTATTATTACTAAGGGAGCACTGAGAGCATTATTATTACTAAAGGGGCACTATTATTACTAAAGGGGCACTATTATTACTAAGGGTCACTGGGGCACTATTATTACTAATGGGCACTCTGGGCACTACTACTAAAGGGGCATTATTGGTACTAAGGGGCACTGGCGGCACTATTATTACGAAAGGGGCACTATTATTACTAAGGGGCACTGGGGGCACTATTATTACTAAGGGAGTACTGAGGGCACTATTATTACCAAAGAGGCACTATTACTAAGGGGCCAATATTATTACTAAGGAAGCATTGGGTGCACTATTATTACTAAGGGGCACTCTGGGCACTACTACTAAAGGAGCACTATTACTATGGCAGCACTATTATTACTAATGGGGCACTGGGGGCATTATTATTGCTATGGGGTACTATTACTAAGGGATTACTATTATTGCTAAGGGGCATTGGGGCACTATCATTACTTAGGGAGCAATATTATTACTAAGCGGGCACTATTATTGCTAAGAGTACTGGTAGTACTATTATTACTTAGAGGCACTATTATTAAGGAGGCACTATTGCTACTAAAAAAGCACGGGGCACTATTATTATTAAGGAGGCACTGGGGTCACTATTACTTTAAAAGCGGCACTTTGGGGCTTTATTACTATTAAGGGGAGCAATAATACAATCGATGGTGCACTTGGGGTCACTATCACTATTAAACGGGCACAGATATTACTACAGGGCAACTTGCTATTTTGACGGTGCTATTACTTTTAACGGGTCACTATTATTAAGGGCTATTTGGGGGCATTGTTACTTTATA
The DNA here is from genome assembly GCF_035609145.1 of Eleutherodactylus coqui. Taxonomy (NCBI): domain Eukaryota; kingdom Metazoa; phylum Chordata; class Amphibia; order Anura; family Eleutherodactylidae; genus Eleutherodactylus; species Eleutherodactylus coqui. The sequence continues at coordinate 280,579,928 of NC_089839.1, forward strand.
ATGAGAAATAAAAGTGGGCATAATTACTATGTGGGGGTACAAAAGGGGTATTATTACTGCGAGGGGCTTTATGAGGAGGACTAGTACATCTTCGGGTACAAAAGATTGCATATTACTATGTGATACATTTTTACCATCTTGGGCATAATTAAACACTGTTTGGGCACTATTATTTTTAGGGACACTATCTAGGTGGCATAGGTGTTTTCAGGGGCACTGTTGGCACTATTTTTGGAGGGCATTTATAATTAGAACGAAATGATTTCTGAAGCACAGATTTCGGGGCACAGCGTCACACAGGAGGTACAGTAATAGGGGCAGATGGGACAGTGCAGAATTAGGGTAGCAACAGGATGTAGAGTTCGTGTAGGTCAGGAAAGGGTTAATACGGTGCTTGAAAAGTAAAGAGCCAAAGATGTCTGCGTTAAAAACTGTGACAAGTTTTAGCCGGAAGAAATGTTTATGGTCATCTGGGCCGAATGGAAAAGTCAAAAAAGGTGAACAACTCCAGACAGGACGTCACCTATGAGTCATTCAATATAACTATACTATAATCACTTATACGGTCTGCAGAGTGCCTGTGTAGAGCTGGTATCTACCACTAGTCAATATATGGGCGTAATATTGGGCTTTGCAAAACCACTATGATTAGGATGCATGTCTTTGATGCTGTAAAGTTTCTCTTCTCAGCAAGGACTAACAGGAGTTTACAGTTGCACATTTTAAACTTGCTGTGTAGCCGTCCTCGAACACCAGAAAATTCTTCTGCTGCGAAAAATGAGGAATCCCCCATAGTGGGGAGAAAAGGAATTCCCCTGCAGGGGAGAGTAAGGAAATCCCAGTAGCGTGGAGAGAGAAGGGGCGGGGCTATAGGGCTTCCCCGAGAATGGAGGCACCACCCTCTCTCTCCTTGCTATGGACGATGAGTTGAACGCTGATTGTTCAGTGTAAATAGCGGTCGTTCAGTACTGAACGGCCGCTATGCTATGTCAATGGAGAGGGGCGAGGGACCACGAGGAGAGAAATCTCCTGCAGCCTCCCCACTGAGAGCTAACGATACTAGCTCCCGTGCAGCAGCACAGGCGCTATTATGTGCGGGGACGAGTGTCGGGCATCATTTGCCCGACATTCGTCCCATCTAAAAGGACCTTTACTTTTTGCCCTATAAGCTAAGCTTAGTGGAGCCTGGGAATGTAAGTTTTATACTTTCCTCCTCTGTCATTCCCCCTGTGTGAGTGCTGAGCGATGGGACAAGTAGTCCACCCATTGTAAAATTAGAACGGGCGGACTACCTAGCAGCGTCGCTCAATGCATTCAGCGGCGGCTTTGAGTGCCTACACTAAAACTTAGCTAATAGGACTAAAAGTAGGAGGAAAATACCCTTTAAAAGCATTTCCAGACTTTAAACTCGTTAACTTTCTCATCATTACTTGTCCTGATATAGTCTTACAAATTCAATCCGGCACGGTTAGAATCAGTGAGGTGCTAGACTATTTGAAAGGCTGGATTTGGAGCTTCACTGTATGGAATTTAGAGCCGTGACCCCGGAGTGCAGCATAAGATCAAGTGAGCAAATTTTCATTGGATCAGTATCAGTGTGAATTCACATTAAATGAGAAAATCCAATGATCTGAGCGTCTTCCAAGAAGGCCTGATCCTCTGTGCTAGACTACCCGAGGCCAGGATATTATAAACTGCCAACCTTATGGGGTTTTGTCATGCAGCGGTGTGGAGAGTATACAGAGAATGAGGTGATCGAGGCAAAACATCCAGCAAAAGGGGATTGTCCTGTTGTGCTCCTGGGACTTGTAGTACTATGGATTTCCGGGACCATACCGCTGCAGGTGTGGTTGATTTGGCTGGCAGATGGTGTGGAGTTCTCCAGCCAGCCAATCACCATCGGTCTGCTGCACATAAATACCAGCCCCTCTTACATGCTGCTACTTTGAGTTGCTTTCGACACCTTCCCTTTAGATCAGTGGTCCCCAACCTTTTTGACACCAGGGACCGGCTTCAAGCAAGACCATTTTTCCAAGGCCCGGCAGGGTTGGGCGGGACATGGGCGGGGCTTTGGTTATATGGGGCGGGGTTATGAAGAGGGTTGGAGTTTAGTGCATACTTATTTAATTATGACATTTAGAATGTCCTGGCAGTACACACATAGGGCAGTATAATATATCCCCCCCCCCCCGCCTAGCAGCACACACATAGGGCAGTGGGCAGTATATAATCTATCTCCCCCCACCGCCCCCCCCAGCACACACATGGGGCAGCATATAATTTATCTCCCCCCCCCCAGCACACACATAGGGCAGCATATAATTTATCTCTCCCCCCCAGCACACACATAGGGCAGCATATAATTTATCTCCCCCCCCCCCCCAGCACACACATAGGGCAGCATATATTTTACTTCGCCCCCCCAGCACACACATAGGGCAGCATATAATTTATCTCCCCCCTCCTCCCCCTCCTCCCCAGCAGGATTACCTTGAAAACTGACCTAGGTCCTAACAGGTGTATAGGCGCGTCGGCTGTTGCTGCTTGCACAGAGGCAGCTCTTCCTCCTACTCGCGGGATGCTCTGTTGTTTGGCTCCGTAGTCCTCAGCGCTTCAAGAAGGCGCCTTGTGATTGGTTGCGGCACGCTGCTTCCACACAAGCAAGGACCATTGTATTTCAGCTGTATTTTAGTAGCGGAGAGCGATTCCGGCAAACTCATTGGTTGTTGGGTACATACAGCCCAGTTTGAGGTGTGGGGGGTGTGTACCCAACAACCAATGAGGTTGCTGGAATCGCTCACTGCTACTGAAGTGCGGCTGAAATGCAATATATGTGGCCCCTTCAGCAGCGCTCTGCGCTCACACTAACCTGCTATGTGTGGAAGCGGCCCCTTCAGCAGCGCTCTGCGTTCACACTATAGCAGGTTAGTGTCAGAGCTCTGCTGAAGGGGCCGCGGGATTGTTCCTTTTAGAACAAAAGTTCCCGGCGGTGCCGCGGACCAGCAGTAAGCACCTAACGGCCCAGCCCCGGTCCGCGGACCAGTGGTTGGGGACCCCTGCTTTAGATGGTCTGGACACCTGATCTCCCTGTATGCATGTTCTGCAGGCCCCTGTTCTCTTCCCTTTTATCAGGTGTGACCTCCGAACATCTGATGTCCTGTACGTTGTCAGGTGGGTGATATCTGACATGTTCCTTTTATGTCAGATTTATATCAGACGCTGTTTCCCCTTTTTTGAATTTGTGTGAACACTTTAACTAGCTCTTGTTCTAGTTATGCATGCATGACATTCTGAGTGGGGTTTCCTTCTGTCTGTGAGGTGAGTAGACTTCAGGTGTGAACAATGACTTGTTCAGTATATGTCTGAGGGTGTGGACTACACTAGATGTGCACAAGGTCCTGTTCAGTGTGAATTATGTTGTATTTCCATTGTTTGGTATTCCTGCTTATTTGCATCTAGGGTGATACAGTTGGCCCCTTGGTTCCAGCGTGCGGACATCCTTGTTGGGACGATCGTCCCCTGCTTTTAGGCAGGGCCCCCCTTTCCCGTGTTTTAGTTGTCTTGTCAGTGTAGGGACTGGCAAGACAACGAGGACCCTTGACATGGGCTTGTGAGCTTAAGTATTCTGGTCAAAATACAAATATGTTGTACGTACTTATATAGTCCCATCTATATATTTTCGTTGTAGTACATTTGGTAAGTATTTTGGCGTCTGTTGTCTTTGTGGTTGTTTGTATGCACATTCGTTTTATGTTGTCTGGTTGTAACTCCCCTTTCTTCCCTTCAGCCCTTATTTGGCTTGCATCTGTGCAGACCGTGGAAACGCCACACAGAACAAGACATAGTTCATACTTGGCTGGAGAACTGCACACCATCAGCCAGCCAAATCAACCACACCTGCAGCAGTGTGCTCTAGGAAGAACTACAGGTCCCAGGAGCACAACATGACAAGGATGCTGTAGATGTAAAAAAAAACGCGTCCATGAAAAGGGTCAAAAGATTTCCATCTTGTCATTGTACACTTAGGTCCCAGTGAAGGGGAAGAGCTCGACCCACACCTGTGTGTGCGAGGTCTTTGCTGATACTCTGTTGCACTTATGGTCTTTTTAGTTTTGCTGTAACTGCATATACTGTATCCATTTCTGTTCTTTTTTAGGGCTCCCACACACTTGCGTTTGCGTTTTTTGTTAACGCGATTGTCAGGGCTCCTTTCCACTGGCGAGGTAAACACTCTCGCAAGAAAGTCCCACACATGTTGTTCTATGACAGCCTTTCCACTAGTGATGTTTAACCCTTTCCAATCCACTGTCTGACATCTAAAGACATTCTGATTGAAGCCTGTACAAACTCGGATGTCGGAAGATGTCCAGCAGGGTATTCTTACTGTAAATTACTGGCCGCTCTGTTGTCAGGGGCCTCTCCAGCATGTCCCATACTGCAGTACTGGCTCTAGCCAGCAGATGGCGCCATTGTATAATGGCAGAAAGAGAAAGCCCCCTAGGAAACCCTGAATCCAAAATTGGATTGCAAAGGGTTAAGGGCAAGCTGCGATGCGAGGATTAAAAATCACAGCAGGGGGATTGTTTCAGTGTTTTGCATTTTTCTGTCGCCCATACAGTGCAATGGCAAAACAAATTCTCGCATCGCAACGCAAAAGCTTATGATTTTGCAGCATTGCAATGCGATTTTAACATTGCGATTTTCTCGCAGCGATATCGCTACCGCCAGTGAAAAGGAGCCTTCAATGAGACTTTCTAATGTTAAAAACGCAACGCACCAAAAACGCTATTGCATTGCATTGCGTTTTTAACATTAGGAAGTCCCATTGACAATCGCGTTAACAAAAAATGCAAACGCAAGTGTGTGGGAGCCCTTATTCTTCAATAAAACAAGTTTAAAAAAATGAGGATGTCAAGAATCGCTCTGACGAACAAGTGGTATACGGTCAAGCAAATTGCAGCCAAATACAACTAATGTGTCTGAATGCACAACTTGTCATTCCTTACTACGGATGGACTATAACAGCAGACAACCAATTGGAGCACCATTACTGCTGTGTGATACGTGGCGAATGGAGTCAATGAAAGTCAATAGACATTCATTGATCCATGCACATGTACGTGTAAATACGCATGAGAAAAAGATCGCAGCTGTTAGGTTGTGCTGCTGGGACCTGTAGTGCTATAGTTTCTAGCAGCACAAGCCCACAGGTGTGGCATGATTGTGCTAGCTGGGTGTGGTGATCTCCTGCTAGCCAATCCCCCGGGTCTTTGCTCACATATAAACCCAGCTCCAGTCAGTGTCTGTTTGGTTTTCAGGGTGAGCAGTCATGTATTCTTGTCCGTGGCAGCTTGCAGTGTGTTTGGTGTCTTGCTGGTTCATGTCCGTTCTTACGTTTATTTTCTGTCAGTTTTATGTCAGTTTGTCTCTGCTTTGTCCTGCTGAGTCATTTGCCATTTCTGGGCTAGGGTGGCCCTTAGGGTCCTCTAGTAGATGTGTCTTGCTAGTGTAGGGACTGCAAGACATGAGGAGCCTTGTCGTGGCTTTGCGGCTTAAGTTCATTGGCCAATGTACGAACAAATACCATACACTTTTATAGCTATATCATCTGCTTATGTGTACAAGTATGCAAGGTGAGTGTTCTGCTCATTTGTCAGTCCCTGTGTTATGTCTGTCCGTCCGTCCAGTCCGCAGTTCTCTGTCCAGTTGGTGTTTCCGTCAGCACGTCCACTCTGCATTCCGGTTGTGGTCCCTAACCCATTTAGGCACATTCGTGTGGGCCCAGTGCTTATTTGCCCACACGAAAGTAATAGCAGCATGCTCTATATCCCTGCATACCACACAGCGTGAGCCCTATACGGCTTCATGTCAACGGCCGTACCAGTCCCCCCACTGGTGTTTGTAATACCGTGTATGGCAGTGAGTGTACTGCGAATGCCCCCATATCACACACACTTGGTCATGCACAATGTGACACTTTTTTTTTTAAATTCCGCGCTCTGTTCTACAGCGGGTTCGCATATGAAAACACCACAAAAATTGTATCACAAAGCGGTGGAAAAATATCACCTGGTCAGATGGATCCAGGTTTCTGTTGCACCGTGCTGATGGGACGTGAGAATTTGACGTAAGCAGCAAGAATCAATGAAACTGTGCGATCAACTATTCAGAACATATCATTGCCTCCATCTAAGGCCTCCCTGAATCTTTAGAGATGAGCGGGGAGATACTTGGCTAAGGCACTACTCACTCGAGTAATGTGCCTTAGCGAGTATACTCGCTCATCTCTAGTCTTGACCTACCTTTTGACAAAACCGCTTGTGGCTCCCATAGACTCCTATGGTAGCTGAAAGAAAAGGAGCGAGAGGGAGTTTACCTGCGTCCGGCGCTTGGAAAAAAAGACCTCTGCGGTTTTTTTTGCACAATATGCGTGAATGGACAAGAAAACGTTAATTAATCGCGGGACTCGACTGCGGCTATTCTTCATTATTGCGACTTTCGGCCATGTGCGGCCAGGGTGAAAACGCACATGCTCATGTGAATGAGGCCCAACTTGCAACAACTACAAGAAGCTTCCTGTCCACAAGGACCGATATTCCTGCAGAACGATAGTGGAATCTCCGCCACAACAAATTGTTTCAGCACTGAAAGCCAAAGGAGGTCCAACGCGCAACTAGATGGGGTGTCTATATAGTGGCCATTCATGGCTGCCATAGGTTCCCTGATTTTAGTGAATATATTTCTTAGAAGATGCATTTTTCCTACAATGCGTGTTTCTCAGGAAACTGAACTGCGTAAGAGGTGCGTCAGCGAGAAAAAGTAATATTCAGCATTTTATGGGTTTATTTGCAGATTTGTTGCAGAAATTAATTTATTGTATTACATTTACAATACAAATACTCATTTTTCTTGCAGCGTGAACTTGGCGAATAGCTGGAGCCCACAAAGTCCCGAAATAAAAATGTACACAGCACCATCTAGTGGTAAATATAGATATCGCTATTTGAAAAGCCATATTTAAAATGACTTCTAGATGTAATGCAAGAACGGCCATTGCAAGAGGGGGAAAAAATTCAGGGCATCCTTGAGCATGTAACTAGGCTGTCTTCACAGGAGCATAAACGCAATTGTGTACGCCTTAGCACAACTTTTTTTGCGCAATCAGGAAGATATGTGTTTTTACAATCACCCTTATGCGCTGTAAAATGATATGAATGAAGAATAGTCGCAATTAAGTCCCGTTCTTTAGCCGTGTATTTTCTGCCGTTTACACAGGCGGCTGCTGTGTATCGGCAATAAAATACGCTGCAGCGCAGGAATCCTCGGAATGACTACTAATGCTTAAATCGAGCCAGCTATCTTCTTTTTTAAGTGTCAGACAGAAGTAAACTCCTACTTTCCTTTTTTCAGCTTTCATAGGAGTCTATGGGAGCTTCCAGTGTATCTTGGGCAAAGATAGGGAAAGACCTATCTCTGGACGCAGCGTATATATTCGGCGACTGACAACAGTTGCCAATGTGCTGTTTTTTCCAGCACAATTTTTTCACGCGGCTAAAAATTGGCCATCTGAATTAATACATTCGAATCCAATGCGTCAGATGGTCACGATTCCTGCCCAATTTTTAGATTTCTGCCCAATATGGTCATGTAAATAGGGCCTGAATGACCTTTTACACACCTGTCTGCTTATTTTACTGTACTTTTTCTGCCTGCGCTTATTAGTTCCAGATGAGGTCTTTTTCCTGTCCAATTCCACAGTGTTTCACGTATCTCCTTGCATATTGCGAGCACATTTGCGCACCCCCTATTCATCTCTACGGGGACCTGGTGTGCAAATACGCAGAAAAGTAGAACATGTTCAATTTTTTCTTACAGACGGAATGTGCTCCCAAAAATACAGAAATACGGGGTTCTATGCGCTGTGTACTGTGTGCGCAAATTTTGTGCGTGTAAATACATCCGTGTGAAGACAGCCTTAGGCCTCATGTCCACGGGCGTACGTATAAAAGGCAGCATGTAATAAGCACTTTACTGCATCTATCCTAGCAACATGCAATTCACATGCAGTGCTTACACAACCGATTGCGTTGTGTATTTATACGCACGCAATACGCAGTAAGGCCTTATTCACGGGCATTTTACATGGCTAATTTAGTCGTGATAAAAAATGGCGACCGTCTATAGCATGGGTTTCCAATGTATTCATTCAGATGAGCGATTTTTAGCCGCGTTAAAACATTGCGCCGGGATTAATAGGATATTGGCGACTGAAAACGGTGACCGATTTTATACGCAGCCGGAAAAGATAGGTCTTGCCCTATCATTTTGCCGAGATACGCTGGTGTCTCCCATAGGCCTCTATGGGAGCTGAAAAAAAAGGGAGGGGGAAAGAGTTTAGCTGAGTCCGCTGCTGTGAAATGATTACAGATGGCTCTATTTAACTATTATACGTGATTCCAAGGATTCATGCCGACTGAGGGAATTTTGCGTTGCAGCGTATATTTTCAATAATACACCACAGCCGTCAGTGTAAATGGATGAGAAAATGAGGATAAAAAATTTTCAGCCGTGATGTGGTCAGTGCAAAAAACTAATCGCTCGTGTAAAGGAGACCTAAGGGCTTCTTCAGATGGGTGTGATTTTGTCCCATTATGTGGCCATGATAATCGCAGTCGCATAACGGAACGAAACAAAACCATTGATTTCAATGTTTTTGTTTTTTGTATCCTCGCCCGTTAAATGACTGGGTAAGAAAAGGTAGGACTTGCCCTATTTTTTCTGTACATAGTTAATACTACGTGCGCGAAAGATAGGGCAGGAGCTATCTTTCCGCTGTTTTTTTCAAACTCGCGTGCTGTGGCGCGGAATTGGAATGGTCTGATTCAAAAAGAAAAAAACAGATCATGCGCGACTACACTCTGTAGCTGCGAGCATAGTTGCTTATACAGAGCATGCTGCAATTTTTTTTTACGCAATTTCATACGCACATGTGCACGGATTAACAAAAATCCACTGACTTTCATTGACTCCATTCACCCCATATCCCGAAACTATACAACGCACATGTAAATACGGTGTTTTTTTTGTTTTTTTTTCTTTTGCTTTAAAACTTCATAAAAATTCAGAACTTGACTTGTAATAATGTTGCCATCCACTAGGTGGTGCTGCATCTCCTTCCATGTGCAGGTTGAAGCTGAGATATGACACATCATAAAACTGTCCTGTGCTCAGTGGACTGATTTACGATATACGGTCTCCGCTCTGCTTGTTTGTTGTTTTGAGTGCAAAACAGTCCCAAATTTCTGTGTGTGAACATTTATTTAGATCAAGAGGAATGTGTTCTCCTCCCCTCTGCATCTGTATGTTATAATTATGTGCCATCCAAACTAGTTTCATTCATTAGCCTGATGAAGAGGGCGAGATATCCCCGAAAGCTCGCTGTAACATCATGTATTTTTGTTAGCAATTAAAAGGTATCATATCTACAAGGTTACTTGGTTTCTCACTCTGAGAATAATCACACATACGATGTGGAAAAAACGCCTTTAAACATGAAGCCTTACCCCTGCCACTCAGATACTTGCATTACAGATAGTAGCACCTATAGAAGATTAATGCATTTGGATACATTTGAAGATCCAGGCCATCGGGTAGAGGAGATGGGACACAAGCTGTAGACCTACAGTACTTGCGACTATACTGATCTGGACTTCACTGGGCAGTTGTGGCCAATCCAATGTCCAGTAAATGTTTCATCCCTCCTCTGATATCTACCTATACATAGTTCCCATCTTCTGGAGAAGGGAACTGTTACGTCTAGTTCACTCAAGAACTGGGAAACTCCAGTGGAACTCCGAAACAGCCAGCGCAACTCACGGACAGACAAAACACAACACACTCCCCCTACCTGAGACGTGTACATTTGTTACATCTAGTTCCCTCCTGAACTGGTGAACTCCAGCGGAACTCGGAATCAGAGAGCGGAACTCATGGATAACGCAACACAGAGGTCTGGTAAAAACCACACGGCCGTCCAATCTGCCACGCATACCTTCTACCTGAGACGTACATTCTGTTACGTCTCTCACACTCATAACCTGTCGAAACTCCGTCGGAACTCGGAAACAGTGGATATAACTCAGAAACAGACATAAATCATGACTGAGAAGCGTTCAAAACACTCACCTGCACACATAGCCAGATGGAATAACTATAGAATGTACAAGGTATTAGTTCGTATTTTTGCCAAGATACTTAAGCCCACGAGCCCGCGTCAAGGATCCTCGCGGGTCCCTACTTTAATGAGACAAATAACCCCAGGTAACCTGCCTGCATGTGGGGTGATCATCCTGACAAGAACGGCCCTGCGCTGAAACCTAGAGACCTACCTAGGTCAACAAATGAAACATAGCAGGATTAAAGCAGCTCACACCAACACGCCAGGGATTTCCATACAACACAGAACACCATGCACCCTGAACAGGACTGTTGACACCACGCATCCGGCACATGCACAGACACGCAGGAACATGACACTGTTCACACCTAAACACACTGAACACGCCAGTTAATACCTCATGTCCAGCCATCTGCACGGACACGTAGAACAGTGACCTATAACACACAACACCCATTGTGCAAATACACAGCACAAATGTACAAAGAGTATAAATGCGCTAAAAGGCTCCTTCACACAAGCGTTTTAAACGCCGGTCGAAAATTACGACCATCTGAAGCGCTGGATTCCAAAGCACTTATTCAGATGGGTGATTTTTTTTGGTGCAAAAAAACAGCCGACAGAAAAGATAGGTCTGGACTAGGGATGAGCGAGTATACTCGCTAAGGCACTACTCGCTCGAGTAATGTGCTTTAGCCGAGTATCTCCCTGCTTGTCCCTGAAGATTCGGGGGCCGGCGCGGGGCGGGGAGCTGCGGGGGAGAGCGGGAAGGAACGGAGGGGAGATCTCTCTCTCCCTCTCTCCCGCCCGCTCTCCCCTGCTCCCCGCTGCCACTCACCTGTCAGCCGCGGCGGCTCCCGAATCTTCAGGGACGAGCAGGGAGATACTCGGCTAAAGCACATTACTCGAGCGAGTAGTGATTTAGCGAGTATACTCGCTCATCCCTAGTCTGGACCTATCTTTTGCCAGAATAAGCTGAGCGGTACCAAAGACTCCTATGGGAGCCTACGAGAGCTGCCAGAAAAAGGTGGTGGGAGGAAGATTAGCAGAGCTACTGCTAAATTCCCTCCCCTCCTTTGCCCCTTACCAGTTGCCAGCAAAGAGAGAGGGCAGGGCTGGAGATTAGCATACTAGCTCCTGCCCTGTTCCGCCCCATGCCGGTAGCCGGCAAGGGGCGGGAGTTTAACACACTAGCCCGTCTTGCCTCCTCCCATTGATGGCTATAGACAAGTGGCAGGAAGAGGGCCCCTTGTGCACAGCCAGCAATGGGAGGAGACGGGACGGCACTTAGCACCACCCCGTCTCGCCCCCGCCCATTGCAAAGAACGAGCGGGGAGGAGAGGTGAGCCTGCACGGGGGGGGGGAGGAGAGAACAGAGGGAGGGAGTTTAGCAGTCACGCTGCTAAACTCCCTCCCACCTGCGGCTGCTGTCATAGGCTCCCATAGGAGCCCATGCAGCGGCCGATGTATTCCGGCCCAAAAGATAGTTCCAGGACTATCTGTGAAAACGGCTGGCTGATATACACTTATGGGAACGAGCCCTACGGCTAATTAAAATGACCAATCAGCATAACGAATTCTACATGTTCCATTGCGCTGTGCGACCAAAATGCACATGCCAAATTTGCATAAGTGGATGAACCTATTGAAATCAGTGGGTTCTATTTTCTACGTGTTGCACATGCATATTTTGCACGCACAAATACGCACATGTGAATCCGGCCTAGCAAACATACGCCATTTCAAATAGAATGTGGCCAAACTGCACAAATGATATACCTTCCAGATCAACCCACTTGGCATTGTGCAGTATTAACCATTTCCCCTCTGCAGTGTAACGAGCTAAATGAATATGCAGTGAATTCGTTAATTATAGGTGGCTGTATTATTTCACAATCATTATCTGTGTGATTACAGTTAATTAAACTTACAGCCTCCCTAAAGAAAACTCTTCAGTTTTATCAGGTTAACTAATGAATGTCTGTGTGTGTTGTTTATCTAATTGGCCCATAATCATCAAACCAAACTTGGATTAGTTTGTTTCACACAAGAATGCATCGTCTCCATCAACAAATATTAAAATGTTTCACTTCACTAGAAAATTATCTCCGGAACCGATCTGTGCTAATTATAAATGAGACAATGCTGTTCAGGAGACACAAACCGCCTCTGCTCAGCGGGAGGACGTTCACGAGCGGCAAAGTGATAATTGTACCGCACAACGCCGAAAACACGCAATGGCTGCCGCACAAAATGCATGTTAAGGCTTCATTCACACAAGCGTATATCGGCCGCGCTTTCACGCCCGTCTGATATACGCTGCCCATCTGATGCATTGGTTTACAATGCATCAGTTCAGTTGGGCTTATTCCCATGCCGTTGCCCCTTTCCTCCCCGGCTCACCTCCTCTCTCTTCCTCTCTGGCTGTTTGCAATGGGAGGGGGTGGGGTGAAGCTAAGCTCCCGCCCCTTGTCCACAGCCAGCTATGGGGGCGAAGCTAAGTTTTGCCCCGTCCCGCCCCCTCCCATTGCAATCAGCCAGAGGAGAGGAGAGAAGAGGGAGGCAGTTTAGCAGTCACGCTACTAGACTCCCTCCCACCTCATTTCCGCTGTCATTGGCTCCCATAGAAGCCCTTGCAGCGGCCAACGTATTCTGGCCCAAAAGATAGTTCCTGGACTATCTTTTGGGCCCGACGTAAAAGCGCCCGGCGCTATATTGGCCTGGCCGGGCGCTTTTACATCGCAGGAATACGGCCATGTGATCTGATGCATTGGAATCTGATGCATCTAATGGAATCCAATGCATCAGATCATAGTGTATATTGTCCGATCGTGAAAACGGCGGGCCCATATACGCTCGTGTGAAAGAGCCCTTAGATCAGGGGTGTCAAACTCATTTTCACCGAGGGCCACATCAGGCTTATGGTGACCTTCAAAGGGCCGATTGTAAGACAGTATAGTAAGGGCTGGTTCACACCAGCGTATTTGCGTACATAATATGCAGTGAATAGAAGCCATTGGTTTCAATGAGTTCGTTCACATGATGTATATTTTCACACAGCATGACCTATTTTGTTGTGTACTATGCACCCCGATAGGCCATTAAAGTGAACGGGCCGCGCAAATACGTGGTGAATGCGCAGGAAACCTATGTATTCACTGTATGTTTGCGCACCATTTCAGTTTGCCCATCTGCGATTTTTTTTGTGTGCCCAAATATGCAGACATAAGCGATTTTCGATTGCGCAAATGTGCAGCATATTTGTACGACCGAAATACGATTACGCCCGTGTGAACGAGCCCTAATAGTGACCCCTATAGAGGTCGCAGTATCAATAGTGACCCCTATAGTGGTCGCAGTAGTAATAGCGACTCTGATAGTGGCCCCAGTAAAACTAGTGACCCTCTTAGTGGGCCCAGTAATAGTATTGCCCTTCACAGTGGGCCAATTAGTAATAGCGACCCCCACAGTGGGCCAATTAGTAATAGCGACCCCCACAGTGGGCCAATTAGTAATAGCGACCCCCACAGTGGCCCCATTAGTAATAGCAACTCCCATAGTGGCCCTATTAGTAATAGTGACCAGTAACCACCATAGTGGCCCCAGTAGTAACAGGGTACCCAGCAGTGGCCCCAGTAGTAATAGCGACCCCCACAGTACTAATATTACCCCCTCAGTAGTAATAACCTCACAGTAATATTAACCCCCCATAGTAATATTACCCCCTTCAGTAATAATATTATCCCCGTCAGTAATATTATCCTCGTCAGCAATATTAAACCCCCTATAGCAATATTAACCCCCCCTCAGTAATATTAACCCCCCTCAGTAATAATTGTTCTCCCCCCCCCTCAACCCATATACTTACCTCCTCTTGCTGTCAGCGCCACACACCCTCTGCTCGCGCTGAGCCCGGGTGCACGCTTCCTCCCTGAGTCCTCCCCTGTGGAACTGAGGAGCAGGGGACTCAGGGGAGGAGGATCCCGGCTGCACACTGACGTCAGAGTGTGCGCCGGGATCAGCGCTCACAGCGTGATTACTAGCGGGGAACTGCGGCACCCCAGCTGGTAATCGGTTCAGTGGTGAGCGGCCGTCGACACGCAAAGGGCCACATAAAACGAGGCAGCGGGCCGAATTCGGCCCACGGGCCTTGTATATGACACATGTGCCTTAGATGATCAGCGGGGTCTGCCATTTGGGATCCCTGTAGATCAATTGATTCCTGGTCCCACTGTCAGTGTGGACAGCAAAGGAAAAAGATTGTGCTCTCCATAGTGCAGTGGTCCAGGTTGGTATTGCAGGCATTGAATTCAATGCATTACCAACCCAGGCCGCTGTAATACAGACAGCGCCATCTGTTTCCTGCGTACTGAGGATAGATCAATAGCAAAAACTCAAAAGCCTGGGACAACGCCTTATAAGTGTTCTGACTTACAGCTACTAATTCCCATCTACACTGCTGTATAATTTCCTCTATGCTGCTGCTGCTTGTTTATGTATGAGATCTAGATAGAGGGAAGCAGGATCTCCTCTACTTTCTGCGTGCTATGTATGGAACACATCATAGCAGCTAGCCTCCACCCACCAACTCAATGAAGACAGAGAATTAGAGATACAGTAGAGCCTACAGAGGGGTAAACTGGTGAAAAAAAATCCATATATGTCATATAATGGTCAAAAATACTGATACTCTTCATGCACACATGGCAGCTTCTTCTGAAAAGTCACCTGAAAGTTTATGTACACTTTAATGTGACGCGAACACGGCCTTAGTAAGAACGGATGGTTTACCTGGGATTCAAAAAATTTGCAAAGAGCAGGAAAGTTAATGAAGTAAAAAAAAACTAAACTGTTCAGTCCAGCATCCAGCTTGTTACTGACGAACACATAGTAGAGAACACAAACCATCATGATGAATGCCAACTATCCACCACTGCTACGGATAAGCCCGCACGCTGTAGAAAGAAGAGCACAATGCCTATACACAGAGACATTGATATCCAATAGCTGATGTTGCAGTAACCTCAATGCAGCCACAACTCTGTCCACCCATGGTAGCCAATAGCTGCACAATCTTGCCAGCCTAACCAGCAATCAAATGATTGGAAGTTCAAGTCCCATACTGAGGCAAAAAAAGTTCAAAAAAAATTCTTTAAAAAGTTCAAAAAAACATTTTCATATTTTCCACATAAAAGCTGAAATTAGTACTGCTCTGTCTGTAAAAGTTCCAAGTGCTAAAAAATAGTATTATTCATCATTATCCCTAATGCTGTAGGGAAAAAAATACACAGTGCCAGAATTGTGGTTTTTTGTGCACCCCGTTATGGCAAACAGTTGACAGAACGTTATATACTGTATTTAAAAACGTTTTTTTAACATTAGAAAATCCTATTGACTTTCACGTAAAAAAAAAAAAAAAACGGAGCAAAATCGTGTGAAAAAACGAGCAAGAGAAGCGCAATTTTTTTCTTGCAGGCTGCATTCCTGCAAGTCAATGTCAGATTTAAATAAGCCTTATAACAATGACTGGGAATTGTAAACTAAGCCAGAATTACCATACACAGACAGCTGCTTCATGGTCCCTCATCAGTGTACGGTAGGCTTCTGGCTTGGCATTGGGCGCTCCTTAACCCTTTACCGCTATAGGACGTATATTTATGTCCCGACAGCGGCATTTAAATCCCCCAGATGAGATCGCAGGTAGCTTGTGGGTGTCATGGCAGTCGGGGGCCTTCTGAAAGGTCCCAGAGCTGTCATGGCAGAATGCCTATTAAGCCATTTCGATGGGGTGGCTTGATAGACTGCCTGCCCGATCGCAGTATGGCATTACATCATACTGCAGGAGCGATCACAGCATCGCATGTTATGGTCCTCTCTGGGGACTAGGAAAAAAAGTCAAAATAAGATCAATAAAGTTTCCTAACTATTGAAAAAAAAAAGAAAAGTAATAAAAATTTTAAAAATCGAAAAAACTTTTGCCATATTTGTAATAAAAGAATCTAAATAATAAAACAAAAATACATATTTAGTATCGCCGCGTCCGTAAAAGTCTGATCTATTAAAGTAACGCTTACCCCGCACGGTGAACAGCTGTCTGTGTATGGTTGGACTTACAATTTCAGCCATTGTTATAAGACTTGTTTAAAAAGTCTGACATTGACTTGCAGGAATGCTGCCTTCCAATAGGTGGCGCTGCAAAGGTTTTGCTCCATCTTTCTCAGAGGAACAATGGATTACCTTGTAAGGCCTCATGCCCACAGCCGGGTCGGATTCCGCCTGCGAAATATTGCAGTGGAATCAGACCTGGCTCCCCCGGAAACCCCATACTCACCTCTCCGGATCCGCCGCGAGTGGCACGCCTGGTGAGCCGGCGCATGCGCAGTGCAGTGCATGACACGGTGGCGGAGACGCGGATTGTTGCGGTACTTTCGCTGCGCTCACAGCGGAAGTATTGCGGGACGGACGTCTTCCATTAACTGCAGTGTAAGCCATCTGCGCAATTTTCCGCACAGAATAGAACATGCTGTGATTCTCCCCCGCGAGCAGTTGATTTCCGCTCGTGGGCAGGGGAGAATCGTTTACCACAGCATGTCTATGGACGGAATTCGCGGCGGGTGTCTGACCGTAAATTCCGCAGCGATAATCCGTCCGTGGGCATTCGGCCTGTGTCTGGTGAATGTGTTCGTACGACACAGGCCGAATTCATACGAGCGTATTTGCAAGCGAAAAATTTGCGTGCGCAATACGCAGAGAATCGAACCGACTGATTTCAATGGATGCCTTCCGCGTATTTTGCGCATGAAATTCCCCCGTGCAGCTGAATACGCAGCATATTCTATTTTCCGGCTTATTTTCGCAGTAAAATAGAATATATGAATGTAATTATACTAATTAGCTAATACAATGTACGGGACCGCGGCTGCGGGTTTGTTTTGCGCGTACAAATGTGTGCAAAGTGCAGCAAAAACGGTGCAAAAGAGATGCAACCTCTGGTACAAAAAAAGCTTGTGTGCATCTAGTCTAAAGGGTTAAAATCCTCTGTCACATGACTTGTACATTTATTACACCCTGCAGCTCTCCCTGCATAGTACTTTGCCCTCCTTGCGCTGTAGTGCCGTACAGCGAGCCGCGCTCGGCAGAAACTGCTCTCGGCGCTCGCTGTCAGGAACAATAAAGTTTCCAGGTTTTGAATAGACAGCCTGGAAAGATGGCGACGTCCATGCTGGGCTCCGCGCTGCGCAGCGCCCGGCAGGTTAGTTGGAGGACGGGTATATATCGCGACATGAATTATTACCAGCTATTGGGGGTTCTTGTATCTGACGCTGCTGCCTTTTAACCCCTTAATGACCTGCTTATTTTTTGCTTTAGGATCCAAGAGAATGTCATTGTGACATTGCCAGAGCCAGAGCTTGTTGCCATAGCAACTGTATGTGGGCTGGCTTTTTTTTTTTTATGGATTAGGCCCCCCTTGCATTACCAGATTCTTATATATATATATTTTTTTTTAATTTTTACTACTTTTGCAGAATTTAGGACTCGTTCATAGAGTGTAACTACGCAGTGTATTGTGCGCACGCAATATGTGGTGAATGGAGTCAGGGAAAGTACATTGATTGTCATTGACCCATTCACATTGGCGTATAACGCACGCGTGGAAAATAATGCATCGTGTTCTATTTTACTGTCTAATGCGTTCATCTAGCCCTATTCTCTATGGGTTGTGTATTAAACGCTGTACGTTGCGTATGTGCGCCATTTAATACGCAACGCTGCTGAGCGACAGAGCGGAAAATTAAAAACACGAAGAAAAAAAAAATAACTAGTCCTACTGCCCGTGACTGCGTGTACGAGATGCGCTGTTGTGCACAGGCAGGGCGGTAAAACGCTGGGTAATACTTGCAGCGTTTCACTCATACGGCCGCAGGAATGAAAGTCATGTAGAAAAGGTCCGATGGAACACAAAAACGGATCGCGCTCACGTGCGCAAGTATGATGAGGGTTTGTTTTTTTTTAACTCGCTCATAGCAAATAATTGGCGAGTTTTCTGCGATATTGTAGAAAGGACATGCTGCCGTTTTTCCGTCTCCCAATATCGCTGCAGGAGAAGAATCGCGCATGTAAATAGACCCATTGAAAACAATGAGTTCTATTTCCGGCCGCGTTTTGTGCGTCTTGACGAGGGTACTTTTAGACAGGACGATTTTATCTTTTGAACGAGCGAACAATGTCCGCGTTCGCTCCGGCAGTCGTTCACATTCGCTGTGTAAGGCCACTCTCACACATACGCTTTTTACCGCGATTATTTCAATGGGGCTTCGTGGACATGTGTTCGAACGTGGTATTTTCTAACGCCGCGATTTTCTAGTGCTGTCTGCTCTATTTTGCCGTGTTTTCACACTTTTTAACACATCTCATCACCCATCACATTGATGAGTAACGTGTCTGAAAACGGCGGTAAATTTGTGGTGTTTTGCCGACGCCGTGTGAGAGAGCGGCCTTAGTGACCGAGAACGACTGAACGACCGGTATGTAAAGCAAACGATAAGTTTGCCCGCATGAACAACGAGTGAGAAGTGAATGATTGTCGTTCGCGCATTAAGTCTGAGCGATTATCTTTCGCTGTCGGATTACTTAACCCTTTGTAACCCAATTTTGGATTCAGGGTTTCCTAGGGGGCTTTCTCTTTCTGCCATTATACAATGGCGCTATCTGCTGGCTAGAGCCAGTACTGCGGTATGGGACATGCTGGAGAGGCCCCCGACAACAGAGCGGCCAGTAATATACAGTGAGAATACCCTGCCGGACGTCTTTCGACATCGGAGCTGTACAGCCTTCAATCAGAATGTCTTCAGACGTCAGACAGTGGATTGGAAAGAGTTAGGGCTAGTGTTGAGCGACTATAGAAATAATCCGGCCAGGAGTGACCGACCCATTTTTAAATAATAGTTGTGAATTGGCACTCCCGATTCTGAATTCCATTAAAATCAATCGGAGTAAAACTTGGGTTCTCTAATTTGGCCTCTTTGAATGACAGTGGTTAGCAGTGCTGCCTTGCAGCAGTGGGGTCCCTCAGGTTCAAATCCTCATCAAGGTCAGATTCAAACCTAAAGGTCCGCACCAACACACCCGTCAGAGCAAGGAGCCAATATTTTGCAAAAATCAGCTAGATTTTATCACCCGGCAGATCCTGATGAGAAACGCTACTTACAGGTGAACTTACGATAACTCCATGTATTTCCTTTCTTCCGTGCAGTTGCTCTCTTTCTCCCCGGTGACATGCTCCAACCAAGTGAGAAGTTATTATGTGAACTGGAGAATGTGGCGAGACGTGAAGAGGAGGAAGATGGCTTACGAATACGCGGATGAGAGGCTGAGAATCAATGCATTGCGGAAAAATACCATCCTCCCTAAGGAACTTCAGGTATGGAATGGTTTCTATAGGGATCGTGTATGTCCGCACGGCATATTAACCTATTCCACAAGACTTCTGCTGGATTCACAACCTGATTGGTTGTTTGGGTTGGCTGAATCACAATTCCAGCAACCTGATTGGTTGTTTGGGTTGGCTGATTCACAGTGATTGGTTGTTTGGGTTGGAACAACCAATCAGGTTGCGAATTGAGCAGGAGTCTTGTGGAATAAATTAATATGCATCCGTAGGATGAGAATAGAATGCCTGTTATTAGTTCATCGAGCGCTGCAGTGATTGGTTCTTGAGCACCGCAGCTCAGCCAATGAGAGCCAGTGCTTCCGGGAGGTGGGGTTTCTGAACCTCCAGTCCAGGAAGCGCTGACACAACACTTCACACAAGCGCCAGGGACCTTCAAGTAGACTTGTGACGGAGCGGACAGTGGCTGTTAGGTTATGTATTTTTATTCTTTTTTAATGCAGTCAGGGCTTATTTTTGGGGAAGGACTAATATTTTAAGCCCTTCAAGATTTTGAAATCGTTCAGTGTAAACAGCAGCCGTTCAGTACTGTACAGTGAATGGAGAGAAGCGGGGGGAGAACGGGGAGAGGACTCTCCTCCAGCCACCCGCCGCCCTGCTGGCTGTGCTGTGAGCGAGCCAGTGATACTCACTCCTGTGTAATAGCACAGGAGCGAGTATACATGGGGACAACTGTCGGGCATCATTTGCCTGACACTAGTCCTGTGTAAAAGGGCCTTAAGCTTCAATTAAAGGGATAGGGAATCAAGGGGGGAGGGGTTTCATCTCTTGCAGAGTCACAGTATATAACACAAAGTATTTTCAGCTTTACTAATGCAGCAATTTCTTGGGAAAGGAATAGCAGGAGTGGACGAGTCTGGTATAGATTTGAGAGATAAGACCTACACTTTATTTAAGGCCCATTTAGACGCAATGATCATTGCTCAAAATTTGTTAAGTCTTGAAAGTGAGTGATAATCGTTACATGTAAACGCGCGCCCATCGTGTAGTTTTCGTTAGTAATTCGTTCATCGTTGTCTTTCAGTCCGCTTAAATTCCATTGTTTTGGTAATTCACTTTTCTAGTTTAAATGAAAATCGTTCAGTCGTTTAACGATTTTTTTTTACCTTCGCTGATGCACACGCCATTCAAACACACTACCGTTCAATTAGCGTTTACCATCCATTTTCCAACGATAAGCATTAAGTTTAAACGGTCGTCTTTAAAAGCAAAAACATCGCTCACTTTTGATCGCTTAAACGAGTTTTGAGCGATGATCGTTGCGTCTAAATGGACCTTGAGTCTTAATCGATTTCTTTGCCTTGCAGGAAGCAGCAGACAAGGAGATTGCAGCGCTGCCGGTAGATAGCTGTCCAGTTCGGATCCGGAACAGATGCGTTCTCACCTCCCGACCACGGGGTGTGAAGAGGAAATGGCGCCTTAGTAGAATAGTTTTCCGCCATCTTGCAGATCACAGTATTATGTCTGGAGTCCAGAGAGCCATGTGGTAACAGAGAATTACAATGTTGCTTCCTGTGTTAAATGCGTCTATGATAAATATAAGATACTTTTCACTAGGTTTTCTGTCTCTTTTGATTCATTTTCTTCCCAGCTCTAACGCTGCTGAATAGGTTGGACTTTACTTCTTAAATGGGGGGAGGATTTTTATTTTTTTCTAAAAGTTCGCAATCTTCCACGAATGATCGCAGATCTTTCGCTGCGAAATCTGTTCATGTGAGCCCGGCCTTAGGCTAATTTCACAGCGTGCAATGTCTCTGCGGATACGAGGAGTTTGTGTTTAAAAACCACCTTGAATCACTTCAGGAGAGCCATGGCGGAGAATCGCGGAATGTTATCACATGCTGTACTGACCCCATTGGAAACAATGGGCGATGTGAGGCGTTCCAAGGGACCACCCAAAAATAGGACATGCCGTGATTCCCCCCCCTCGCACCGTGATGCAGGAAAAGAATGGCTCATGTGTATGACCCTATTCAAATAAATGGGGCTGGTATTCGTGTGTCTCACAATGCACAAATCTCATGCAATTTTCTCGGACGTGTGAAAGCGGCCTTAGGCTGCATGCACATGGGCAAGTGCGATATCGCGCACTTTCCAGCGCGTGGGTAATTTTCATCCAAAAACGCCTCACATCACTTCTGTGAAATTGCGATCCTCAGGTGTGTGTGTTAGAGGATCGCTAGTGTTTCCCATGGAGTGCAATGGGAAACTTCGCAGAACATGCAAGTGCCATATGATGTCTTTTAAGGCCCCATTGGGAAGCGTTCTGAGGGAACACCCAAAGATTTATACGCACCCATTTTATGGCTCATTTTTTAAGATGTCAAAAATGAAATGAGATTCTATTGCAAAAGAAGGGCCTACAGAGTTACATCAAACTGCGTGTGTGTGTATTATAATATACGGTACAGTTAATTATTTGTATGTATTTTATTGTGGATTTCGATGGGGAGAATGTATTCCCTGCCTTGCAATAAACAAATTCCACTGAAAATCCACAGCATTTGAATAACATATAGAGCATGCTGCAGATTTTTTTTCCCTCTGTAAAGGCTCCTGCACACTTGCGGTTTTCTCTCGCGTTTTTTTCACTGATTGTCAATGGGACTTTCTAATGTTAAAAACGCATCGCCTGTTTGTGCTTTGCAATTTTGGTGCGATACGTTTTTAGCAATAGAAAGTCCCATTGACAATCGCGTTTAGGATGGACACCCACTGGCGATATTTTCTTTCTTGCGCTGCAAGAGCACGGGAAAACTCTCGCCGTGCAGCGCAAGAAAGACGCCGAAATAGAACCGGCATATCGCCAGTGTTCTCAATGGGGCCAGCAACAGCAGCGCTAGCCCCATTGAAAACATAGGGAGAATACCACGGACTTCTGCCACAGCTGTGATAGCTGTGGCAGGAGTTTCCTTCATCCCCGCGGGAATGAAAGAATCCTCTGCCACAGCTGTGGCAGAATGATATTCCATTGCTTTCAGTGGGATCCCCTTGAAAGCAGGGCTTGCAACCTGCAGTATGATTGTCGGGGAAGGGCGTGAATTATAAGCCCTTCCTTGAAAATCTTATTTAAGTGTTAAAAAAAAAAATTTACTCACCTCTCCACCACTCAGACGCGTCCTCCGGCTGGCTCCGCGGCACTGCTGTCCAGCACTTTCAGCAGGCGCGGATTTAAAAATCCCCGCCTCCTAAAAGGGCTGTGCTGATTGGCCGAAGGCTCAGCCAACAGCAGCTAGTGCTTAGCTATTGGCTGAGCGCTCAGCCAATTACAGATTGTGCTTAGTGCTATTCATGAATGAATAGCTATCTGTAATTGGCTGAGCGCTCAGCCAATAGCTAAGCACTAGCGGCTATTGGCGGAGCCCTCAGCCAATCAGCACAGCCCTTTCAGGAGGCGGGGATTTTTAAATCCCCGCCTCCTGAAAGTGCTGGACAGCAGTGACGGGGAGCCAGCCGGAGGACGCGGCGGAGAGGGGAGTAATTTTTTTAACACTTATTGATGATTTTCAGGGAAGGGCTTATATTTCAAGCACTTCCCCGGTAATCATACTGCGGGGCTTGCAAGAAAGCACTGCTTTCAAGGGGATCGTCAGCAATGCCGATCCCATTGAAAGCAATGGGATATCATTCTGCACTTCTGCCACAGCTGTGGCAGAGGATTCCTTTATCCCCGCGGGGATGAAGGAAACTCTTGCCACAGTTGTCAC